>NW_024349227.1:0-243343 GCF_902729225.1 Pteropus medius
GGAATTAAGAAGAAAGGCATGTTTAGTAAATATAGTTTTTGAATATGAGAATGATCGTGGAGCTGGGAGAAGCCCAGCATTTTGTCTAAAAGCACTAAGAGAGGAGCGGGTGAAAGGCACGTCTGTTATTCTTCATGAATTGTTATCCCCAAGACTAAGTTTCTCTTAACCCTCTGGCACTGCCTCGCCGATCATCCAGATCAATCCCTAAATTTAGAATCCTTAAGTGGAGCAGATGAAACTACACTGGATTCTACATCTTGCCCACCAATGGCGATAGCTGTCCTTAGATAGTTGTCTAAACAAAACAGTAAGCTCAGGAAATTGTCCTAAAGTGATCTTTGCCACTCAGCTGAGCTGGAATGACTGTTACATACCAAGGATAACCAAAATGCTCATCTCTCAAAAATAAGCGAGAAGAATTAATAAATAAGACAGAGCGAACTTTTATGGAACATTAAGGAAAACACAACTAAATTTCACCTTCTTAGAAAGAAAAAAAAATAATAAATCCACTGAATGGTTGCTTCCTTTAAAAGAAGAACCACAGAAAAAGAGAGTTTGAATGTTTGACCAGAAACTTGCTTTTATCTTAAAACATGTAGTGTACCAGAACGTTACATCGATTTTCATAAGTAATCCTCAAAAAACCCTGTGCCATGGCTCTTCACTTCTTCATTGCCTAGAAGAGGAATCAGGTTCAGATAGATTAAGTAAACTGTCCTAAAACCTCTCAGGTAATTCGTGGTTAAGCCAAATTCTGTGCCCATGACTAATTTCTAAAACACGACCTTCTTTTTGCACCAAGATAATTTCCACACTTTGGCTAATAATGGTGTCCTGTCTGGACTCTGAACCAGCCAAGCAAGAGTAATCTCAGTGTTTGACTAATAATGGTGTCCTGTCAGGACCCCGAATCAGCCAAGTGAGAGTAATCTCAGCGTTGGCCTTTACTAATGGTATGTTCACCCTCCAGATGCCGCCGATGCCGCAGTTAAAGGCGAAGAACTGTGAACTTCTCCACAGAATGTGCTGGGACGACAGGAGCTACCTCATCCTGATGCACCTAGGAAGTTATACCTCCAACCCCAAGAGCAACCGATGCCCAACTGATATTGAGCCACAAGTCCTGGTTCTTTGCCTCAAGTGTAGATAACTCTGTGGTTCACTTTATACTCTACAGCTCACCATGGATCAAGTGAAGTCCACACTTAACCAGAGACACAGCCTTGTTCAGCTCCTTTCCTTCCCTGTTTGCTGCTTCCCTCACGGGCTTTTTTTCCTCCTGAAGACCACACCATCAAAATTCTCATCCGTGTGAATGTGGAGAAACTGACCGAAGACAATTTATACAAGTGGAGCTGGGAAGCACACTGTAAGAGTGGGATTCTAGAATTCGATTACCCACCAGCCAACTGGCAATCGAGTCTTCAAAACTGGTGATAGCCGGAGGATTGATAGTCCTGGCTTGCTGTAGCATTGCAACTATGAACATTTTCACCGGGCAAATTGGCATGGGACAGAGATGGAGGCAGATCATGGGCTTGTGCAATATCTCTGACACTTGAGAGGTACAGTGCAAATAGCAATAATAAGCATTGTTCATTTCAGTGGCTGAGAACCTTTGATGAAGGCTCAGCACCCAGTAGCTGAAAATGAAAAATCAAAGCACTCAATCACTATTCAACCCAAGATTGAAAGCCAGGAGGCCGACTTGTCAGTACATAAAGAAACTCTTATCTCAGGTAGCTGGGAGCTAGCTAATCATGCTAAGGGTCAGGCTCCGGATGTAATTGCAAAAGAATAGTAGAACTTCAAAAAGACTGAATTCTCAGCCCTGGCAAGTCTCCTACTAAAAGACAGGGCTCTTCTGGAAGGAGTGGTTCCTTTAGGCTTGGCATGAGGATATGTGGGTAGATGTGCTATAGGTCCTTGAATTCCGGATTTCCCTACACTCAAAGAGCCTGTATAATTATTCTACTTCCACTTGTCATAGGTTGTGCCCCTGCTTTAACATTATACAAAAGGATCAAACGTGGCAGGTACTTATAAGTTCATTATCACCCTCTTCAATATCTGCCCACATCTCCCTTCTAGGCATCAGACATATTGCTGGAGTCAAACCTCAGCATGAACTAAGATTTTGTTGAACCTGCTATGAGAGGAAAGAAATCATATGCAGGATTGTAGAACATGCCTAGCATGTGTTAAGAGTTGGGAAAGTATTCCTAGGAGGAGTCCTAAAGCCAAATGCAAGAGAGTTTAGCATATTAAGGACACTCTCCCATAACACAGGATTCAACACTCAGACAAGTGCCCTGGGAGTCAGTTCTTATATGCTTCTGGGATGCTTTTTGGAATTTAGAAAAATGATGGTTCCTATGAAACGGTGTCGAGCTGCCAGAACGGCCATGGCAGACTAACTAGGATGTCATCCACGTGTCAGAGAAGTAGACATGTTAGAATAATCTATTTTATAAAACCACAACATGCACCAGCTATTTTCTTCATGAGAACCCTGAGGATGTACCATTTACCAAGGCAATAAGGAATGCTCCAGTGACAGGGACCAGTAGTACAGAGAAACCAGTTGGGACTGGCCCTCTGTAGGTGGCATCTTATGCTAGGAGAAATGGCATTATCAAATGTGGCTACCTAGTAGTCGTGGGGTTTAGAGAATCCCCAGATACCAGGCCTAAGTGGCAGCACTTCACCTTCAGGATTATTGGAGGGCCGGGACTAGGGTGATGCAAGAGATGGCCTGGGATGCAAAATTAAAGAAAGCGTTTATTCTCGGAGTTGTGCTAATACTAACCCCGAGAATGAGTGCTTCCTCAAGAGTGAGGCATGTAGGGCAGCAAGGCTGAGATACATCCTGACCTGTAGGAATCGATGAAGAAGCTTAATACAGATGGTGTTTCTTAGGGCAAAGGCCAGCCCACATGAGTCTTGACTGATATATAATCAAAAGAGTTTAAGAACGAAGGATCCAGAAAATGAAGCCAGCCGCTTCGATAGGAAGTCCTGATCTCTCGCCCAATCATCTTATAATCGTTTAGGCAATTTTGTCACCAGTTCTCAGCCTGAAAGAAAGGACAGATTCCCATGAGGAAGGACCAGCAAGAAGGATTGTGCTAATTCTCCAGTACTTCCTCAAAGGAATCTTAAATAATTTACTCAAGTAATTGTACATAAGAACTTTGAGAGACTTGTTGTACCTGAGCTGCTGTGATACCTGGGAAGAGAAAGTGTCACCATGACCCCGGTTAAAATAGGAGCTACAGGGGCCAGGCAACAAAGGGATTCTTAGTTCAAGTTTATCTCACAGTGATCTGCTGTGTTTGTGTACCTGCCTAGTGGTGGTATTTCTGTGATTCTCAAGTGGATAGCAGTTTGTAGGACTATCACTATACTTCCCTGACCTTTGAATGAGAACTATCAAAGTAAGAAAATCCATGTTAAAAATAATTTACAAATAACAGTACGGAATGTTTTTTTCTTAAGATGAGGAGGAATCAAAGCAGGAATAGCTACTGTCATCATTCCTGCTCATCAACATACCAGAAGTCTCTGCTAGTGCAATAAGGCAAAGAAAAATAGGTCAAAGGCATAGAGCTTGGAAAGGGAGAAACAAAACTGTGTTTATTTGCATTTGACATGATTGTTCATTTGGTAAATTCCAAAGCACTTATAGAAACCTACTAGTGCTAATGAGAGAATTCGATAAGGTCACAATGTGCATGGCCAATACATAAAAATCAATTGTATTTCTACATACTAGCAATGAAAAATTAGAAGTTGAAATTTTAAAAGTACTACCATCTCAAGGTCAATTTATTGGGTGACAAAAGCCATTTTCAAAAGATTACACACTGTTAAGAGTCTTTCATAAAACATTGTCAAAATGACAAAATGACTGAGTTGGAGAACAAATCAGTAGTTGCCAGTGTTAGGGATGGTGGGCCAGGGGAGAGGGTTGAGCATGACTATAAAGCGGTAGCTCAAAGGGGATCTTTGTGGTGATAGAATGCTTCTGTATCTGGATTGCTGTGGCAGTTACGTGAGTCTACACTGTGATAAAATAGCATAAGACTAAATACATACGTTGAGCCAATATCAGTTTCCTGATATTATTGATATTATTCTTGTTCTCTAAATATTACCATTGGGAGAAACTGGTTAAAGGTACCTGGCACCTCTCTGCACCTCTCTGTATGTTTGCCACTTATTTAAATAATAAGGTTTTTAAATGACACAAGCTCTGTGTGGTACATGTTAGCTGAAAACTCCAAAACATTCATGAATGAAAAACAGAAAACCAAATTCAATGGAGCGATAATCCATGTTCATGGATTGGAGGGCTCAACATTACTAAGATATCAATTTGCCTCAAACTGATCTAGACATTCGAAGCTTTCCGATCCAGACCTTTGCAGATTTTCTTTTTTTACAAATTCATGGCCTATTTCTAAAATGTAGCACATGGATAAGCCAAGGACCTAAAATAGCCAAAACAATTTTGTTAAAGAATAAGAAGTTGAAAGACTCATACTTTTTGATTTTAAGACTTAACTGTAAACAGTGAGTAAGAAGTTGTGGTAATTACTTTGAAATGGACTTAGTTATCGATGTAAAAACTAGAGTCCAGAAATCCACTAGCATATATGTGGTTAATTCATTGTAGGCTAGGTGCCAGCCTAACTCAATGGAGAAAGGGTAGTCTTTTCAACAAATGGTACCAGAATAATTGGACATCCATAAGCAAAAAGAAAAAAAAATTAACTCAAAAATGGTCATAGACATAAATGTAAAACTAGCCAATTTGGGAACTACTTGTTTAAGAGAGATAGTATACTTGCATTTCTCTAGATTTTCCAGGCTTTAATCTTTGTTATAAACTTAGATGTCTAGCACATATGTGCCTGGAACTCAATAGCTTGACTCCTAGCAAAGAGTGTTCATGCTGACTCATGCTTTACTATATCATCTCAGTTTTATAAAGACATGATATATTTGGCTCCTTGAGAAACTCATGACCGGAGGCAGAATGCGTTATCTATTGTCATTCGCTGTTCCTTGTAAAATAACCCCTGCGATAATAAATATCCTTTTCATTTTTAGAATAGGAAAATAGCTTTTATGTCTTACATGGTTTTGATTTTTCATTTTCATTTCAGCAAGTTTAAATTATGCATATCTACTAAAATTAGATAGTCTAAAATTTTTTGAATTATTAATGTTTTACTGGGTGCTGAGCTAAACATAAAAGAAAGAAAACTACTTAAAAAATTCATTATCAAGAGAAAATATTATTTTTATAAATATGCATCATTTATTACGTGTAAATATTCATAATAAATAATAATTCATCTTATCTTTAAACCTAAAAATATCAGAAAGTAGTGGCATAGAGGATTAAGAGTTATTTGCAGTATTATTTGTGGATCAGAGTAATTTTTGGAAAATCGTGTTCCTTTTCTGACCTAGTGCTTCCTTCATTACAAATCGTAGCTCAATCCATAGTCTCCATTCATGTGTAACTTTTCATCTGAAAGTCTGATTTACCAACTTCATTGTCTCCAGGCCCTGTCAAAAAACTTGAAGAGAGAATGAATCACATATTTATAGTTTGTTTCCTATTTAGCAGCAGAAATTTCTAAATAATCTTTTGTTGGGCTGTATTAGTACCAAATTTCATCTCATGTAACTTCATACACTCTATATTTATGATATAATTATTCAGCACAGAATGTGAGCAAATCGCTGATGGAAAATACAGAGATTAACTTATCATAAAAGAAGGAAAAACATTCTATTAAAACAAGGAGGTGAATGCAACCCCTCTACTTTCTAGGGATGGAAGCAATCATTTCATGAAAGTAAACTCTATTAATGCTGACAGCGGAAATGGACTGAGAGACTCAGGGTGAAGCAGAGAAGCAGTAATCTCTTCATTTCGCATAGTAAAATATCAAGTTAATAAAGAAGCAAGCAGGAACCTGGAGGATCATTCTCAGGAGAAAGCGGTCAACAACAGAGAAGACACCAATAAACACCGATATTTGGAGATTCCTCTAAATTTGTTAGGGTATCAGCTTAGCTGCTGAAAGAAAAAGCAAAAGTTTACATCTCTCTTTTGCATCTGTTCAGAGGCAGAAGTGTATTCAAGTTGGTCAGCATCTCTGTCCAACGAGGTAATCCAGGGTTCAGATCCCTTCCTTTTTGTTGCTCCAACATCCCCTTGGATATTGTCTGCATCAGCATGGTAGAATCTGGCTCACGAGTACACTGTCAGCATTTCAGTCCTCACAGTCAAAAGAGGAAGTAGAGGGTAAGCAGCTTCCTTTTCAGGAAGTTGCACCTATTTGGAGACTGTTCCAAGGCAGGCTCTAGCTGAGGAACCATGTGTCCTGCTAATATTTAAAGAACTGAGAGCAGTCTATTACTTAAAGCAGGTAGGGGACAAGGGATACTGGGAGACAAGTAACATTGTCTGATACTACATCAAATAAGAAAAAAAAATAGCTTACTGTCCAATCTCCCCATGTGCATAAAACTTAAAACGGTTTATGTGGGTCTCACCCTTAAAAATGAATACATAACCTAGAATTACCATTAACAGAAGTTTACAGAGAGCAGAATAGAACTTACAAAGAAATGATTATTAATATCCTCTGAGATATATGGGTAGGCATTATATCCATAAAGAACAGAACACTTTTTTTAATGAAGGTAATATTTTGTTTAATTAATAAAATAGTTAAAATACTAAGTCAAGGAACTATCCTGAAAGCATGTGATGGAGGTGTGACATAGAGATGATGGTCTAGAAAACCAAGAGAAAATATAAGAGAATTACAGGATTCACAAAGAGGTCTAGCATCTGACCAGTAGGATAACCGTAAATAGAAAAGAAAAAAATAAAATAAAGAAGAGACCATTAGTGAAGAAACCATACCAAAAAAGATATTCTCAGAAAAAAATATATATATATATGATTTTCCTTGTAGATGAATAAAGGCAAATGTCCTCTACGATTAGTAATAAAAATAGCTTCTGACTTCTTAAATGCAATATTAGAATCTATCATACAAAAAAAGATATTCCTTAAAAGTTCTAAAAGATCATTATTTTTTACCCAGTTTTCTATTCTCAGCCCAATTACGGATCAAGTATTTGGACAAAGACAGTTTTAGATATAGAGGAGCTCAGTAATTTAGTTCCTATGCATCATTTTCTAGGCAGCTCATTGAGGATAGGCACCAGTAAAATGAGAACATAAACAAGAAAGAGGAAAACATGAATCCAGAAAACAAAAACAGACAGAGCAGGAAAGCGAGTATACAGACGTGAGGATATCTACTGCATATTGAAGTGTACAGTGGACACTGTCAAGATCACTAGGGCCCTACAACTTTGGCACACTCAAGACAACTTCCAATCGCAGTATTTGCTTTGTTTGCTCATATCCCTACCCTAGAGGCTACTGCAAACAGTCCCACAGGGCCAGTGTCCCTGTCATCAGGAGCATGCTTAGCTGACCTGCAGCATGGATCAGATGTCCTGCTAGCAAGCCTCCACCAGTGAGGGGAGGGAGTTGATGAAAAAAAGTTCCCAAGGTCCTCATCCTCAGGATGACAAATTGTGGTGTATTCCACACAACTTCAGAGAGCGGCCAGGATACTTGAGTTTTTGTCAGCAACAACAATAATTTCCTCAGTAATGCTCTCTCTTTAGTAATGCCCTCCCTTCCCTGTCTTACTATCCACTCACTCCCAAGGAAATTAGTTACCCAGAAATCCTCGTCTCAGGGGAAATCCCAAATAAATATCGACTAAAAGGAATCCCTAGCAGAAGCAAGCAGTGGTTTTTAAGACCATGGATAGATATCTTCCATATTAAGTAGGTCTCTTTAACAGTTCAAGATCTTCTGTGATATCTAAAGTTCAGTGAAAGCCTGCTATACACACGACATCTTCAGAGTATGTTTGGGGAAATTAAACAAAAGAGGTCAATGTTCACCCATAGGGTAGTGTGTACTAGAAAGAAATGAGAAAACCAGAGAAGCTCAAATATGAGTGAGAAAGAGATTTCAGAGGAAGCAGGTTGGAGGAAGTGGTGACTGAAAGGAATAAAACCCTCCAGATTGATATGGGGTTTCTCATCATGTGTGGGATAGTTGCTCAAACCTTTTTACTTTTCTGTTAGGAAAATGAAGACTAAAACAGTTGGAGGACTTGGGAATACATAGGTGGCTGCCACATGGCCCTCACGTTCATCTGTCTTTCAGAATTTGTTCTCTGAGGATGAAAGGAGTCAGACACAAACAAAAATCCCCTTTATGTAAGACAGAAGTTGAGAAGTGGTATTAGTGAGGCAGAGACCAAGTACATGGGAGCTCAGAAAACGGCATGATGGAGGAGAATGAACAAGACTTTCAGGGTGTAATGACACTTAGTGTGCATTTTAAGGAACATGAATAATTAGGACGTGTTGAGCTCCAGACAGGAGGTATTCAAAACAAACAAACAAAAAATACATTGGTATGAAGACAAATACATATTTTCAAGTTCTGCACAGTAAAATAAAATGATCAGCTTTAGGTAATAAGTAGTTTAGATTTCTCACTTGATGGGGTCCTAAATGACCATGATGACAAATAGTTTTGATATATGCATATTTATTATGATGAATTCTAGTGCAAAGATTTGGTAGAGTTTTCAACTAAACTGAAATCGAAGGCAGCAAGGCACTTTTTCTTCCCTCTTTCGGGAAAAAATTACAGGGACGACTCTAGAGTGGTTTTCCTCACCTTGTCTCTCTGTAGTTCCAGGAGTTCAATCTCCAGTGACAATTTACACACCTCAAGAGCCATTTTCACATCCGCTGCACTTGAGAGACACTGCATGATTTTTCTGCCTACTAGAACTTGCTCACAGCCTTCAGGGACCACCTAAAAGACATATAGAGATGGTGAGTGTGGCTGAGAAGATTCTCTCCAGGTCATGTGGAGGATGCATCCTGACAATGGCAGGACTACAGAGTCAGGTCCAAGACCAACATCAGGACTGGTGGGTGAGCAGGAAAACACCTTGGGGCCCATGTTCGTCTTCCCCAGAGAGATATAGATCTGCTCTGAGACAGCTTCCCAGAGGGTCTGTGTGTGGACAAAGGCCAATTCTGCTAACCATTCAGAAATAAATCACAGTGTATTATATAGTCTAGAAAAGGAAAGTTAAGAGTCAGTACTCCCAGGTCTATGAGAACCTCCTCTCACTAAGGGGCTCAGATTCTGCTGTTTTCAAGTGAGAACAAGACAACTAGCCATCGTAACTGATCAGAATGCTTCAATGAGAGAGAGAGACAGAGAGAGACAGAGAGACAGAGAGACGGAGAGAGACCCTTTGAATGACTCAGAAATGAATCCTGACAAGTCAGAACTCACCCTTGCTGGCTGAGACAGTGCTTTGCGTGGCACCATTTTTAAGGCTGGATAACACAGAAAACTTTTTGAATTGTGTCATTTACCCACTCACACTTGGGCACCTCTGGGTACCAGATTCTGTTCTCTGAGCAGGTGATATTTTCAGAACCAACCACACCATAGCCAGAGTCACACTGGATGGTGACACTTTCAGATTCAATATACAAATTCTTATCCACAGACATGTTCTATCACTTTCCATGTTCTATCTCTGGTTTCAGACACAGAGCTACAATGAACGCACAGTTATAAGCAATATATAGGTCTAAGAAAGCAACACGATAACCAGTTGTGATTATAAAAATGAACTACATTTCCAACATTTGTTTCCAATTGTTTTTCAATTGTTTCCAATTGTTCTACTTTTCTTTCATTTTGATAAAATAATATTATTTAATATTTTAATTGAGTGCCGGCTCATTTGAGACTTTAAGGTCAAGCATTTTATATGATCATTTAATTTAAGCCTCACCCTGTTCTATGAAGTGGGCACTGTTAGTATTCCCATTTTATCTTAAAGGAAAAGAGATATAGAGAGGTTAAGAAACTTGTGCAAAGATATAACATCTTTACATAACATGACAGGATGTAAAAAAGGCACTTGGCCCCCGATTCTCAGCTATCAAAGCAACTATCGTGAGCTCTACAAGACTCTATTTATGACATTTCCCTCTTGCCTATTATCCTGCTGTGTACAATGGAGACAATGGTGGCAAGTAATTCCTGGAGCTGTTGATGGCAAAGGGATATTAAACCTGTGTATGTGTAAAGGTCAGGCCCGATCTTGACTCCTCCTGTCTCCAAAACATCTTGGTAAACTAGGAGTCCCCTACCACATGCCTCCGTCATGGGCTGGTGGTGCCCTGCACAAAGCTTTCATGGAAATGCTCGTCACTCCCTGATATTTGGAATTAGCCCATGCAAGCCTACATGCATGCTAGAGCAAGTTCCATGAAAACTTTGCTACAAGCCACAGCTACACTCAGAGAAAATGCACCACCTGTAGATTAGTTCCAGGAATATACGAGAAAGTGGGAATAGGGGCTGCTTCAAGGAGGCTGGATTTTGCAACTGGGAGAGAGAAGTAGGGGAGATTAATGCTTCTGCATGCCCTTTGTCCTTTTTGCTTTGGATACCACCTGACTATGGTAATAATTTAAGTAAATCAAATCAAATGTTTTCGTGCTGCCTCTGACTGGAAAGAAACACTACTCTCAATCCTTTCATCACAGTTCCGCCCACTTAGCCATAGCTGAAAAGGGAACTGGAGTTACTTTCACACAGGTGCTTCAGGTGACCAGCGTGATCTACTGCAGGAGAGTGTATCCTGCCCAATCAGAGTGTATCCTTCATCACATTCATATTTAACCTTCTCGTGGATGGATAAAGTAACTGGTTTATAACGTCCGTGGGGGATGACAGGAGGATAATCGCAAACTTGGGAGTGAGACATAAAGGGAGAGAGCTTGCACCTGTAGAATGAAAAAGTAACACATCGCAGAATCTGTGTGGTTTATAGGAGGTTTTGTCCTGTCCTGCCATCTTTTTGCCCAAGGAATCACTTAGCCAAAGCCAGGCACCTGTGCTGCCTTCCTGTAAGCTTCAAGCTGAAGAACCATCATGACCCCCTGTTGGATCACATGGCACTCATTTCCATTATGCTCAAAACTATAACTGGCATAGACAAAATTGGTGATTGGCACCACCACTATATTGGCTCTTCAGCCTGTGGAATAAGAGCTATCGTATTCAAGAACGCCAAGTAGAAACCATTGGTATGACCCAGACCCCTCCCTCTTAAAGCAAAGAAAATATATTTTAAAAATATATCATACACCAAGGGTAGGGGGAATGTGTAATATTAGTGCCACTCTTAAAGAACTAAAGATACACGATTGATCATCCCCATCGTCCCTCCACTTATCACCAATCTATCTACTACAAAAATTTGAATTCTGAAGAATTATAGTAGACTACTAAAACCTCAATGTTTTAGCTTCATCGCATCCACTGTACCAGATGTAGAATATTTGCTGAGCAGATTAATGTATCTTCAGGTAAATGACTTCACTGATTTAGCTAAGGCTTTCTTTCCCATTCCATCAGGAAAAAGGTCAAAAACAGTATGTATACACATGAGAGAGTCAAGATCATACATTTGCAGTTTTAGCCCTTGGTTATGCAAAAGCACCTGCTCCTCTCATAATAGAGTGTAAAGTTATCATGAGCATCTGGAAAACCACAGAATATCACATTGATTCAATATTTCAGTGGCATCATGTTAATTCTACTGAATGAACAAGAAGATGCTAGCATGATGTGAGATCATAGAAAATATATATGTTGATCTCTGCCCTCAGCTCCTAGCAGCAACAATGCTAAGTCCCAGATACGACACCATCCCTTGAGACAACCAAAAACGACTTGGTAGCAAGATGATTGTATCGACATACTTCCACCTGTTAAGGACAGCTATTTATTCTGACGGAAATAGATAACTGTTCCAGGTATGAGTCTGTCTTTCCTGCCTACAGAACTTGAGTCAGCACTATTATCTGAAAGATTATAGAGTGTTAAAACAATTGGCATAAGCTCCCACTACATGCACCTGTAAGACCCACTCACAGCAAAAGAGCTGTGGTATCACAGCTGGCCATGAAGCACACTACTCCAGAACCTGCAGACCTGTTAGAATGTTGAAATGGCCTGTAGCAAAATTTTCAGGGAACTTGCTCTAGCCTGCATGAAGGCACGCATGGGCTAATTCCAAACATCAGGAAGTGACGGGTATTTCCATGAAAGCTTTGTGCAGGGCACAACCACTTGTTGGCTTATCATCTACGTATGGATATCATTTCTCTTCGAGTAATCAAGAAAAACCAGAAAAATGGAACAGTGCGTGTGGCAGTTTTTTTCAGGGATCGTGGTGGCACACTGAGGTATGCTCTGTACCATCTCTCAGTGCTGTCAGGTCTTCATTCATTAGTGTGAATTCCCAGTAGGAAGGAAGAATTTTTAAAAAATATATCTTAAATTTTCTTCTTAAACAGTTCACAGCCTAATTCAAATAAAGTATGTAAGTCTACAATTGTGAAAAGACAAAAATACACTCCAAACAATAATTATTCCCTCAATATTTAAGTTTCCTTGAATATCTGTGACACCAAATCGATCAGCTTTAGGGTTACACTAGTTGGAGAATAAAGGAAAATTTCGCACAGTGATGTTTAGAGCACAGATAAAGCATGCATGGAAAATTAAAAGGTAGAAAATTAAGCATTGTAAATGAACAGAGGATCATGACAACCTCAATAGTTTCTTGATGACACTGAATCAGAATAAAGAACCTTCCAGTCCAGCATCATATCTCTGACAAAAGCACTAAATGATAAGTGATAGAAGGCACATTTGTTAACGCCATGACTTAGTTTACTATTAACTATCAAGAGTTCAACTGGTCCATTAATAACTATCTGAGTCCTTCACTCATTATTTCTTTTAGTCTCTGCAAAGGGCACAGGTGAGGTTACCAAACTGAATTTCATGTTTTCACCCTTAGACAAGCTGTAGATATTTGTTGCTTGAAGATACACAGATATTCACTCATAGACAATGGTGAACAATGGAAAATGTCCGAAAACGACCTACACCACCCAGTTGAACTATAACGAGTGCAATATGAGGTCTATAACAACCAAATTGCTGAGCTCTGAGAAACAGAGAAATACTTCCCAGAAACAAATGAAGGGACGCCTCTGTAAAACTGATGACAGCGCAATTAAATCGCAACCTTCCTAAAGAGAAAGGAAAGCAAACAAACCCAACATGTGATTGCTTCAATTTATAAAGAGGAACTAAATTAAAATCTCAGTTTATCAGATAAAACAGATAATTTTAAACATTTAACAAAAAAAATTATTTTTAAAGAAACAGCTTCTGGTTATTAATCATGTTTCAGAGTTGACATTAAATACTGCATTTAATTACTTAAAACTATAACATAAGTATTATAGTCATATTTTACAGATAAGGAAACTGATTCAGAAAGACTGAGAATACTTCTCCAAAACTTTCTTATCAGCTGCCATGTCAGATTCTGAGCCCAAGTCTAATGCAAATCCTAAGCTCTTTCTACTATCCCGAACTAATTTCTATTGAATGAAATCAAACTATAAAGTTTTCTTGTGCACGATCCTGAACCTGTCATTTAGGAGACCATGCCCAGGAACCTTTTGCTCTTACTGTGGTGCAAAACACCCCAGACCAACTGCTCTATCAGGAGACCAAATCCCTGTACAGTCTGCCAAGAATTAGCAACGTGGCTTAGTGACAGAACTCAATAACTCAGGCCTCAGTCTCCACATATAGTTAAAGAAGGGTTTGAGACTAGAATGGGCTCCGTGATGTTTTTAATTCAGAAATTCTAAGTTTGTGCAATAATGGCAAAAAAAAAAGTGAAAAAGTAGGTATTTATTATCTTAAATAAAGGACAGAAAGGGCAGGAAAGGGGTTAAAATCTTAAGAGATAAAACCCTATTCCTGTGGCCCAACTCATGATGAAAAGATTACGTCAACACCTATTGAATGAACAAAATACATGAATGAATAAGAACTTGCTTCTAGCCTGCCAAGTAGCAATCCTTGAGACAAAGATTTGAGTGCATGAAATTTACCTGAGAGGTAATTCTGGAATGCATTAAAACAGCAGTCCCCAACCTTTTTGGCACCAAGGACCAGTGCTCCTACGAGAATCTAACACCTGATGATCTGAGCTGGAGCTGAGGAGGGGGATGCTAGCGCTAGGGAGCGGCTGCAAATACAGACGAAGCTTCGCTCGCTCACCTGCCGCTCACCTCCTGCTATGCCACCCAGTTCCTAACAGGCCACAGACCAGTACCGGTCTGCAGCCCGGGGGTTGTGGATCCCTTCATTAAAAGAATAGGAATGTAAAAATGGAAAGAAAGGAAATAAATACAGCTTGCATTGGTGAGGAGGTGACCTCCGTGGGCAACTAAAGCTAACTAATTTAGGGAACCTCAGGTAGAGAGTGTGGAGCATACTTCAGATATGTGGACATTAGTAGAAAGGAATGCGCGATAGAGAGAAGATGGTGAAAGACAGGGGAGGAGATTAGAACTGGATGTAACTGAGTTTTCAGTGCCAAGATTAGGGGTTTGGATCCAGGCAATGGAAAACCACTATAGATAGATAGATAGATAGATAGATAGATAGATAGATAGATAGATAGATAGATAGATAGATAGATATTTTTAGTGACATGATTACTGGGCTTTTGGAAGATCACTATGATAGATGTGGACAAAATAGATTGAAAGAGGCAGTGAAAAGAGACAGGGAGATTGATTAAGCAGATTACTGCAATTGGTCAGGTGAGCCATGAAGATGATCTGAAGAAGAAAATGGCTGAGAACTTAGGGAAGAATGAAAGAAATGAGGGAATAAATGAAAGAAAAGCAAGAAAATGGTGCTACTAAGGAAAGGGGTTACATCTATCTATCTATCTATCTATCTATCTATCTATCTATCTATCTAAGTTTCTTATGAGAACTGTCAAGAAGAGCAATGACCCATTGGGTCAATTCAGAATTTTCAAAGCATTGCTTTTGCTACATTTAAAAACAAACAAACAAAAACATTACTGTTGTGTTTCTTGGTTCTAGGCACTCATTATTCAGAGACTTCTCAAGGCAAGATACCCATAAGGACACTTTTACTCCCTAACTGAGAAAAACCGTCACATGTCCTAATTTTACTTCAGAAATAGTCCTTATCTCTAAAGTGATACATGAAATTAACTTTCAGTGGAATACAGGGTTTCACCTTTTACTCTAAAGCTTGACATAGATCGAGATGGTCTTCTATTACCATTCATCCTTAATCATATTAATTGACTGCAGTCAAATCAGTCTTCTCACTACTCTTCCCAAAGCTGTCACTGCCCGCCTTGGCGAGGGGAAGCTTATGGTATCCCCCACACTATATGCAGCAGCTTAACTCTTTCATTGAATAAAGACTTGTATCAGGTTCTTAACTTTCTAAAACTGCTGATCACTCCTCCAGCCCCATCTCCTGCCACCTGCATAAACAAATACCTCGAGTCCTATGTGCCCTATTTATGACTTCGGTTCTGCCCCAAAACTCGATCGACATAACAGCCAATTTGTTGATAACTATTTGTTTTAAATTTATATTAAATGAATCAGTATAGTCTAAAGTGTGAAGAAACAGAAATCTAAGGCTCTGAGGCATTCGCACAGCCCTACCTTTCCCACACAGGGTGACCACCCGTCCCAGTTTTCTTGGGTTTAGAGGACTTTCCAGGACTCAGGACTTTCAGTACGAAAATAGGGATAGTGTCAGAAAAACTGGTGGTTAGCCATGTCAGGGTCTCCCTTTCTGTGCTCCCTAAAACCCCTCTCTCCCTACCATTTACTTCTAAGCCAGAAGGAGCTGTACCAAAAACTTTGCACATAATGAAAACCAGACAACTCAAAGCTCAAAGAAATTTTCAGAAGTATTAAAATCCTCCCTAGGAAAAAAAATTGTAAGTTGTCCGTAAGTTAGTAATTTAGTAGCCGTAGTGAATGGTCATTTAGGGAAATCGGCAAGAATCTTAAAATGCTAAAATGCTGGCAAAAGAGTAAATGGCTATAAAAAAATTTAAAAAGTGACACTTTAAAGTAAAAAAGTCCCTTATAAATCTCTGTATTGGTACTTAAATTCATACTACAAATACATGCATTAAATTTATTAGCATGAAAGCCTTTATACATACATTCATTAAAAACAATGTAGCCATAAGAATACTAAACCGATGGGTTCAACACATTGAACATTTTTCAAATGCTGCCACAAAGTACACATTCACAATCATCTTTGAGTAAAAAATATTTATATTTTTTTGTCGAATCAACTCAAAAAGAGTCTGGAGGCTTTGCTAGAAATAAATGATAAGAGATTAATTCAAGGGTCTTGGAGGTTGCAAACTGGGAACATAGCTAAGCAAAAACCCAGAAGTGTTCCAAAGAAGAAAGAAAAGTTTGTGAACAAGAAAAGGGGTTCTGTGGAAAGTAAACCTCACAGAGTTGATCCTATCATAAGTTTTTAACTGGGCAGGTCATAGTGGGCAGTCACATCCAGAACTTTACTAAAAGGCTCATCTTTGTCTTCAGCACTCCTCGTCCATTGTTTCTGTGCGTGTAGGTTAACACACCTTTGAAATGCCCCCTTTCAGAGAGCACGTAATCTTAACTAGCCTACAATCCAATCCCCGACTTGTTTTCTCCCACCTACATATAATCTTCCTTATGTTCCCTCATTAATCTCAAATGCATAAAAAGAAACTGCAAACTGTTATCCTCTGAAGCATTTATCTCACTCTGCTGAGATCTTGCTTCCAAGTGTATCCTCTGTTTGGCTCAAATAAATTTTTATAAAAATTCTCTATAGGTGTCAACATTCTTACATCAACGAGTTAAAAGTTCTTATAGTAAAAAGTACATTCTTGAAGAATTATCAGTTCTTCATCCTTAACCCAAAGATTGGTCCAGGATGATTATCAGTCAGATATCAGGCAGTCAGGATGATGAGTGCCAGGTGGTCTGGAAGGTGAATGCCAGAAATCTGGGCACCTCCCAGAGGTCTGGATAATGGATGTCAGGTGAATGTATATGCGAGTCCTCCAGGGGGCAATCAGTGGCCTGAATACATGAGTCCTTCAGAGATAATTAATTAGAGGTTTACCTGGAGGTCCAGGTGTACATCCAGGCATTGACATAGGACTGGAAACCTCAAAAATTAAGTTCAAGTTCCCAGGCTAGTTAGAACAAGAATGGAGTTTTTCTCCAAGCCACCAAAGAGGAATGTCCCACTCAAATGGCTAACATTGTAATCTGTAGACATGCTTGCCACATAGGGCAAAAGAACCGGTGACCTTGAGATCAACTGAAGGCTCATCCTCCCCTTGCTTGTTCTGTCTAGATAACAGATGTATTGCCTTTGTTTATTAAGCCCTATTAAAGTAAGGTTGCCCCTGAGCTCAGGGCCCAGATCTTCAGAGTGCTAGCTCTTCTGGGACCGCCAGCATAATAAACCTGAGTTCTCTAACTCCCCGAGTGGTGCTTGGTTTCTTGCCAGTCTTGTTTATGCAACGTTTCTGGAGGCCCCAGTGAGATTCCAATCATGCTGGCCCTTTGAGCCGCTGGACCTGTGGCTTGGCCAGGCCGGGGTGGAGGGGCTCCGAGACAACGAGGAGGCACGCCACCTGATGATATTCTGGGTTCTCTTTCAGACCAGGATGGCCGAGCCCCCCACTGGACTCATAGGAGAGATGGACCAACTCACCAGGAATGGGCACAGGATAACGTACGGCCGCAGGGCTCAGGCCCCTAGTCAGATCCCATCTCCGGATGGAAGAGGAGCTCGATCACCTCCTAGTCTTCAGTTAGAAGACACAGGTCAGGGTCTTCCCAAGTGGCGGGGAGACATCAGGGGGAAGATATAGGTCAGGGCCTTCCAAAAGGGAAGGAGGCAATGTTTGAATGAGTGTGTGAATGGGCACCTGGCCGGCTTGACTCGGTCAGGTACGAATTTGTGGCTCCATGACTGGGAACCTGTAAGGTCTCCTAAAGGGTATAGAGTCCAGTTTGGCTCATCTGCAGCTCCATAGTGCAACAATCATTGAAAAGGACTGCATTCTAACAGTGGCCTGTCAGGAAGCAGATGAGGCCTTTACCGTTAGCTGATCATGATTGGAATTATAATACCCAAGAGGGAATGGCTAGATGTGCCAAATGTCTAGAGACCTTCATGAGGGGGAAGAAAGAAAATAAAAAAGGAATACAGAAGCTGTGAACTATGAGAAGCTTAGAATCATTACTCAAAAAAAAAAAAATATGAGAAACTGGCTAGCTTTTTAGGCAGCTGGAGGAATTCTTTAGGAGGTGTACTAATATAGACCCCACTTCCCCCTCAAGGTTAGCTCTGTTAGGCCAGCATTTTATTAGCCAGTCAGCCCTTGATATCAGACGCAAGCTTCAAAAGCTGCAAATGGGGCCACAGACTCTATATATGGCCTTCATGGTCTATAACACTCGAGATTTTGAAGAGGCTAAAAAAGAACAGAATAAAGAAAAACGACAAGCCAAGATTATGGCTGTTGCAATTGGTGAGGCCCTTGGTACCCAACAAGCATCTCTTAAGAGACTGGAGAATAAGGAGACATTGAGTTCTTGCTTCAAATGCAAGAAAGTAGGACATTGGGCAAAGGACTGCATCAAAAAGCCCCTGAGCCCCTGCCACACATGCAAAGAAACCGGTACTAATCCCTGGTATTGGAGAGTTGACTGTCCATGCTCCAAGAGAGGAGGGTGGCCAGCCAACACCCTAGTAGCCCAGGACTGGGAACTGTGTGACTGAAGAGGCCTGGGGCCATCCTCGCCGCTCCTGTCCGGGAATATGGTCATCACTACCAAGGAACCCCAGGTAACTCTGGACGTAATGGGTAAACAAATTCAATTTCTTCTAGATACAGGGGCAACCTATTCTGTTCTCCCAGCATTTGCAGGAAAACCCTCCTCACAAACTACAGTTATCACAGGAGAAGAAGGGCAACCATTTTACTCCACCATTGACCTGCCGATTTGAAGATCAGGTCTCTCAGCAGGAATTCTTAATAGTTTCAATCTGCCCAGCTCCCTGGTTAGGACAGGATATTTTAACTAAATTAGGAGCAATATTACAACTCGGGGGGTGTAGAACCCCCAGACTTTTAACGCATCAAGAATCAGCTAATATACCAGAAAACACTGACCAACAAGTTAGTTGAGTGGCTTAGTATAACGGCAAGCTCAGGCAAGCCAGGACTGCTGTACCAGTAAAAGTTCCATTTCTATGCTCCTGCACCAAGACCCAGACTATTAGCCGGCCCAATGATAGGATCACCTTCCCAAAGATCTCGGTAATCAGGAATTTTCTCCCCCTTCACCCTCGGACTCTGAGGGGGAAACGAGTTCTCTTGGGACCCCATCTATGTCATCGCTCCCTGCGGAAACTAGATATGTACCTCAGGGAAGTTATAGATACCGATGGTGGGGAAATAAGAGTATGTGCATGACCTCTGATCTCTATTTGTCTGTGTTATATATAATATGGTGGTTCAGTTAAGAATTCCAAGTATGATGGAAAGGAAAATGTTTTGGGGAACAGAAGGTATAAAGCATGGAGATTTATTCTGAAGGGAATTGAAGGAAAGGTGTTTGTCTTAAAGTGGGTCATTTCTGAATGAGTGGGAAGAGGCAAACTGAAGAAATGAGGAAAGTGGTAGAAGGTTTGTGAAGAGAAATCCTGAAAGGAAATTTTATGTGATTAAGCTAAACAAGATTGGAAATTTAAATGCCAAAAGTAAGCTAATGCAAAATTAGAATTGTGTTTTAATGTTAGACTCCGGGTCAGCTATTGATGTTATGGAAAAGTTTGAGTAGAAAACAAGGACTCCGTACTTTAGCAAAATAATTTCTGTGTTTTATGTTGTCTTGACTAGTTTTCTGAGACTCCTAGAGAATATACTAACATTGGCCCAAAGTCTGAGAGCCAGACGCTCCTGCCTATACATTTCAAAACTTGGTCTGTGCCAATATTCAAAGGAAGCTCCAAAAGTTGCGGCCTAGACCCAAACCCCACAGGCCGCCTTGGTGCCAACAGAATAGCCTGCTCCATGGCAAAAGCCTTCTCAGACCATCCATGCCATGGAAGACGAATTAGGACAGGTCAGAGAAGCCATCCTTGAAAACAGAGCTGCTATAGACAACCTATTACTCAGGTATAACCATGGATGTGAAGAAGTTAAAGGACTATGTTTTAACCTCTCTGACAACTCATTGAAGAAAACCAGTGAAACAAATTCACGAAGTTGTATACAGGAATTTTAGGTCCTGATCTCTCCCCCTCACTTCCTGGCTGCCCAGTCTCGCTGCGCGCTATGGAAGCATTTCTTATTTTCATTTTGTTTATCTTTGTAGGAGTTATCTCTTGTTGATGCATCCAATGCGCTCCCACCTGTAGGTCCATTGCCAGTTGGAAATGATATGGGACATCTCTTGCAGAGTTCTTAATATTTTAGTAAACCTAGTTAAGTTTGTTTCCCTACTTCTTTGGGGAAAAGGCCCTCTCCCCCAAATCCAGATAATGACCCTGAAACTGGTAACTCAGATCCTCCGGCTCTTAATAAAGATCATCAGACCATCATGCAGAAATGGCCCTAAGCCAGGCAGGGTCCTTAGAGTCTGAGAGAGGAGAGGACTTTAGGCCAAAGGTTTTTTTATTCTTTAAGAACCAAGCCTGATTTATTTAATGGATATGTGATTTAAATAACCAGTTCATATCTTCGTTTCCTTGTCTAGGGACTGAGGCGGCAGCACCTCAGCAGGAAACCCAAGATCCCACCCTGACTAAGACAGAAAGGGAAAGAGCTCCATGAAATGCCAGTAGGCAGGGACTATGACCTTTCTCAGCAAGAAGCAGATACGGAAGAAGAGATCCCCTGTCCCTCAACATCCATACTAATAATAAGGGGGTTCATGGCTCTTAGAAAAGAGTTAGGCAGAAAAATTAGTTAGGGGGTTTTCGGGTCTGCCTGCAAAGACGCTGAGGTCATCCTATCCTAGAAGGGGTATGTCCTAACCCACCAACAATTGAATGGGTCATGGGGGTCCTGGTTCAGAGTATAGATCCTGGCTTCTCCCACTCACAGGTCCTCTCATGCTCTTCATAGCTCTCTTATTTGATCCCTGTATCCTGAATTGTCTTGTCAAGTTTGTCTCCTCGCACCTAGAGTCCATAAAGTTACAGATGGTTGTGACATCCGAGCCACCCGTATAGCAGCCCCTAGGCCAAGAAGATCAGGAGGTTGATGCCCTATAAGAACTTAAAGGGCATCAAAAGAGGGCAATGAAGAGGAATTTTCCACTCAAATGGCTAACATTGTAATCTGTAGACATGCTTGCCACATAGGGCGAAGGGACAGTTGACCTCGAGATCAACTGAAGGCTCACCCTCCCCTTTGCTTGTTCGGTCTAGATAACAGATGCGTTGCCTTTGCTTGTTAAGAACAGGTGCATTGCCTTTGCTTGTTAAGCCCTATTAAAGTAAGGTTGCCCCTGAGCTCAGGGCCCAGATCTTCAGAGTGCTAGCTCTTCTGGGACCGCCAGCATATTAAACCCGAGTTCTCCAACTCTCTGAGTGGTGCTTGGTTTCTCACCAGTCTTCTTTCTGCAACACCTCAACCTTCATACTGTTAGTAATATTAGCAGCTTGGTTAAAATTATTCCATTTTATGTAGTCCTTATTCACTCTTTCCTCATCTTGAATATATTCTGCGATTTCCACTTTCCTACCTTCTTACCCCTGCCCACATCATCTGCTCTCACTCTTTCCTTCAGACACATCTCTAACATTACTCCTGTCCTCCAGTCCAGTGTCCGTAGTCCAAGTTCATGTTCATAATTCTACTCCAGCTCTGACTTGTATTATAGCTAAAGTCTAAAATCTGTCTCTCCTCTAAAACACAAATTCCTGAAAGTAAAAGAGATTTTTATTTTTCTCTGCCTTGCACAGAAGAGGTAATCAACAATTTTCTAAATTTAAGTTCAAAAGTATCTGATGACAAAATACATTGTAAAGAAAAAAATTTTCATGTGCATCTCTATCTTTACACTGTATTTTGTGTGTATGTGTGTGCTGGGGTGGGAGGAGGTCAAATGCCACTTGTTTTAAAGATAGTCACATCTTTGTTTTCATAAAACACTGACACTTATGACTTTACTGTAGGCTCAAGATTCCTCTTCCCCATGTTTATGTCATCAGCCAGTCAAGGGAGGGCAGTGGAATAAGACCAGTAAAAGGAAAATGGAAAAGGAATGTAAAAAGTTGTTCTCTCTCCATAGCTTGAAGCTGAGTTAGGTAATAAAGGCAGGTGAAAGTCAGCCACACCTACTCTGTGATAAGGAGATCAAGAAGACAGTACTAAGAGAGAGGACCCAGGCCAGCACGGGCTCTGGAATCACACCTAGACCATGTGGGTTTAAATCTTGTTTCCACCACATGGGAACTGTGTGCTTGTGGGTACAATACTCAGCCGCTCTTAGTCCCAATTTCCTCTTTTATAAGATAAGAATAACCAGACATATTTCTCAGAATTGTTGAATTAAATAAGAATAGACTCTGTATAGGGCTTGGAATACAGCCTAAAACATGGTGAGCATTAAAAAATATGTATATTAGCAATTATTAACTCTAGGGAAGAGAATGATAGAATTGAAACTAGCATGGGACTCTGCTAGAAACACAACCCTAGAAGTCAAACTGTCATAATAACTACACAGAATTATCATGAAAGATGGCTGCTTCAACTAAGGTTCTTTAACTAAGCCGCAGTGCAGAGAAAAGTCCACTGGACTTGGACCAGAAGTCCTTGGTCCGGTCTTCTCTGTGGTCCTTGATCACAGTGAGACTCAGGGCCACACCCAAAGCAGAGATGCTGGCTCTCCTGGGGGCCTGCCCAGGGCTGCTTCTTCCCTCATCCTTAGCTGTCTTCCCGGGAAAAACTCATCTACTCCCAGGACTTTGATCATCATCCATGAATCACTCACAGATCTCCTGTGGGTGCAAAACCTTACCTGTTCCATGTAAGTAACTCTATTATTAATAAAAATCATATTCTGCCCTATTTCCTCCCACATGTGTTTTATAAAAGCTTTAATGAAATGTAATTCACATACATAAAACTCATCCACTTGAAGTATACAATTCAAGGGGTTTTAGTGTAGTAACAGAGTTGTGCAACTATCACCACGATCTCATTTTAGAATATTTTATACCCCCAAAAGAAATCCTATACTCCTTAGCAGTAACTTCCCATTTTCGCTTTCCCTCAGGCCACTGATTTACTTTTTGTCTCTGTGGATTTCCCTTTGCTAGACATATTATATAAATGGATGTGGTCTTTTGTGACTGGCTTCTTTCACTTAGCATCAAGTTTTCAAGGTTCTGGATATCATAGTACTTTATTCCTTTTTATGACTGAATAATATTCTGTTGTATAAATAGTCTGCATTTTATTTATCCATTCCTTGGCTTTTGGACATTTGGATTGTTTCCACTTTGGAGCTGTGAAGTATAATGCTGTGTGAACATTCATGTACATTTTTTTGTGTGGCCACATGTTTTTATTTTTTCTTGAGTTTATACTTAGCAGTAGAATTGCTGGATCATATGGTAATTCTATATTTAACATTTTGAGGAACTACCAAACCATTTTCTACAGTGACTGCATAATTTTACATTCCTACAAGCAACGTATGAGCGTCTGAATTTCTCTACATTCTCCCTTAACACTTGTAATTGTCTGTCCTTTTAAATTTAGCCATCCTAGTGAGCATGAAGTGATACGGCATCATGGATTTGATTTACATCTCTCTAATGACTAATGATGTTGAGCATTTTGTATGTGCTTATTAGTACATCTTCTGAAATGTTGGTTCAAATTCTTCACTTTTAATTGGATTGTCTTTTTATTGTTGAGTCCTAAGAGTTATTTTTATATTATGGAGAAGATACTTGTCATTCTGTGAGCTATTCATTCTTAATAGTGTCCTTGAAACACAAAGTTTAAATTTTGTTAAAGTCCTATTTATTTTTTACTTAATTGTTTAAATAGATCTAAGAAAAAATTGCCTACCCAGAGATTATGAAGATTTACTCCTATGTTTTCTTCTAAGTGTTTTATAGTTTAAGCTCTTACATTCAGGTTTGAGGTCCATTTTGAGTTAATTGTTTTGCTTCCGCTTATTCTGATTACTTTTCACCCTTCTTTTACTGATTAGGTCGCAGACTCTGTCAGCCGAAGAGAGGAGTCAGCCGAAGAGAGGAGTAGTTGAATGAATGAATTGATAATTAAAATAGTATTATGCCGTGTTTAATCAAGGGGAAAGAATTTCAAGAAAGAATAGAATAATATCAATTATGAAACGTGAGGAGGACTATGGCTCTTTCCTTGAAAGACTGAAAAAGGTGACCAGTATCCCCTTTTTATCAAATCTAAAGATCTCTGCTCTCAAAGAATGTGGAGAGTTGGTTGCTGCAGACCAGTTCAGGTTTAGGCAACTAGTGAACTTCTCAGTCATCTAATGGGTTGCAAGTATACCTTTTCCAACGAGGCCTAAACCCCGGCCTTGGAAAGGAGTCCCTTTGAAATTTGTCCTTCCTTGAGTACCTTTCCTCTGCACCGGGGTCCCATAGAAAATTTTCTTACATCCTATAGTTACTCTTTTTTTCACAATTTAATAATTCTTTATGTTAAACTTCCCTCATTTAAATCACTGTGTGCTTTCTACCTCCTGATTGGATGCAGATCAATACCTGCACATTTTGGTGTATATGAAAAATAAATATAACTTAAAATTTGTAATATTCAAGCTTCTACTTGGTGTTGAACTAGATGACATCTAAACTTTCTAAGAAAAAATTATTTTTTAGAAAAAAATTTTGTTACATAAATCCATTCAGAATATTTAAATAAATTTAGAACAAAGGTGAAGTCATCACATCTTTAAATCTGCAAATAGATTCATTATCAGTATTAGAAAGTTGATTGCCTAAAACTGGTGAAAATGTAAGACCAGGAGTTGTAACTCCTGGATTCAGAGAAATTTTAGAAAATAACATGTCCCTTTTTTTGCTCCCGTATAATAGCAGTATCATCAATACAGTGTGTTTAGTAAAAATTTTCATGGCAAAGCCTCTAGTTTACAAGTTTCTTTCTCCTCATGGTATTACACCTAGAATTTTTTTAAATTTAATTTTCTGTAGTCAGAGAATATTTGGCAGCTGAGATTTTGTAGTCGATCGCTTTTCGGTTGAACTAAATTTTAGGACCAAATTAAGATTTGGTATAACTTTGTACATTTTTCACTCATGATGTAATTATTCAACAACGCTGTGGACAAAACTTTGAGAGAACTATGAAGATGAATTAGTCGTAATGGAAGGTAATACATTTCATTTAAAACAAGGAGATGAAGTCTACGGCCATGCTACCCTGAACATACACAATCTTATATGATCTCGGAAGCTAAGCAGAGTTGTGCCTGGTTAGTACTTGGATGGGAGACCACCTAGGAAGACCAGGTGCTGTAGGAGTAAATAAATAAATTAATTAATTAGTTAGTTAAAAATTAAAATTAAATAAAATTTTAAATAAAAGAAAGAAAATAAATAAATAAAACAAGGAAACAAATGCAAATGACTTCTGGGTATAGAAGTCATTATTTCAGGAAAGAATGAAAGTTCTCTCAATGTTAGTAGTGCAAAAGTAATTTGGAGGTGGAAATAGGGTAAGAGTGGAGGGAGAAAACAGAATTCAAAGAGAGTGTAGAAGCAGTAATAGCCTCATATTGCATGGCAGAAATTCAAGTTGTAAATAAGCAGACAAAGACCAGGGAATCTTTCTCTAGAGAAACTGGGTGGCAACAGAGAAGACACTAATAAACACTAATATTTGGAGAGTTCCCAGCCCCAACTTTCAGAAGACAAAACACCGGAAAATTCAGTGACTCTAACCAGGTAGATCTTTATTTTTCTTTCACGAAAGAAGAGGCATAAGGGCTTTTAGGATTAGGGCAGCAGTTCTTCCCAAAATGGTGAACCAGGGACGAGGCCCTCCCTCTTTGCTGCTTCAACATCCCATGGAGTACTGATCTCAGCGTGGTAGAAGTTAGCTCGCCAGCAATCTGTTAGCGTTTTCGCCCTCAGCATGGGGAAAGAGAAAGTGGAGAGCAAGCAACTTCCTTTGTAAGAACATGACCAGGAAGTTGCATCTACTGAGAGTTTGGTCCAAGGAAGCAAACTACACCTGAAGAGCCATGTGTCCTGCTGATATTTAAAATGATGCAAGTGGTCCTTGGGCCTAAGCTTCCGGGCCTGCGAGCACTGCACGTGTCTCTTCGGTGAGCTGAGACGGGGACTCCGAGGACGAGGTGGACCAGCCCTGAGTGACCTGTCGACATTAGAGGCTATGGAGCCGAGCAGAGACTAGGTGAGGAGGATCTTTGGAAACACGGCAGAATGAGAGACGCCTCCGATCTCTCCCCTTGAAACAACAATAAGCTGAACATCTATAAACTCAACAAAAAACATCCAAACTGCACGCCAGCACGTCTGAGTGTGGGATCTGAGCATAAGAGCTACCACAGGTCAGAACCCGGGGTGTCAGGAGGTAGATGGGGAGTAATAAAGAAGCTGCCCATTGCAGCCGCCAGAGCTTCCTGCAGGAGGAGGGGGAAGGGAGGAGCAGCGAGTTCCTGCAGTGAGTTCCTGGAACAGCCCTGCCTGGGAAAGTGGCAGGGCCCAGTCATCAGGGCAGAAAGCAGAGAAGCGGGACGGACTGCAGAGGAACACAGTTGATTTTTGCTGGCTGCACTTACAAAACTGAGGATGAGCCGCAGCCCCAAACCCCCAACCCAGAGGGCTCCTACCTCCATACCCTCTGAGACCGATCACCGCGGAGCCCCAGAGGAATCTGAGCAAACGCTGCCAAGACTGTCCCTGACACTGACAGGAACTGAAACTGAGGGTAGCGAGCATGATTAAACATCCACAAGAAAATTTAAAAAGCATTATTAAGCCTTTATATAAAGCAGGGAT
Organism: Pteropus medius; assembly: GCF_902729225.1. Lineage (NCBI taxonomy): Eukaryota > Metazoa > Chordata > Mammalia > Chiroptera > Pteropodidae > Pteropus > Pteropus medius. The sequence goes on from NW_024349227.1 coordinate 27,203, forward strand.
GCAAGAGGCTTAGACACCACATACTGGAAACCAAAAGAAAAGTGCCTTCTTTGCAACAGGCTACAGAGAGACCTTTATATAATAAATCTTCTTTCTGGAAAAACAGTATAATACACTTCCGTTAATGTCCAAAGGGAGAAATAGTCCATTAAACACCATGAAAAACCAAGGTGACAGGGCATCTCAGAAAGAAAGAGAAAAATCTCCAGAAAATAAGCTTACGCAGACATAGAAATATGCAACTTAAAAGACAGAGAATTCAGGATGGTACTTCTGAACAAAACTCAATGAGATCCAAAACAACTCAAATCAACAATTTCAGGAATTGAAAAAGACAACTAGATGAGCAGAGCAAGGAGATTGAACCCCTCAAAAAGAACCAAATAGGACTTCTGGAGATAAAAAACACATTGCGAGCGTTGAAAAATGAAATAGCAAGCTTGGGAAATAGAGTTGACCAAACGGAGGAAAGGAACAGTGATATCAAACACAGAAATCCAGAAATAAATGAAAAGGAAGAAGACAGAAACCAAAGAATGAAAAATAATGAAAGAAAATTCAAGAACTAACCGATACCATCAGGAAAGGAAACATAAGAATAATAGGCGTTATCGAAGGCGAGGATAAGGAGTAGGGACTAGAAAGCATTTTCAGACAAATAGTTGACGAGAATCCCCCAAATCTGAGGAATGAGCTGGAGCTGGGAATTCAAGATGTCAACAAACACCAAATTATCTCTACCCAAAAAGGCCTTCACCCAGACATTGTATTAAAGTTATCAAAAATCAATGACAAAGACAGAATTCTCAGCAGCCCGGGAAAAGAACATGGTAACTTATAAAGGTAAACCCATTAGATTATCTTCGGACTTCTCAGTGCAAACCTTACTAGCAGGAAAGGAATGGAATCAAATATCTAAACTATTAAGTGAAAGGAACTACCAGCCTAGAATAATGTATCCAGCTAAGTTCTCCTTTAGATATGAAGGATAAATTAAGACTTTTCCAGACATACAAAAGTTGAGGGAATTCTCCACTACAAGGCCTGCATTACAGGAAATACTGAAAGGGGTCAGCTCACTTAAAACAAAATAAAAAACAAAACAAAACAAAAATAAACAAATACATAGTTAGGAGTAAAGGGACTATCAGGCAAATAGAAGCAGAGGAGTGCAACCCTTACTAACTACAGGGCATTATAAGTTTAAATAATAAAAAGGGAATTGCTGTAGCAAGATACTAATGAACATTCAGCATACATAGAAACAAATTGAGACAACAATGACTGAAAAGCAGGTGCGGGGGGGACAGATATTTAAAGATCCAAATTTGTAACGGGGAATGGAGATAAAGCATGAAGAAAATGGATGAATATATATATATTCCTCCATTTATATATATATAAATATATATAACTATCTTTTACATATTTATAATGGTAACCACACGCCAAAGATTCAGAATCATTGTATAGGACTTAAAACAAGAAAGACCAGAGGGAAAACCCACGAAACCCAACCAAAATAAAGAAAACAGAAACACAAGGACAAGGAAGCAATGGAAACACTGAGCTACAAAAAAGCAAAAGATTAAATGGCTATAAGAAGACCTCATATTTCGATAATCCCCCTAAATGTAAATGGACTGAACTCACCAATAAAAAGGCACAGACTTGCAGATGGGATCAAAAAACAAAACCCAACAATATGCTGCCTCCAGGAGACACATCTCACCTCCAAAGACAAATATAGACTCAGAGTGAAAGGGTGGAAAATGATATTTCAAGCAAATGGCATTAGGAGAAAAGCAGGAGTAGTGATACTAATATCAAACGAAATAGACTTCAAAATAAAAAAGTATAAAAAGATACTGAGGAACACTTCATAATGATAAAGGGAATCATGCACCAAGAAGACATAACACTTGTTAATATCTATGCTCTCAGTCAGGGAGCCCCAAAATATGTAAAGCAATTACTAACAGAACTAAAGGGAGAAACAGACCAAAACACTATCGTAGTAGGGGACCTAAATGCTCCACTGTCGGATATGGATGGATCATCCAAACAGAAAAACAGTAAGGAAATAACATCCTTAAGTGACACATTAGACTAACTGGACATAATTGACATTTACAGAGCCTTCCATCTCAAAACAGCTGCTTATACAATCTTCTCTAGTGCACATGGAACATTCTCAAGGATCGACCACATACTGAAGCACAGAGATAACCTCAACAAATATAAGAGGGTTGAAATCATACCCACCATATTCTCTGATCATAATGCTTTGAAGCTAGAGATCAACTGCAGAAAGAAATCAGGAAGAACCACAAATACATGGAGATTAAACAACATGCTATTTGAATAACTGGGTCAGGGAAGAAATAAAAAAAGAGATTAAGAGATACATAGAAACGAATGATAATGATAGTAGAACATATCAAACCTTTTGGGACACGGCAAGCGCGGTCATAAGAGGAAAGTTCATATCAATACAGGCCTAGCTCCAAAAACAAGAATGAGCCCAAATAAACAACCTAACACTTCATCTTAAAAAACTAGAAAACGAAGAGCAAATGAAGCCTAAAGTCAGCAGAAGGAAAGAAATATTCAAAATTAGAGCAGAAATAAATGAAATTGAAAACCAAAAAATAATAGAAAAAATAAATGCAACAAAGAGCTGGTTCTGTGAGAAGGTTAATAAAATTGACAAACCCCTGGCTAGACTCACTAAAGAGAAAAGAGAAAAGACACAAATAAACAAAATTGGGGATGAAAGAGGGAAAATTATGACTGACATCGCAGAGATACAAAGGATCATGCAAGAATACTATGAAAAAGTATATAACACCAAATTTAATAACCTAGAAGAAATGGACCAGTACTTAGAAAAATACAACCTTCCTAGACTGAATCAAGAACTGGAAAATCTAAATAGACCGATCAGCAGTACGGACATCGAAACAATCATCAAAAACCTACCAAAAAATAAAAGTCCAGGACCAGATGGCTTCACCAGTGAATTCTAGCAAACATTCAAAGAAGATATAATACCTATTCTCCTCAAACTATTACAAAACATCGAAGAGGAAGTAATACTCCTCAACTCATTTTATGAGATCAGTATCACCCTGAGACCAAAACTCGGTAAAGATAACACAAATAAAGAAAACTACAGACCGATATCTCTCAGATGCAAAAATCCTAAATAAGATACTAGCGAACCGAATACAGCAACATATTTAAAAGATTATACACCACGATCAAGTCGGCTTCATTCCAGAGGCACAGGGATGGTTCAACATATGCAAATCGACTAATGTGATCCACCACATAAACAAATTAAAAAATAAGAATTATATGATCATATCAATAGAGGCAAAAAAGCCTTCGACAAGGTACAGCATCCATTTATGGTCGAAACATTTAACAAAATAGGTATAGGAGGAATGTACCTTAACATAATACAGGCTATACATGACAAACTCTCAGCCAACATTATACTTAATGGCGAAAAACTAAAAACCTTCCTTCTAAGATCAGGAACGAGGCAAGGCTGTCCACTATCGCCACTGTTACTAAATATAACATTGGAAGTCCTAGCAAGTGCAATCAGGCAAGAGAAAGATATAAAAGGCATCCAAATAGGAAATGAACAAGTCAAACTGTCACTATTTGCAGATGACACGATTCTCTATATAGAAAACTGTAAAGACTCTACAAGAACATTACTAGAAACAATAAGCATATACACTAAAGTCCCTGGATACAAAATCAACGTTCAAAAATCCATAGCTTTCCTATACTCTAATAATGAAGTGTCAGAAAAAGAAGTGGAAAAAATAATTCCTTTTGCAATTGCAACAAAAAGAATAAAATATCTAGGAATACATTTAAGGAAACAAGCCAAGGGCCTATGTAATGAAAACTACAAGACCCTATTAAAACAAATCGAAGTAGATACAAAGAAATGGAAAGATATTCCGTGTACTTAGATTGGAAGAATCGACATAGTTTAAATGACCATATAAGCTAAAATATTATACAGATTTAATTCAATCTCCATCAAAATCTCATCAACATTTTTTAAAGAAATAGAACAAAACATCGTGAGATTTGTATGGAAGTACTAAAGACCCCAAATTGCCAAAGCCATCCTGAGAAAAAAGAACGAGGCTGGAGGCATCACTCCACCTGACTTCAAATTACACTATAAAGCGGTAGTAATCAAAACGGCATGGTATTGGCAGCAAAGCAGACATACTGACCAGTGGAACAGAATCCAAAGTCCAGAAGTAAACCCATATTTATATGGGCAAATAATTATGAACAAAGAAGCCAAAACATACAGTGGGGAAAGGAAACCTCTTCAATAAATGGTGCTGGGAAAACTGGAAAGCCACTTGCAAAAGACTGAAACTAGACTGTTGTCTATCACCACACACCAAAATTAACTCAAAATGGATTAAGGACCTGAATATAAGACCTGAAACAATAAAAGGCATGCAAGAAAACATAGGAATAAAACCAAAGGACCTTGAACTTAAAGAGGATTTTATGAATTTGACCTCAAAAGCAAGGGAAGTGAAAGCTAAAATAAATGAATGGGACTACATCAAACTAAAAAGCTTCTGCTCAGCAAAAGAAATCGTCAACAAGGTAGAGAGAGAACCATTCGAATGGGAAAATATATTTGCAAGCAACACCTCCGATAAGGGCCTAACATCCAAAATATACAGAGAACTCATACAACTCACTAACAACAACAAAAAAACACAAATGATCCAATCAAGAAATGGGCAGAGGATTGGAACAGACACTTCTCCCCAGAGGACATAGAAATGGCCAACAAATATATGAAAAGATGCTCGACATCACTAGCTATTAAGGAAATGAAAATCAAAACCACCATGAGATACCATCTCACACCTGTTAGAATAGCTATAATCAACAGGACAAATGTTAACAAATGTTGGAGAGGATGTGGAGAAAAAGAAACCCTCATACACTGCTGGTGGGACTGCAAATTGGTACAGCTGCTATAGAAAACAGTATGGAGCTTCCTCAAAAAACTGAGAATTAATCTAACATATGATCCAGTAATCCCTCTACTGGGTATTTACCCCAAAGGCTTGAAAACCCATATCCAAAAAGATATTTGCACACCGATGTTCACAGCAGCATTATTCACAGTGGCCAGGACATGAAAGCAATTGAAATGTCCTACAATAGATAATTGGCTAAAGAAGCTGTAGTACATATATACAATGGAATATTACTCAGCCATAAGAAGAGATGAAATACTACCATTTGCAACATGGATGGACCTCGACATAATCATGCTAAGCAAAATAAGCCAGATAGGAAAAGTTGAAAATCACATGATATCACTTATATGTGGGATATAAACCTGAAAGCAACAAATGAGCAGGACAAACAAACAGAGACTCATGCACATGGACTATATACTAGTGGTTACCAGAGGGTAGGGGGTGGGGAAGGAGAGGGGAGATAGAGGGGGTAAATGGGGTCAATATAGGAGAGGACGGGGAGGGCGAAGTGGGTAAAGAGGATCAAATATATGGTAGCTGAAGGAAACTGGACTTTGGGTGGTAAACACACAATAGAATATTCAGATGTCAAATGATAATGTACACCTGAAAATTATATAATTGTATTAACCAATGTTACTTCAATAAACTTAATTTTTTAAAAGAAAAAGCCTCAGCTATTTCTTCTGTGTAATTAAAGAATGAAGCTTGAACTAGATAATGCTTCATCTGAGCACATTAATAATATAAAAATAGAAGCACACTTAGCTCTTCAATTAATTAATTGGTGTGGAATTTATTAATGGCATGGAAGGTGACTTTGCAGGTAGTGGGAATCTTAATTTTATTTATAAAAATAGGAAAAAAATTTTCTTTCCCAGCTAATCTAAATATCCAAACCAATTTCTCTGTATCAGTAAAACATTCTTAAACATGGCTACAAAAATCTACAAAGGATTTATATGAATACATTGCATTTAAAACATCAACTATCTAATTATCTAATAATCAGTAAACTTGTTAGTGAGTATAAGTGCATGCAGTATGCAGTGACATTATACCATATCGAATACAAATTAGGTTTTTATCCTGTTTTAGACAAAACATGCTATAGTAAAAAAAAAGCAATAAAATAATCTAACATAAATAATAAATAATATAAATGATAATAAAGGAGAAAGTTACTTCAACTAACACATAACAAAATAAACAAAAGCATGTATTTAAAATTATTACTTAATGAGGTTTGTTGACAAGGAAAGCAGATGCTGGGGTATAGTCATTCTTGCTTATGGAAGGAGGTGAGTGAGAATTAGTGAGAATCAGTGAGTGAAATAGCAATTGTCAGATATTTGTCCACACTTAACCTCAGAGAACTGATCAATGTCTTCTCCAGTCCCTGCTGATATTTGGAAGTAGACAGAGAGAACCATTGCAGGGAGATGGACATAAACAAAATGGACATCTGTTTGGGTTTCCTTTCCTTACAATTATACAGTTCTTGCTAATATGAGATATGCTGGCAATTCAATTGTTTTAAAAATGACACATCACTTCTCCCCCTTCATAAGGCAATGGCAATTGTTTTTCCGTACATTTTAAATTTTATTTTAAATGTTTGGTATAAAATATCCAGGCTCCTTTCCCTCCCCTCACACAAACCCTCAATGAGAAGAAGGTTGAACAAATTCCTCTCTTGTAAATTCTTCTCATATGGCTTTTCTAAGCTTTCTTGGGCCACCCACATTCCTAACAGTATCTTCCACTTTCTCAGATCATATTTTAGGTGAGTAATGTGAAGATAGTTACAATACAGAAGGCATTTAAACAATGAGAGCAGATGATATGCAATCCTATTCACAGAATGTCTGCGGTGCCCCTGGGTCTCATGCTACATCCTCATATTCTGACCAAAACTGGGAGAATCAATATTTGTTATAGTAGTTTGTTGACTTCTTGGTGAATTTTAGTTGTTTTGTATTCAGTGTTAGCAAATATTCAATTTTTGAGAATTTGGATAACAAGATGCCAGAATTGGCACAGGGTCCAATAGGAGAAGAAAAACTAAATAGCTCACTCTAAAAAATGAAGGGAATTGTATTAAGGGAAACAAAATCTAACGCTTGCAGGAGTCTGACAAAGGGGAATGAGAGATTTGAGTGGAGAAAGAGTGATGGATTAAAACAGCACGTCGATGGGGAGCCGTAGAGAAAAGGCGGCTAGAGCAGAAACCCTCTGTGCTTTGCCTATATCTCTACCCTGGAGGGAACTGCAAACAAGACCCACACATAGTGTCATTGGCTACCTATGTTTCTGTACCTGATGGGGATCTCAGTCCTCGGGAGTCTACCCAACTAGACTAGAGTGGGTCAGTGTGCTTGAGAATCAATGATTCCAGAGTAAGTCTTCACCAATGAGAACAGAGAATTGGTGGATAGTACCCAGGTCTTTGTCCTTGGTAGGACAACTTGAAGTTGTGTCCCATGTGCTCTCAGAAGGCGGTGCTGACCTTCTGTTAGCTACAGCAATGACCTTCTCAATAATGTTCCATCTTTAGGTTGTCCTCCTTTTCCTATCTTTTTACCCGACTCAGTCACACAGCTTTCCAGGACTACCTCCCAAGGAAATTAGTTACCCACAAATCCTTGTCTTGAGGAAAATCCAAAATAAACATTAAGCAAAAGGAATTCCTAGCAGCAGGAGCAGGGTAGATACCTTCCATGTTAAACAGGTTTCTCTAGCAGTTCAAGCCCCTCAGTGATATCTATGATTCAGTGAAATCCTGCTATACACTGTTGCCTCATTACAGTATGTTCAGGGTCATTAAACAAAAGAAGCCAATATTCCCCATAGAATTCTGTGTACAAAAGAGAGATGGGACAACCAAAGGATCTGGGGCACAAATGAGAGAGATTTCAGAGGAAGCAAAGTTGGAGAAAGGAATAAAGCCCCAGAATGCCCTGAGATATAAAAGTGATTGATATGGGATTTCTCATCAAAAGTGATTGATATAGGATGGTTGCTCAAGCCTTTTTACTTTTGTATTAAGGAAAATGAGGAGTAGATCAAATGGAGAACTTGGTAATACATAGGTGGCTGTCATGTGGGATTCACATTCATCAGTCTTTTAGAGTTGGCTCTCTGGGGATGAAATAAGGGGATCAGACACAAGCATAAATCCTCTTTTTGTAAGGAAAAAGTCAAGAAGTAGCCCTGGCGTGGAAGAGACCAAGTACATGGGGGTTTATAAAAAGGCATAACTCTATTCAAATAAGGAGAGAAAAAACAAGGCCTTGGGGTGTGTTTCCACATAATCTAAATGCTGAGGACCTGAGTGATTTGCATATGAAGAACTGTGCATTAAAGGCAATTCAGCGAAAAGTATTAATGTGAAGCCTAGTCCATATTTGAAGCCCATATACTAAAATAAATGTATTAACTTTATGTTTAGGGACTTCAATTCACAGAGTCCTAATGACCACAAGGACAAAACAATGTTTGATGTAAAATTTTTTAATTGAAAATATGTACACTTTGTGTTCTAAAAAGCAAAAATGTGAGCCACAAGATGATCTACTATTCTACAAAGCACATAATCATCACCAAATTATTTTTTCTAAATATTTACTATGATGAATTTTGGTGCAAGTCATTGGTAGAGATGTTCAACTAAAGTGATCCATATTGAATTGAAGGCAGCAAGGCACCTTTTCTTCCCTCTTTTGGGAAAATTTACAGGGACGACTCCAGAATGGATTTCCTCGCCTTTTCTCTCTGTAGTTCCAAGAGTTCAATCTCCAGCGACAATTTATACACTTCAAGAGCCATTTTCACATCCGCTGCACTTGAGAGACACTGCATGATTTTTCTGCCTGCTAGAACTTGCTCACAGCCTTCAGGGACCACCTAAAAGAGACATAGAGATGGTGGGCATGGCTGAGAAGATTCTCTCCAGGTCATGTGGAGGATGCATCCTGACAATGGCAGGACTACAGAGTCAGGTCCAAGACCAACATCAGGACTGGAGGGTGAGCAGGAAAACACCTTGGGGCCCATGTTCATCTTCCCCAGAGAGATATAGATCTGCTCTGAGACAGCTTCCCAGAGGGTCTATGTGGAGACAAGGATCATTCTCATCAAGAAATCGATCCTGAGTGTAATGTATATATAGTCAGGGAGAGGATGGAGTCAAATACCTCAGGTCTGGGGAACTCTCCACCTCCTGCCAGCAGAATCAGGGTCCCTTCCAGCTATCATTTGAAGCAGGAGACCTCTCCCTATCGAATAAGGTCATATAAAAAAAAAAAAAAAAAAAAAAAAAAACGAAAAAAAAAAAAAAAAAAAAAAAAAAAAAAAAAAAAAAAAAAGAAAGAAAGAAAGAAAGAAAGAGAAAGAGAAAGAGAAAGAGAAAAGAAAAAAGTAAAAAAGAAAAGAAAAGAGAGAGTGAGTGAGAGAGCTTCTTTGAATCAGCAGTCTCCAAAATTTGGCATCACAGACCACTGCTCCAATGAGAATCTAATGCCTGATGATCTGGTGTGGAGCTGAGGAGGTGATGCTAGCGCTGGGAGTGGCTGCAAATATAAATGAAACTTCACTTACTCACCTGCCACTCACCTCCTGCTGTGCTGCCCATTCTAACAGGCCCCAGATCGATACTTATTCGGACCCAGGGTTCGGAGACTCCTGCTTTGAATGACTCAGAAATGAATCCGGACAAGTAAGACATCACCCTTGATGGCTGGGACAGTGCTATGGGTGACACCATTTTTAAGGCTGGATAGCACAGAAAACTTTTTTGAATTGTGTCACTTACCCACTCACACTTGGGCACCGCTGGGTACCAGGTTCTATTCTCTGAGCAGGTAATATTTTCGAGACCTTCCACACCATAGCCAGAGTCACACTGGATGGTGACATTTTCAGATTCAATATACGAATCCTTATCCACAGACAGCTTTCCGTGTTTAATCTCTGGTTTCAGACACAGAGCTACAATGAAAGCACAGTTATAAGCAATATGCAGGTCTAAGAAAAAAGACATAATAACCCACCAGTTAGGATTTTCAAAATGAACTACATCCAGGTACTTCCTTTGTTCTATCTTTCTTCTATGTTGATAGCAATAATATTAATTAATATTTTAATTGAGCAATGGCTCATATCAGACTTTAAGGCTAAGCATTTTATATCATTATCTCATTTAAGTCTTACCCTGCTCAATGAAGTGGGCACTGTTAGTATTCCCATTTTATCTTGAAGGAAATGAGATATAAAGAGGTTAAGATACTTGTGCAAGGATATAACATCTTTACATAACAGGACAGGATATAAAAAGGGCACTTTACCCCAGATTCTCAGCTATCAAAGCTTCTGTCTTTTGTATCCTGAGATCTACCAGACACTAGTTATGACATTTCCCTCTTGCCTATTATCCTGCTGTGTACAATGGAGACAATGATGGCAAAAAATTCCTTGAGCTGTTGATGGTGAAGGGATATTAAGCCTGTGTATGTGTAAAGGTCAGGCCCGATCTTGACTCCTCCTGACTCTACAACATATTGGTAAACTAGGAGTGCCCTACCACATGCCTCCATCATAGGCTGGTGGTGCCCTGCACAAAGCTTTCATGGAAATACCCATCACTTCCTGATATTTGGAATTAGCCCATGCAAGCCTACATGCATGCTAGAGCAAGTTCCATGAAAACTTTGCTACAAGCCACAGCTACACTCAGAGAAAATGCACCACCTGTAGATTAGTTCCAGAAATACACGAAAAAGCGAGAATAGAGGCTGCTTCAAGGAGGCTGGATTTTGCAACTGGGAGAGAGAAGTAGGGGAGATTAATGTTTCTGCATGCCCTTTGTCCTTTTTGCTTTCAATACCACCTGAATACAATAATTATTTAAAGTAAATCAAATCAAATGTTTTCGTGCTGCCTCTGGCTGGAAAGAAACACTGTTCCACCCACTTAGCCAGAGCTGAAAAGGAAGCTAGAGTTACCTTCACAGCGAGGCACTTCAGGTGACCAGCGTGACATACTGCAGGAGAGTGTATCCTGCCCAATCAGAGTGTATCCTTCATCACATTCATATTTAACCCTCTTGCCGTGGTGGTAAGTAGTGGTAAGTGGTTTATAACGTCCGTGGGAGATGACAGGAGGATAATTGCAAACTTGGGAGTAAAACATAAAGGGAGAGAGTGTGAGCTTGCAGAATGAAAAAGTAACACATCCCAGAATCTGTGTGGTTTTTAAGAGGGCTTTGTCTTGTCCTGCCATCTTCTTGCCCATGGAATCATTTAGTTCAAACCAAGCACCTGTGCTGCCCTCCTGTAAGCTTCAAGCTGAAGAATCATCATGACCCCCTGTTGGATCGCATGGTGGTCATTTCCATTATCCTCAAAACTTTTACTGGAATAGGCAAAATTGGTCATTGGAACCACTCCTATATTGACTGTTTAAACTATTGTCATAGGTTCCCACTACAAAGACCCTATATTGGGTCTTTGGCCTATGGAGTAAGAGCTATCATATTTAAGAAGGCTAAGTAGAAGTCGTTGGTTTGACCCAGACCCCTTACTCTTAAAGCAAAATATATATATTTTAAAAATACATCATCCAATAAGGGGGGGGGAAGGGAAATATTAGTGCCACTCTTAAAGAACTAAAGATGCAAAATTGGTCATCCCCATCATCTCTCCACTTATTTCACCAGTTTAACTACTAAAAATTTTGAATTCTGGACAATTCCAGTAACCATTAAAAACTCAATGTTTTAGCTTCTATTGATCTACAGTACCAGATGTGGTATCTTTGCTGAGCAGATTAATGTGTCTTCAGGTAAATGAGGTCACTGATTTAGCAAAGGCCTTTTTTCTCTTTTTATCGGGAAAGTGGTCAGAAAAAGTATGCATACACATGGAAGGGTCAAGATCATATATTTGTCATTTTAGCATTGGAATATAAAAATTCACCTGCCCCTCTTATAATAAAGTGTGAGATTATCATGAGCATCTGGATATCCACAGAATATTACATTGATCCAGTACATCAGTAGAATCATGTTAATTCTACTAAATAAGCAAGAAGATGTTAGAATGATATGAGATAATAGAAAAAATATATATCGATCCCTGCTTTCAGTTCCTGGCTCAGATGTCCTAAAACTCCTATAATTTAAGTGCTCTAAGTGATAAGAGCACTAGCAGAATCTGTTATTCCAATGAGGTGACTCTGGGTGGGCTCCTGGATGGGGACTGGTCACCAGAAAGACCAAGCCATGATTAGAAGCTTGAAATTTTCAGTCCTACCCCCCATCCTCCAGAGAGGGGTTAGAAACAGAATTAATAATTGATCATGTCTACATGAAGAAGTTCCATATAATCCCAATGATAGGGGCTTTGAAGAGCTTCCAAGTGAGTGGACACATCCACCCACTGAGAAAATGAAGTATCCTAACACCATGAGCACAGAAACTCTATTCTTAGGACCCTCTCAAACCTCACCCTATGTATCTCTTCATCTGGCTGTTCATCAGTATTCTTTATCATTTCTCTAATAAACTGATAAACATGAATAAGAATTTCCTTGAGCTCTTGAGCCACTCTAGCAAATTAATCAAAGCCAAGGAGGGGATTATAGAAACCTCCTATTTGTAGCCAAGTTAGACAGAAGTTGGGGGTAACTTGGGGACCTACTACTTGTGATTGGCATCTGAAGTGGGGTGGGAGCAATCTTGTGAGAGTGAGCCCTTAATCTGTGGGATCTGACACTACCTCCAGGTAGATAGTTTCATAATTGAGTTAAATAGTAGGACACCCAATTGGTGTCATGAGAATTGGGTGGTGTGAGGAAAACCACCTACACATTTGGTGACCAGAACTGTTGTCAGTGTCCTGCGTGGGTCGTAAAGGATGCCCAGGAGAAACACAGGATGAGAAGGCAAAAATGGGTTTTCGTCCAAGTCACACGATGATGCTCCAGATTATAGAAGGTAACAATTCAGGGATTTGCCACACCAGTAAAATTGTTAGAGGTCCTGGGTCAGGGCATGCTAAGCTATTCCATCTAAAGGAAGATCAGACTATAGTAAATTCCACATTCCACAATAAAGAAGGAATCATGATGCATAGCAGCCCTCTTCAGATTCTAAAAGCAGCATATTCCATATTCGGGAATACTATTCCAAACCATAAGCTAGCTGACACAAAAGACTCATGTTTCAGTGGGGCCCATGTTAGGAAAGGGCTCTGCAGCAGGTCCAGTTGGCAATGAAATCATCCCTGTTGCTTAGCCCTGGAACCCCGGAGAGCCTAGTGTACTGAGGTGGATATAGTAGGAAAAGATGCAAATGTCAATAGAACAATCACATCATAGACCCTTGAAATACTGAAGCAAGGCCATGCGCTGCAGCAGAGAATTATGTAGTTTTTGAAATATAATTCCTGGCATGTTACTTGATCTTGATAGAGACAGCTCCTGAACTTGGGTCATCAAGTGACCGTGAGGCCGGAATCACTCATCATGAATTGGGTCTGTCAGACCAGTCAGGTTGTAAGGTCAGGCAGGCAGCAATCCATTTTAAGATGGAAGTCGTGCATCAAAGATTGAGCATGAGCAAGACCAAATAGCCCAAGCAAGCTGCACAAACAAGGAGCCTATATATCTTGCTTGTGCTTATCCACTGTTGCGCTAGTAGCTCTCCCTTAATTCACACTTATGGCTATATGAGGTATCCATTACAACTAACTGACAGAAGAGAGGAAAGCCTGACCCTGATTCACAGGTGAATACTTTTGGTATGTGTGTGCAAGCTAACATAGATGGAAGCTGCATTAGAGCCCAATCACGGGTGGTCTCAAAAGTCAGTAGTAAGGGGACATCTTTCTGATAGGCATTGCTTTGGGTGGTACATCTGGGCAGTCTATGTTTTGAAAAAAGTGGCCTAAAGATAGATTAAATGACAGTCTGGAATAAGTGGCTTGTCTGTCACAGCCCTTAAGGACAAAGATAGGAAGATTAGGCACAGGAATATATGAAGTAGAAGCAGGTGACTTGGACGTATGGAAGTGGCCAGGAAGTGTGAAGTTTTTGTTTTGCATGTTATCACTAACAAACCACCTCAGTTGAAGAGGCATTAAAGAACCAAGTAGAAAATATTGTCTCAGCCATTTGAGGTCAGCCATCCTCTGTCATTGGCCTCACCAGGCTGTCACAAAAGGAAAAGGAGCAAAGTGGCCACGGTGGCATGGATGAAGGACAAGCGTCAGCCCAACAGCATGAACTCCTACTTACCAAGGCTGACTAGATATTACTGTCACTGAATCCCCAACCTGCTAGCAACATTGCTAGGTCCCTGGTATTACATAATCCCTTGAGGCAACCAGAAAGCCACTTGGTAGCAAGATGACTATATTGGACATGCTTCCACCTGGAAGGGACAACTATTTATCCTGACAGAAATAGACAACCATGCCTTTTCTGCTTGCAGAACTTGAGTCAGCACTGACATCTTAAAGATTTTAGAGTCTTTAAACATGCACCTATTAGACCCACTCACAGCAAAGAGCTGTGGTATCATAGTTGGCCATGAAGTGCAGTACTTGCATTACAGACTGTGTCACCTGCAGACCTGTTAGAATGTTGAAATGGCCTGTAAAGCCTCAGCCGAAGTGCCAGTTGAGAGAACACTTCACAGTGGTGGGACTTTACAATATTCCTTTATACCTTTCAAGGCACAGTATTCACTTTAAATCAAAGATCAGCCTTTATATGGTGGTGGGTCCTCAATAAAATAAAATAAAATGCAGGGGTCCAGAAACCAAAAGATGGAAGCATGAGTAGCCCCACTTACTTTCATTCTAAGTGACCCACTAAGGGAAATTGTGCTTCTAATCCCAAACTCTGGGATCTGTAGATAGAAAAGTCTTGATGGGCAAAGTGGAATCACTTTTACCAGGGGAGATAAGAAGATTCCCATTCATTGATTTCTGATCTGCAACTGATGCCTAGCCACTTTGGAGCTCCTTGGACTACTTCTTGAATACAAGGGAAAAAAAAGAAATTGCTATCCTGGCAGTAGTAATTGTTTTTGTTCATAGGGTTATGGAAAAACAATGTGTTTAGCACTTAAGTGCTCTTGGAAAGGGAGAGGTAGGCATTTCAAACTGAGGAACAGTCTGAAGAAGGGCTTAGAGGCAGCAGAAGAACGGAAGCAAGTTGGAGAGAGAAAAAAAGCAAGTTCAGAAAAGCAAGTCCAAACAGATGGAGTGAGTCTTGTTCTGCAGTTTAAGGCGTGTGGATCAGTAAGAAGGGAAAAAAAGAGAATAAATATCAAGAAACAAAACACAATAATTCAAAAGTCTAGCTTATTTCATAGGAGTGGCCTATTTTCATTGATTCAGAAAAGAAAAGGAAACCAGGAAGGTCAAGAGAATGGGATCAACCAGCAAAATGAGAGAGAAGAGGAGGAGGGAGGAGAGAGAAAGAGAAATTTGGACTAGAGGCAGTGCTTTTAAACAAATTTATCCACTCCAAGAACTATGCAGAGTATACAAATTCTTTTACCTAATTCTAAATCTTCCCTTAATAACCTCCATTACTTTGATATGAAGAAACTTCTAAAATAACATAATTCTATAAGCTCTTACTATTACCACATGTTGGTGTTTCAGGAATCCACATGCCATCTTCTCCGCATGTAGCTTCATAGGTACGTCCATCATAACATGAATATGAAATCCTATCTCTGTAGAAATAGTCACAGCTATCAGCAAAATCACATTTGCTCCCGGAAGTGATTCTGCCATTCTTCAGGACTGGTTTTAAGCAACGTATCTCTAAATAATAAAAAGAGAGGCTAATGGTTAGTAAAATCACCATGAAGAGACTCCTATGGCTAATAATCTCATTTTTACCCTGGAAGAGCTCACATGGAAGAGATTGGCTAAAGAGACAAGGGTACATGAGACGTGCTGGGCCCTCTCTCCCTGTCCCTGTGTGCTAACGTCATCCAACCCAGTCATTTCCCTCTAACTAAATAATTTCATTAGGAGCCTCCTAAATGAGAAGTCAGATTAAACTTGTATGAAAATGTAACTTTTCAAAATTGTTTAAGAGCAATAACAAATAACATCCATCTCCTTATAGTTTCATTAAGGTTACAACATTATTAAGAGCTTTCAAATAACTTATACTTCCCCAGTCATAGGAGCAAAAATGTTCTCAAAAGCTTATATTCACTTGGCAGTGAATGCACAAAAAAATTTAACTTATTGCTTTAGACAGGGTTTTTCCTTTTTCGATGCCAAATTAAGAGAAATAGCCATTCAGATTATTTAATATTTAATGCAATAATAGCTGGTATAAGGATATAATTTTTATTCATTAGAGAAATACTTTCAGATAGAACTTAATATTTTTTATGCAAGAGAAAATATTATAAGGGAGTAAAATGCTCATTCTCCATATCAGGAGTTTGATAGGCACTACAAAGTGGTCATGCAGCTATACTCAAATTCTCTCAGTACTCATTTGCTTGTAAATTATAATAAAAATACCCAATATTCATAAGTTTTCTAAATTGTAACAGTATTTATGTAATGCTATAAATAGTACAAAACACTTTTAAATATGTAATTTATGAATCCAAATTCATATTTAATTAGATGTTTGATAAATTGAATAAATATTACTTCTCTTCTGCTTTTTAAATGGTTAAAAATATCCTTTATTAAATTAAATCAATAAGATTGTAGTGGAGAAAACAAATTAATTTAAAGATAGGTTTTTAAATATGTATAAAATTCATTTATATAAAAAATTAGTGTCTTATCTACATGTCATTGTTTTTCATTTGTTAAAAGGATCCTCAAAGGCCTATGTAAATCGATAGTCCATTATTTAAGTGGTGGCAATAATTTTTGTTAAATAAATATTAATTCAGTCACATTGTGAAAACCTTTCCTTCAATTCCCCCAAAATGAGTCTGAAAAACTGCAATAAACTTTAAATCCTGATATAAAATGAACAATATTTCAGTAGATTGATATAAACTACCATTTTTATTATTTATTGTTTTGCATTTCAAATGTTTTCCAAATTCCAATCTGTAGAATAAAGTGTCATGTATTATGAGCCTCAGTGGCTTCACTTCTACAATGGCAAGGGTCTAGAGAAGCATTGAAGGAAGCATTTTATCCTTCTGTGGTCAATTCCACACAGACCCACAAAATTTCATCCATCTGTGTCTTAGCCCTTCATTCATTCTCTCAAAAAGTGAAGGAAACACGTAGAAGAACTAGAAAAAGAACAACGAACAAAGCCCAAAATTACTAGAAAGAAGAAAATAATAAAGATCAGAGCAGAAATAAACAAAATTGTCTAAAAAAACAATAATAAAGATCAATGAAACCAAGTGATGGTTCTTTGAAGAGATAAACAAAATTGATAAACCTCTAACCAGACTCATCAAGAAAAAAAGAGAGGACCCAAATAAATAAAATGACAAATGAAAGCAAAGTCACAACTGAAACCACAGAAATATAAAAGTTTATTTTTAAAATGCTACAAACAATTATATGCCAACAAATTCGACAATCTGGAAGAAATGGATACCATCCTAGAAACATGCAATCTTCCAAAATTGAATCAAGAAGGAAATCTAAACAGACCAGTTACTACTAACAAAATCAAATCAGTAATCAAAAACTCGCCACAAACAAAAGTTTAGACCAGACAGCTTCACAGGTGAATTTTACCAAACATTCAAAGGATTAACACATATCCTTCACAAACTCTTCCAAAAACTTTAAGAGGAGGGAAGGCACCCAATCTCATTTTGCGAGGCCACCATTACCCTGACTCCAGAGCCAGACAAAGACATTACAAAAAATAATTACAGGCCAATATCCCTGATGAACATAAATCCAAAAAACCTCAACAATATATTACAAACCCAATTCAGCAATACATTGAAAAGATCATACACTATGGTCAAGTGAGACCTATTCCTGGGATGCAGAGCAGGTTCAATATCCACAAATCAATTAATGTGACATACCACATAAACAAAATGAAGGATAAAAATCATGTGATCATATCAATAGATGCAGAAAAAGTGTTTGACAAAAATCTAACATCTATTTATGATAAAAACTCTCAACGAAGTGGGAATAGAGGGAACATACCTCAACATATAAAAGCCACTCATGACAAACCAACAGCTAACATCATACTCAATGTTAAAAGAGTTTTCCTTAAGATCAGGAAAAGGACAAGTACGTCCACTTTCACCACCTCTGTGTAACATAGTATTGGAAGTCCTAGCCACAGCAATTAGACAAAAAAGAGAAATAAAAAGCACTCAAATTGGAAAGGAAGAAGTAAAATTGTCATTATTTGCAGATGACATGATCCTGTATAGAGAGAACCCTAAAAATCCCACCAAAAAAAAAAAAATGATTAGAACTGATCAATGAATTCAGTAAAGCAGCAGGACACAAAATTAATTCTGAGAAATTGGTCGCATTTCTGTACACCAATAACAAATGATCAGAAAGAAAAATTAAGAAAATAATCCCATTTACAATTGCATCAAAAACAGTAAAATACCTAGAAAAAAATTTAACCAAAGATGTAAAAGACTCATCCTTGGAAAGTTATAAGACATTGAAGAAAGAAACTGAAGAGGGTACAAGTATATGGAAGCATATATCGTGCTCACGAATAGGAAGAATTTATTTCCATCATTAAGATGTCCATACTACGGAAAGCAATCTATAGATTCAGTGCAATCCTATCAAAACATCAATGGCACTTTTTACAGAACTTGAACAAATAATTCTAAAATTTATATGGAATAACAAAAGACCCTAAATAGCCATGGCAATCTTGAATAAAAAGAACAAAATGGAGGTATCACACTACCTGGCATCTAACTATACTATGAGCCTACAGTAATCGAAACGGCAAGGTATTGGCATAAAAACAAAAACATAGATCAATGGAATAGAGAGCCCAGTAAAAAACCCATACCTATATGGTCAATTAATCTATGACAAAGGAGGAAAGAATAGACAACGGGGTAAAGACAGTCTAGTCAATCAATGGTGTTGGGAAACTTGACAGATACATATAAAAAAATAAAACTAGACCGCTTCTTATACCATATACAAGAATAAACTCAAAATAGATTGTAGACTTAAATGACAGACCCCAAACCATAAAACTCCTAGAAGAAAACAGGCTATAAACTCTCTGGCATTGTTCTTAGGAATATTTTTTCTGATAGGTCACCTCGAGCAAGGGAAACAAACAAACAAAATAAACAAATGGGACTACATCAAACTAAAAAGAGTTCGCACAGGAAGGTAAACCATCAACGAAACAGAAAGACTCCTACTGCATGGGAGAAGATATTTGCCAATGATGCATCCAAAAAGGGGTTGACATCCACAATTTATAAAGAACTCATGCAACTTAACATCAAAAAACTAACAATCCAATTAAAAAATGGGCGGAGGACCCGAATAGACATTTCTCCAAAGAGGACATACACATGGCCAATAGACATATGAAAAGATGCTCAATGTAACTAATCATCAGAGAAATGCAAATTAAAACCACAATGAGATATCACCTCACACCTGTCAGAATGGTCATCATCAATAAATCAACAAACAAGTGTTAGCAAGGATGTAGGGAAAAGGGAATCTTCATGCACTGTTGGTGGGATTGCCAATTGCTGCAGTCACCATGGAAAACAATGTGGAGGTTCCTCTAAAAATTAAAAATACAACTACCATATGACCCAGCAATTCCACCTCTGGATATTTGTCTAAAAAAAAAATCCAAAACACTAATTTGAAAAGATACATGCCCCCCTATGTTCATTGCAGCATTATTTACAATAGCTAAGATATGAAAGCAATGTAAGTGCCCATCAATAGATGATTGGATAAAGAATCGGTGCATATATAAATTGGAATATTATCCACAAAAAAAGAATGAAATCTTACCATTTGTGATAACATGGATGTACATGGAAGGTATTATGCTAAGTGACGTAAGTCAAACAGGAAAAGACAAATACCATATGATCTCACTTATATGTGGTATCTAAAGAACAAATAAACAAACAAAACAGAAACAGACTCATAGATTCAAGGAACAAGCTCATGGTTGCCAGATGAGAGGGAGCCTAAAGGTGGAGTGAAAAAGGTGAGTGTTTAAGAAGCATAAATTGGTAGTTACAGAAGAGTCATGGGAATGTAAAGTACAGCTTAGGGAATACAGTCAATAATATGGTAATAAGTATGTATAGTGCCTGGTGGGTACTAGACCAGTCAGGGAGAAACTTCATAAATGATATAAATGTCTACCCACTATGCTGTACACCTGAGACTAATATAAAAAAAATTGAATGTTAGCTGTAATTGAAAAATCAAAAATGGAGGGTGAAAGGGAAGAGGAATAAGAGGTTCAAATTTCCAGATACAAAACAAATAAATCATGGAGATGTGGTATACAGCATAGGGAATATAGTCTATAATATTGTAATAGCATTGTAAGGTGTCAGATGGTTGCTGGACTTATCACGGTGATCACTTCTTTAGGTTATATAAATGTTGAATAGCTATAGCGTACACCTGAAAATACAATATGGTATGTTAGCTATATTTAATAAGAATCTAGAAGGAGGAGGAGGAGTGGAGGAGGAGGAGGAGGCAGGTGAGGGGGAAGGAAGGGGGGAGGGAGGGGGGAGGGGAGGCGAGAAGGAGGAGGAGAAGAAGAAGGAGAAGAGTCATCTTCCACTGTTCTATCTTTTAGAGGCAGTCACAGGACCTAGCTCTTTCAGCCCACAGTCCCATGCTCAAGAGGCATGAGACAAAAGTCACTTTATAGCTGGTTGACTTCATGTCTTTTTCACAGGATTCTTTCTACCAAGCACCCAAAGTCTACATTAGGAAGAAAAGGGCTGATTGAGGTCTGATTCTGGCAATAGTTGAAATGTTTTTTTCATTCTACCATTATCAGCACTGAAGCTAATACTTAGTCTGCATAATGTTCAACTACTCTGTCTACGTGTCATTTGATTTTAAACTGGGATAAGAAATGGTCATAATTTCTCAGCCCCTCAAACTCCAAGACCTTTATGGTCTCTTCCGGCAATAATAGTTATTATTCTGTTGAATTAATATAATTCTAAATTTGTCTTGAAGGATGCAAATAAATTCATTTAAGGCAGAAAATCCTAGCATATGTTGGACATTTAATATATTAAAGGTAGTTAAAACAGAAACTCACCCTCACATTTTACATATGGGGTCCACCTGAAATTTCTCTGACAAGTCACAGTCAAAGGCTTATCTTCAGCAGGTTTATAGCCAGAAGAGCAGCGGTACTTCAACACAGTTCCAACATTAAACGCTTCCTCTGCAGTTGGCTTGGGCCTGCCACGTGGTTCCCAGGAAGCATGTGGGATAGATGGTAAGTCAATACAACCATCTGCTCATAAAAGAAGAACAAGAGGAAAAGACACTGTTGCTAGGAATGCGACATGATCAATGAGCCTGTCCTGTCAAAAAGTGTTGTGTGTTCTTTCAGCCATGAACCAGTCTGCCATGGCTGATGAATCAGCCACACCAAAAAACACATATGGACATACCCCCAAATGTGCAGTGCACCAGAGAGGTTCTCACTAAACACACTACCAGGTGGGCTCTGTTGTTGTGCCAACTATCCAAAATGTTAATTATTTTTCCACCTCATTGTACTTCATAAAGGTTAGTCTCTGAACTAAAGTATTAGGCTTGCTGGGTAGATGTGGCCAGAAAACTGCCCCAGGCAAATTTAACTTTCTTATTTCCTGACTGATTGAGAAAAATAAACAAATCATTCCCCTAATCCAGATAACACCAGGAATGTTATCATTAAGGGCTGTTCAAGAACAAAACAAACTTCAAGCATCCGTGGAGCCTGAACCCAGCATCTTGTCCTCTTTACACTTTCCTAGTACTATTGGTTCATATCACATGGAAATATAATTCAAACATCTGCCAAGTTGGATTTTTATTACATTTTATTTTCAAACATTTTAAATAGTATACAGGGTAAGTTTCTTTTTAAACAGTTTGATTGAGATACAAATCATATAACATAAAATTCACCTATTTAAAATATACAGTCCAGTCTACGGCCATGTTACCCTGAACAAGCCTCATCCCATTTGATTTTGGAAGCTAAGCAGGATCAGGCCTTGTTAGTACTTGGATAGGAGACCACCTAGGAAGATCAGGTGCTGTAGGCATAAACAATATAAAATAAGGGTTTGTAAGCTGACAAGGTCCTTGTGATCTGTGAGGTCAACCAAGTTTGCCTCGTCTAAAAAAATAAAGTAAAATAAATTAAAAATTAAAAATTAAAAAAAAATAAAATATACTATCCAATGGGTTTTAGTATATTCACAGAGTTGTGCAACCATCACCACTATCCAACATTAGAATATTTTTATCAACCCCCACCCCAAAGAAACTCTGTACTCATTAGTAGTCACTCCCAATTCCCATCTCCACCCAGGCCCTGGGAATCACTAATATACTTTCTCTACATATGGATTTGCCTACTTTGGACTTTTCGTGGAATCATGTAATATGTGTATTTTTTTATAACTGGTTTCTTTTACTTAGTATAGTGTTAGCAAGTTTCAACCATGTCATAGCATGTATCATTACTTCATTTGTTTTTATTGCCAAATCGTATTCCATTGTATGGATATAGCACCTTTTGTCCATTTTTCATTTGACTGACATTTGGGTTGTTTGGCTATTATAAATAATGTTATGAACATTAACATAAAGTTTTTTTGTGTGTGGACATCTGTTTTCATTTTTCTCAGGTAGATACCTAGGAGGGCCAATTATTGGGCCATATGGTAACAAACTTGTAAGGAACTGCCAAAACTTGATTCCAAAATGACTGTACCATTGAAATTCTCACCAGCAGGGTATGAGGCTTCCAATTTTTCACATCCTCACCAACTTTTGTTATTGTTTATCCTTTTTTATTACAGCCATACTGACAGGTATAAAGTGGGATTGTTGCTAGAATACTACCTCACGAGAGATACTAAAGGAGCTTCTTCAGGCTGAAAGCAAGTGACACCAGGTAGTAATTTGAATCAATGCAGAAAAACAATGAACACCAGCAAAGGTAATTATGTAGGTAATTAAAATATAGTATAACTGTATATTTCTTTTCCTTTCTTCTCTTAATTGACTTAGACAGCAATTGCATAAAATGATATGTATATAATTATATGACTAAGCTTATACCACACAAAATGCAGTATTTGGTACTAGTAGCACAAAGGAGATAGGCAGGAACAAAGTTGTATTGGAGTACAGAAATGACATCAAATGGTAACTTGAATCTACAATAAGAAATGAAGAGGATCAGAAATGGTATAAAGAAAATTAATATAATAAGTTCTTTAAATATATACTTGCTCTCCTTTCTTCCCTCAACTACCTTAAAAGATGTCAAACATAAAATCATATAAAGCAATAATTATCACACTGTATTGCTGGGTTTGAGATACATGTAGATGGAAAAACTTTTGCTAGATTCTTGGTTGATCATTTTTCTTTCTGTACTTTGAATATGCCATCTCATTTTCTTCTTGCCTCCTTTGTTTCTGATAAGAAGTCAGATGTTAATATTACTGGGCTTTTATTGTAAATGATGGGTCATAGCTTTTTTTTTCTGCTTTCAGGTTTTCTCTTTATCCTTGGCTTTTAACATTTTGGCTATAATATCTTCAGGTATAGATCTTTTTATATTTGTCCTAAACCCAAAAGTTTAATAAACTAGTGTAAATTAATGTGTTGTGTTTTGTTTTGTTTTGTTTTGTCAAATTTGGGGAATTTTCATCTATTATTTCTTTAGATAATTTTTCTGCTCCTTTCTCTTCTCCCTCTGAAACTCCCATTATGTAAATGTTGAGGCACTTACTGGTGCCCCACACTTATCTGAGGCTCTATTTATTTGTCTGCATTCTGTATACTTCAGATGGCATAATCTCAATCCATCTATCTTCAAATTCACCAATTCTTTCTTCTGCCAAATTGAATCTACTCTTATGCTCCTTTTATAAATTTTTTATTTCATTTACTGTGCTTTTCAACTCCATAATTTTCATTTTTTTTGCATATAACATCTATCTTCATTCACATTCTCTATTTGATAAGACATTTTCATAATACCTTTCTTTAATTCTTTAAATATTGTCTTCTTTAGTTCTTTGAATATACTTATAGTGACTGTTTTGAACTTTTCTGCTGAGTCCAACATCTGAGCCCACTCAAAGGCAATTTCCATTGCCAGCTTTTTCCCTTATATGGGTCACTCTTTCCTGTTTCTTTTCACATCCCATTAATTTTTGTTGAAAACTGAACATATTAGATAATATATTGTAGTAACCTAGGATATTGATTCTCCTTCTCCACCTTCAGGGCCTGTTGTTATTGTTATTATCTCCTTGTTTGCTTATTTATTTATTTAGTGACTTGACTGGATTATTGCAGTTAAGTCTCTTTCCCCCAAATCTTGCAACCTCTAATGATGCTCCAAAGAAAGCACCACTTGGGCATGCACATAGCCTTCTTACCACCACAGGTTTTATCTTTATCTCTTTCTCATTAATGGTCTGCCTCAATTAGTATTATATACACCTGTTAGCCTACACTAATTGTTAGCAGATTGCTCTATTGTTTTTGACACCTTTCCAGGGGCATAAACTGTGTCACAGTCAGATCCAATTAAAGTCAGGGCTTCGGGCAAGGACAGGCATTGACAGCCTTTGAGGTTCCAAATCTGCCCTGGCAGAACCTTTGTACTATGGATTATGAGCTGGGGTAAATTGGGGGACTTATTCTTTACCAACTGCCCCACCAGAATCCTTACTATGGTGTAGGAGCTATGGGAAGGAGAGAAGGTAGAAGAAGTTGAAACTGGTACTGCCACTGGCTGTGCCTGCCATCATGTATAGATATTCCACAGCCCACAGCCAGGGAGAATGAGATCTGCCAGTGTTCACTGGCTGTCAAATCTTCCCGTGATAACTCTTCTACTCTAGGAAGCTGGGGTAGATGGGAGATGGCACTTAGCTGCCGAGCCCACTTGAGCAGCTCTCCTGCAAAACAGAATTAGGCAGGAAAGGGTGACTGAATTCTTAACCAGATGCCCCGCTTGGGTCCTCCCTATATAAGTGGAGTTTGGGTGGCTGCTATTTCCTTAAGCATGGAGCTTTGGAAAATGCTATTTTCCAAAATGTAAGATGTTTACTGGCAGCCAAAACCACTCTAAATAGCTATTCCACCCCGGTGAGTTGGGAAAGATGGGAATTGCCACTTGCGAACTCGCTGAAACAGTTCTCCCATAAAACTGCTGGAGACTGAGTACAGACTCTGGCTCTTTCATTGTTTGTTCCAAATCTGCATAGATTTTGTTAGATAAAAACTTATCAATTTGTTGTAATTCCTTTGATTAATCTCCAGAGACCTTAAATGGTTGTCTTTGCTAACTATGACCAGTTTAATAGATTGGAGAGAGGTTTCCCCAAGCTCTTCATACCACCATTCCAGAAGTCTCCAGGGTAAGGTTATTGACATTTCATGAGAGTAAAATTAAAAGGACAAGGTATAAGTGGCTTCCTCCCATTTCCAGTTTTATGACCTTGGGCAAGTCACTTAACCTTTGTGAAAAGATTCCTCATCTGTAAAATGAGTATCAATAGTGTCCACAATTTTGAGGAGGATTCATTGAGTAAATTCTTGTTATATATCTAGCTTAGTGACAAGTTATCATAATAACAACTTCATAATAACATTAATAGTTATTACTATTAATGTTATTTTTAATGATCCACATGAGTTTATAATTTCAGAATGTCATAATCATAGTTAGCCCATATAATACTGTTGTGCAAGTTAGAAAAAGGCATTTTTTCTCAGGACACTTTCTTATTTATCTTTCAAAACAATTATCATAATATAATGATTTTGTCAGGACAAAATTTTCTATTGATTGCAAGAAAATTGTTGAAATAAATACGCTTAATCCACAATGCCTACAATGTTAATGTCTCCTCGTAGGGTTGGAGTACAACCTGCACAATGGTATGTGGTGGTCTTTTGTGATGTTATATTGATACTGCACAGTGTACCATAATCAGTCTTTTTACCAACAAGAAAAAAAATAAATAAAATTATTTATCTAAATTTAAATTTTTGCTGTGATTCAAATGGGCTTCAGCATATGAATATGCCCTTACCAACATTTCTGGGTATCTTTAGATGCCAAACATTGAAGTTCCTTTATGGTTCATACTTACTGAGCTCACAAATGGGAGGAGGAGGATTCCAGGTATTGTCAGCTTCACAATGGATTATGTTGCTGCCTTTGAGGATAAAACCTTTATTGCAGTCAAATACAATGGAGTCTTTGAAATTATAGATGGGTCCAAATCCAGAGACTAACTTTCCATATTTAACATTTGGTGGAGGACAGATGACTTCTAAAGAATCATAAGAAAAGACAAGCGGATTATGAAAGAGAAATGACAATAAGGATATTACTGCTATTGCTAATCCAGTTCTGATTATAACAGAAAAGCTGGACACAGTACATGTCAAGTAGATACAAAGGAAACATTTTTAAATGCATTTATATATTTTTCAACTTTCAAAAGCCTCAATAAAATGAGGTCCCATTATGTTGGTTCTATTATGAGATGATCATGGATAACTTCAACTTCCTCAGTTTCCCAAGAAAAATTAGCCATGTGTAACCCAGAAAAAAAAACACATTATCTCAAAGTCCGCATATATTACTGACTTTCCTTGATGATGTTGGTGGAGGGTCAGTGGCCAATGATAATGATTCAATGGTCATGACGATGAGGCAGCCAGGGCATCAGAGAGATCTACACCATCACAAGCAAAGAACAAACTGCCTTCCTCCCTCAGCAGACAGTCAAGTCCTACCACCTTAATTCCTCTACAATTCCTCAACCTCTCTCCAGGCCCACTGCCACAGCTAAAGTTGAAGCCACCTTTACTTCTTGTCTGGATGGTTGCAACAAGTTCCTGTGGGTTAAATTTTGTTTCAGCCAGAGTTACTTTTCTAAAATGCAACATATTAAATCTCCTGGTTAAAGACTTTTAATGTTTCCACTTCAACTTCATTCTGAACTCCCAAGAGTGACACATGAGGCCCTTCATAACCTGATCTTGCTAACTTTCCAACCTCAGTCTCTGCCATTTCCACCTCTTGCAGTCTAGACTCCAGGCATTTTGGACTGTTTGCAGTATCATGCTCTCTCATTCCCTGATTTGATTGTGTCCTGTGGGGAATCAGAATAGTAAGTGATACTATTAGGCACTAAGTAGCAAAGGAAGATGCCTTAGATTAGCAAACTAGCAATACCACAGTATATCTTCTGGCTCAATTACTATTTGCTTTGTCTTGTTGACCTTCTGGTGGTTAGGTTTTGCTTGCTATGTAGGGATATGTGGTTGACATTACAAGTGCTAACCAATATTTCCAGCTCTGCTTCCTGAACAGACAAAAGATGATATTCCCCAGTTCCCTTAAGGTAGGTAGGATCTATACATTATGAGTTTTGGATAAACGGCTGCAATGTAAAGTAATATGTAGTGATATCATTCAGGTCCACAATGGATTATACTGCTCTGGACCATATTTGGTTTTAAGGCCAAAGCTCTTAAAACCCAGGGCGCAATTTGCTTTTCTTTCTTCCTCTACTGAAGACATTGTGAAAGCGTATCTTAATATGGAGGTGCCACAAGATCAACCTGGATTGCTAAACTGGTTGCTAAACTAATAACTAAAGAGTCTTCTAGAAATGCAGTACACACAGTATGAATGAGAATTAACTTCTACTTTGCAAAGCCAATGAGATATTGGTGCTGTTTGTTACTATATACTGGTATAGTATGCATCAGTATAAGCTGACCAAATAAATGATTTCATCATTGCAATAATTTATTTGTCTTTAAATCATTTCATTTCCCCTAATAAACGTACCTTCTTTGCTCCTTTAAACAAAAGAGAAAAATCCAAAGCATAATTCAACAATTCAAATGTGACTTACTTTTACAAGTAGGAGGGCTGGGACTCCAGACACCTATTGTTTTGTTCTCCACCATGCAAGAAATGGAAGCTTTGCCTAACATTGAGAAGCCAGGGTTACACCTATAAGTGACAGAAGAGCCATATGTGTAGATATCTTCATTTCCACCACTGCGCTTGCCGTTGATGATATCAGGAGGGGGCTCACAATTGGCAACTGGGATGAGTGAGTAAAGAGAAAGAAATAATCAGGTAAGGCATCCTTATAAATCTAACATTCACGATGCAAATTCTAATGAACAGTACAAAAAGCAGCAAAGATATACAGGACTTTTATCACCTAACATAAGTTTATAGTCAAGTCAGGAAAAGTCCTTACTTACTTACACATTCTGGAAAAGAATTACTCCAGCCAACTGTTTTATCTTGGACTTCACAATAACTAGTGGTTGAGCCCATTAAGATATACCTGAATAAAATAAGATTGGAGATTTTAGTGGCGTTCTTTCTATCCTAAATTAAATTGGATAAAAGTATCTGAACAAATAAAATTGTTACTCAATATTAAAAAATGGAAAAAAAAAATGTTTCCTCAGATAATACTTCCCACTGAGCACTCCATTCAGTAAAATTTCACCATTGCAATGAGATGTGTTTGTTCACTTGTTCTTTTATTCTGTAATCTAGTATTGAGCATCTACTAAATGTCAGTCATGAAGTTCATCCAGAGCTCAAGCAGGACAATACAGGGTAAAAGATTCAATTGAGTGTGTCATGCATTTTGAATGAGAGTACCAGCTAGATTACTGACTTCAAACTTTCATTGTTTGCAGCCTCCTTTTGACTTTCAGATGATTACTCTCTTCCATACACCATTAACTCCCTGTTCATGATCCCTATTTTTATGCTCTTGACAAGTTCTAAGCCTGCTGCTCTCTATGTAGTTTGGTAACAGAAAAATAAAATAAAATAAAAGCATTGTTAGTATGATTTCAAATTATACTATCATTGAGGAATAACGTACAGTATGATTGAACACTAACACAAATGTTACCTTCAGCAATTTAAGAGCCTCTCAAGCTTATTTAATAATAACTTAAAGGAAAAAAATCTTTTAATAAGATAAGATACAGTGAGAATTCAACATTACTGCATTTTGAAATTTCTTCAAAATGTAATTTTCCTAACTTAGCCAGGAAAACAAATGAAAAGTACTGTTTTCTGGTTATTCTAATAGGAACATTTCAATATTCCAATAGCACCATAGTTATGAATCTTCTCACTTCTCTTCTTAGCAGTTATTCACAACAAGAGAAACAGAATAAACATGATAAAACAACAAAAATAAAGAAAAATGTGAGGTATAGATGACAAGCAAAGGAAAATTAGAATATATTTCACTGGAATACATGAAGAAGGAGCACAAAACAATAAAATAGCTATTTAAAAATGTATTTCAAGTCAATATTACAAAAATAAAATACTTTAATCTACATTTTAAAATTGTATGTCACAGCAACAAAAAAATGAACTAAATTGTTTGTATCAAAATAACTAAGAGTAGGATTATTATATATCAAATATAAAGAATAATATCTTTGGATAGCCAAACAAAGACCAAGTCATATATGGGAATAAAAAATCCAGGTAGGCATCAGAGTTCTCTACAGCAACATCCACTAGAAAAGGATATGGAGCAAAACCTATAAGATAGTCAAGAAAAGAAAGTATGAGCCAAAGACTTTATGTCCAGCCATGTATATAAATATCAAGTTCTCAGATAGCACTGAACCTGTAAGAACTCAAGGAATAATTTATCTTGGAGCTTTTCTTTTAGGAAATCGCCAGAGGACAAACTATAGCCAACCAAGCAACGACAGGGTAAATTTCAACAAAAACAAGCAAAAAACAACTCGCAGTGAGCACTGAACATGAAGATCTAGGACAAGAACAAAGGTAAGGTTAAGAGTGACTGAAATAAATACAAATTTATATGCTCTGACAGTGCTGAAATAATATAACTAACAAATAATAGGAGATGTGGGAGAAAATGGAAAACAAAACAAACCCCCTCATTACCTTATCCTCAAGAGTTGGCAGTGAAATTGAGCTATAGACACATATGAGTATTTAACAGTAATATTAAATATAAACATTAAGATAATACAAAGGACATAAATTTACTGCTAGAAAAGACAGAGGGGTGAGGAGGAGAGAATACAAGGTAAATTTACTGTTGCTCATAACAGGGAACAAATTTAAACTGCCTAAAAATAAAGGGGAATAATGATATTATATTAATGTAAATGTATATACGTAACCACTAGAACCAAATTTTAAACCTTCTTAAATAGCAAATATATAGAGTATAAAATATGAAATAACATAATAAAACCAAGTCTATAGCAATCACTCATATCAATAAATGTAATTGGCACTTTTTAAAGAACTTGAACAAATAATTCTAAAACTTATATGGAATGACAAAAGACCCTAAATAGCCATGCCAATCTTGAATAAAAAGAACAAAATGGAGGTATCACACTACCCGGCATCTAACTATACTATGAGCCTACAGTAATCAAAACAGCAAGGTATTGGCATAAAAAAAAAAACATAGATCAATGGAACAGAATAGAGAGCCCAGTAAAAAACCCACACCTATATGGTCAATTAATCTATAACAAAGGAGGAAAGAATAGACAATGGGGTAAAGAACAGTCTAGTCAATCAATGGTGTTGGGAAACTTGACAGATACATATAAAAAAAATAAAACTAGACCACTTCTTATACCATATACAAGAATAAACTCAAAATGGATTGTAGACTTAAATGACAGACCCCAAACCATAAAACTCCTGGAAGAAAACATAGGCTATAAACTCTCTGGCATTGTTCTTAGGAATATTTTTTCTGATAGGTCACCTCAAGCAAGGGAAACAAACAAACAAAATAAAAAAATGGGACTACATCAAACTAAAAAGGGTTCGCACAGGAAGGTAAACCATCAACGAAACAGAAAGACTCCTACTGCATGGGAGAAGATATTTGCCAATGATGCATCCAAAAAGGGGTTGACATCCACAATTTATAAAGAACTCATGCAACTTAACATCAAAAAACTAACAATCCAATTAAAAAATGGGCGGAGGACCCGAATAGACATTTCTCCAAAGAGGATGTACAGATGGCCAATAGACATATGAAAAGATGCTCAATGTAACTAATCATCAGAGAAATGCAAATTAAAACCACAATGAGATATCACCTCACACCTGCCAGAATGGTCATCATCAATAAATCGCAAGCAAATATTACCAAGGATGTAGAGAAAAGGGAATCCTCATGCACTGTTGGTGGGATTGCCAATTGCTGCAGCCACCATGGAAAACAAGGTGGAGGTTCCTCTAAAAATTAAAAATACTACTACCATATGACCCAGCAATTCCACCTCTGGATATTTGTCTAAAAAAAAAATCCAAAACACTAATTTGAAAAGATACATGCACCCTTATGTTCATTGCAGCATTATTTACAATAGCCAAAATATGAAAGCAATGTAAGTGCCCATCAATAGACGATTAGATAAAGAAGAATTGATTTATATATAAATTGAAATATTACTCACCCGTAAAAAAAAAAAAAGAATGAAATCTTACCATTTGTGATAACATGGATGTACATGGAAGGTATTATGCTAAGTGACATATGTCAGACAAAGAAGGACAAATACCATATGATTTTACTTACGTGTGGAATCTAAAGAACAACTAAACAAATAAAACAGAAACAGACTAATAGATGCAGGGGACAAGCTGGTGGTTGCCAGTCGAGAGAGGTCTGAGATTAGAGTGAGAAAGATAAGGGGATTAAGAAGTACAAATTGGTACTTACAAAAGAGTCATGGGGATGTTAAAATATAGCATTGGGAATACAGTCAATAATATGGTAATAACTATTTACAGTGCCTGTTGGGTACTAGACTAGTCGGGGGAAAGTTCATAAATTATATGTATGTCTAACCACTATGCTGTTCACCTGAGACTAATATAAAATAATACTGAATGTAAACCATAATTGAAAAATCAGAAAAAGGGGTGGAAAAAGGTGAAGAGGAATAATAGGTTCGAATTTCCTCTTGTTATAAAACAAATAAGTCATGGAGAAGTGTTATACAGTATAAGGAATATAGTTGATAATATTGTGATGGCATTGTAAGGTGTCAGATGGTCACTAGGCTCATCATGGTAATCACTTCTTTAGGTATATAAATGTTGAATAACTACAGTATACATCTGAAAGTAATATAATATTGTATGCTGGCTATATTTTAATAAAAATCTTTAAAATTTTTTAAATTAATGGTTAAAATGATAAAAGAAAATTAAAATAGCAAGAATAAAATATCTAGACTTAAACACTTCAAAAAGTGCAAAATCCATGTGAAGAAAACTTTGAAACACTCTTGGAAGAATAAAGGAGAAAAAGGCAAATTAGTGGGGCAGAATATGCCACACCAAAACGTGTGACTTTAGCATAAGGATTATTGAGAGCTAATGGTGCTTGAAAAACAGCTGGTGTAGGAAGGGTGCTCTGACCTTCCCCTTTCTTCCTGAAAGCAGGAAAGCAAAATCCCATGAGAAAGGTGCCTTCCCTATACCAGGAGGAAAAGAACATTCTTTTCACCAAAGAGGGAGTTGAGACCAAGAGAAATATGTACAAACAGATCTTGTCAAAATAACCCTTATCTTCTTTTGTTTCTCCGTATATTTTAGTTACTGTTATTGTTCTTTGTTCAGTCTAACTGCTGTGGGGTCTTTATTTTCCTGTGAAGGCTCCCATGTACATGTAAAAATAAAATCTGTATGCTTTTGTCTTGTTAATCTGTCTTATGTCAACTAATTCTCAGGCCTCACCAGAGATTCTAAGAGGTAGAGGTAAAGTTTTGCCTTCCCTACAGTAACATATCTAGGGAGAGTCAACATTTAAAAAAATTCTCCTAAAATTAAGTTAAAAACAAATCCAACACTGATTTTAAAATATGCCGAACTTTAAAGTTCACATAGAAAAAAAAAGGTATTGTCAGGAAAATTCTGAAAAAGAAGAACAATAGATCCATATTGGCTATTAAAACATATAAAGCCTCACTAAGTAGAAGACTGTGAATTGTATACATGAATATGCAGGCAAAACAATGGCATTTAATGAAAAGTCTGGAAAAAGATCTGGATGCATAAAGGAATTCAATATAATATCAAAAAGCACTCCCGAGTCATTAGATTGAAGATGGACTTTTTAATAAATGAAGTTGGGATAACAGGAAAGCCATACAGAAAAATACAGACTAGGATATGTACCTCACATGCTCTACACAATATATTGACTCCAAATGGATCAAAGCTTTAAATGTTAAAGGATATAAGAACATAAAGTTGTAGAATAAAACTGGGAAAATAGTTTAAAATCTTGTATTGGGGAAGGCCTTTTAAATTAAGACTTAAAATCTAGAAGCCATTTTTAAAAGCGAGATTGATAAATTTGACAACATAAAAAAAATTCTCCTTGAGAAGAAAAAACATACCAATAGCCAAGTCAAAAAAAAATTACATACTTTGGGGAAAAGTTGAGCTTATATCAGAAACAAGGTTCAAGTCCTAATACATAGGTTCATGTATGTATATCACCTAGGAATTAAGAACCAAAAATTCAACTCAAGAAAAGAAAATAGGCAAAGGACATCCAAGTAGTACACAAATAAATACAAACATCTCTTAACATAAAAAAATATGCTCGACTTCACTCATAAAAAGAGAAATATACACTGAAACTATAGTGAGATTTTATTTTTACCTCTAAAATTGGAAAATTTTCAAAATTCTGACAAGTTTTCAAAACTTGACAATACACTTAGATGGAAAGTTTATGGAGAAACAAACATTAGCATATCTGCAAAATCATGTAATCCCCTATGAGAACAATTTGCAATATTTTTCAAATTTTCAAACATATGATTTTTTGACCCAGAAATCCCATTCTGGGATTTTGCTCCACAGACATAACTCTATATGTACAAAATGATAAATATACAAGATAATTAATAAGAGTACTGTTCAGAATAGCAAAAGATTGGAAATATTCATGGATCCATCAAAAAGATTGTTAATCCATGATATATCCCATAATTAAATTTTATGCGGTTGTAAAAGGAAATAAATGAGGAACCTCTTTATGCAAAAACACAGAAATATCTTCTGTATATACTGATAAGTAAAAAAATAAAGCAAGATTCAAAACTACGTTTGTTATTGAAAAGGTGCAAAATAAAACTAATATACTAATTTCTTAGTTTGTATTTGTAAAAGTAAACTCACTAGAAAGATGCATAAGAAACCAATAAAAGTAGATCCCTGTTTAAGGGCAGGAAAGAATGAGGTGGATGGTGATAGAGTAGAAGCGAGGATTCTCAGTATATAATTTCTTATATCATTTCTTTTGAAACATATAAACACATTAGTGATTTTTAAAAATTAATTTTAAAAAATGTATTGTTTCTAGATTGCCTCACACTCACCCTTCTAAACAGCTGAATTCGATATGTGATCCAAAAGAAAGATCTTTCTCAATGATCACTTGCCCATTACGTAATTCTCCTGGGTTGCTGCATGATCTCTCTGAGAGAAAATTAAAAATGAAGATTAGTGATTTCAATTACTCACAGACACGGAATTAGAGAAGCTTTGACCTCTGCTTCCAGAAAGACCAGAGGTTCAAATTCAAATTTATTTCTGATCCTGGCTCACTGAATTTTTATTTTGGAGGAAAAAAGTAAATTCAAAAATCGATCTAATTTTTTCTGTTATCTTTTACCAATAGAGAAAAATGGTCAGCTAAATTACTGTGGCAATCTCACCTACAGTCTAGGATTTAGCACACCGACCAGGAAGTTATGTTTCATTTTATGGCAGTGGTGTATACTTTGAACTTAGGCCATTCAAATATGCATTACCTTGGTCACAAAAGGAAAAACAAACAAAAAATAGTATAGATTGTACACCCTTATTATCGGAAAAATATCACAGAATATAGTCTCAACTGAGAGAGAATCATAGCATCTTCTTCCAAATACAGCAAGTATTTTGAGTGAGCTTTCTTTGGAAACTGCATTATCACTTTCTAGGCATATAACTTTGTACAATTTGTAAAGAGTGAATCTCGTTTTCAATATATTAAAATTGAATTTATAGTTAACTTCTGGAAGAAGTATTTACTGAATTATGTTGTAAAGAATGGACTTATTTTTCAATGCAACTAGATAGCTCCTAATTTTTCTCTTTTATTTACTTGTTTGCTTGTTTATATTTTTCAAAAAGTGACATACCTGTGTACATTGAAATCAGTCATTGACAAATTGAGTGGTTTCTTAGTGACTAAAGATTCTCATTTGTATTCAGAAAGCTTAGTCCCTGAGACAACTTTGAAAAATGGGAAAAGCACAAATAAGAAAAATAAATGTTCCTACTTACTGACGCAGAAATCACTGTAGTGCCATGTGCCTCTTGAGTCACAGGTAACAAATTGATTTCTTGAACCGGTCTTTATGTAGCCGGGGCGGCAGGTGTATTTCAGAGAAGTTCCAGTTTTGAAGTTTGTCTCATTGAATTCATTTATTGGAGAAGCAAAGTTTAAATAGGGAGGGGGACCACAATCACCTGGACACCAAAATGACAAAGAGCACCAGAAGTTGTAGCTTGGAACGCGGTACCTTAATGTTTACAGTAGTATGATTTTTAAAACAAGAACCATTCTTTTCTCCTCTAGTCAAGAAAAATAATAACTCCTATTATCTCTATTATTCAACAAATCCAATGACTGGTCAACGATAATAAAAAAAGGGAGAAATTTTTCATTCTTTTCCTGTTGTATATGAGATAATTTATTTTAAAAGAATGGCAGACATGATTTCATTAGTCTATCAGATTTCCCATATCTGCTGACTCAGATGTATCTGTGCAAAGCTAGACGTCCCTACAATTTTCCTCAAAAGAAATAGAGTATTTCACTAATAATTACTTTATGTAACATTGTTTGCCTCTGGAAAGGGTACCTGGGTTGCTGGGATAGTGATAAGAATAACATTTTTAATTTGTACTTTTTTGTACCTTTTGGATTTTGAATGATACGAAGGAAGAAGCATAAAGCCCTTGAATAATAAAAGCCTTAATCCTGCTTTCCTTGCAAGAATTAAATACAGAACCAATTTACCTTTTAG
This sequence comes from Pteropus medius, assembly GCF_902729225.1. Classification (NCBI taxonomy): domain Eukaryota; kingdom Metazoa; phylum Chordata; class Mammalia; order Chiroptera; family Pteropodidae; genus Pteropus; species Pteropus medius. The sequence continues at coordinate 63,675 of NW_024349227.1, forward strand.
GAGCCACAGTAGTAGTGTACACTTCCCCTCTCCATTCTGGATAAACCCACTGTAGTGAAAATTGTTCAGCCAGGCTGATAGACAATATAGATTTGTTTCAAGTCATTGTTGGGAGACAGATTAGGAAATTCCTGGAGAAGAAATCTAGGGGAAAGTGTCTAGAAAACTGCCTCTTGTAGAGGTAAAGCAAATTCTCCTTAAATTCCAAATAATTCCAAATTTCAAATAAATTCCAAATTCCCGGTCAAATAAACCCTTTGTTGCTGAAGCTGGATTTCTGCCAAAGCCTTAATCTTCTCTTCGTTAGTCTTAAAAGTGAACAAACAAGTAGATGATCTTGAGTTTTTGTTGCCAGTCTGAACTTGTCTCCTTATTACTCACCAAGAACAGTAGACAAAAGAGCAGTGACCAAGGTTATTTGGAACAGAGTTGAATCAGAGACTCTCCACAATCTAGAGAAGGACCAGGCTGTCGTTTTCCCCTTTCTATCAAGGGCTCCATTTGGAGCTCTTGGAGGGTACATGACCTGTTGCTTCTCCGATCCTTTTCTGCTGAAAGAACTCAGTTTAGTAAACAGTCATTGAATTCCTACTTATCATAAAGCACCAGAATGAAGGCTATGGGATCTGTGTCTTCAAGGAAATTACAGCCTAGAGTAGAAGAAAAGACATATGCACAAATGTTACACAACACATAACAGTGAGTGGTAGCCTCTATGGGAGCATTCTGCTCAGAGGAGGAATGAATTCTGAGTGGAAAGATGGGAGGTGGCTGTATCTGCATTAGGTTTGCTGTAAAAGTTAGAGAATGGATGCGGAGAAATTGGGGAGCAGTAGATAATACTGTGCTGGAAAATAAAGTGTCTGAGAAAAGGAGACGGTTAAAGAGTGAGAATCTATGTGTATCTGAATAGGACGAAAGAGCCAAGTTTAGGAATTTATAGACACTACTCTTTGGGGAATAATGATCTATTTTTTTATTTAGATTTTGTTTTTGGGTTTTTTATTCGTAAGCTAAGGAGTGATACATAATTTAAGAAGATCACTATGGCAGATGTGTACATGAAAGATTGAAGTGAACAGAGAGAAGAAACAAGGAAGTTAATTAAGAAGACTACTGCAGATGAGCCACAGAGATGATCTGACCAAGGAAATGGCAGAGGAAACAAATGTAAAACAAAGCAAAACGAAAAAGCAAGAAAATGATGAACTAGAGAAGAGGAGTTGGATTGCTATAGTTTTGGGAGCTCTTCATGACAACTGTCAATTGAGGCAATAAACCATCAAGCAATTTGCAGTTTTGAAAAAATAGTTTTTTATATGTGTATATAAAACCATATTTATGTAGTGATAAGATAGTGATAAGAATAACATTATATTTATATGGTTTTATATAAATATGGTAGATATATAGAGATCTATATATGTAGGTATGTAGAGATAGGGAAAAAAAGAAAAATATATGTGACAAATGTACTTTCGTTATTTAATTAGACTATTTAAAGACTTATTTAAAGCAAAATCATGAAGGATATTTTTCTCTTCACCACCATTCCTGTTTCCTTTAGTGAAAACAATATATCTTAAATTTACATTAGAAAGAGTCTTGTCCTTAAAGGAATATACGAAGTTCACTCCCAATATAATGTTGAATTTCATCTTTTATTCTGATATCTCTGTTACATCTAGATGAGTCTACACTCCCCATGTGTCCATAATTCATACTAAGCACATATCCATTTAGGTAAAAAGGAGTCACCTCAATATTTCTCTCAGAGATGTTTCTGTCCCACATTATAGAAGAAAAACGTTTATAGTGGCCCTTCACACTATGTAGAGAGGCCTAACTTCTTCATTGAGTAATGATTCATAGAATCTTATCTTTCCCAAATTCAATTCTGATGAAGCCATTCCTCCACCAGTTGTCAGTTGGGAGGAGCCGGAAACCACATTTTAGGCATATTCTCTTGTGTTTCATTCTCTCTGTTTTCCTAGTATATCTCTCCCAATCTCAGATCTCTGTCTTTCTGCCCTAGCAATCCAATGAGACAGGAGACAGTTGAAGTTAAGGCAAATTCCACATATTAAAAACCAGTCCACTAAATCATCTGTGAAATTTACTAAATATGATAAATTTCTCCCAGGCAATAAAAGCTTCTATGAACTACAAAAAAAACTATACAAATAAGTTTCTTTAATTTTCGATGTCAGTAGATTTGCCATGTTTACTGAACTTCCGTGAAATTGAAGAAAGAGATTTCAAAATACCAATATGTTGGCAAAATAGAATTTCACCATAAAAAATCAAGAGGATAATAGTATAAAGTGAAAATTCCCCATATGAATTGTTTCAATTGTCATTACTATATATTCACAAGAAAAATGTATACATTGAATTTACTCCAAGAAACATTATCTGTATATTTATAAAAACACAGCCATAAGATTAAATTCTTACCTTCAGAAAATGGAACAAAAAATATTTAAAATGCTGCTACAAAGAATATATTCATTAGCTACGTCCAAAAAGAACATATTTATAATTATCGAATATAGTCAATGAATACTTCTTAAAATGATGTTAAGTAGATTAACAATTTGATAAATTCAGCAAATTGACTTCAGTGAACGGATTCTTCAGGAATTGGCATAAACTCAATTGGCTTCTGGTGAATAACTTTTTAGTAGTTTGGTCTGAGCCCCATGTTCCATCTGGTGGGGACTACCTGGATCCCCAACAATTCCAAACACTTTCACCCCTCCTACCCTGCCCATATCCTCTGATCTCTTGCTCTTTCCTCCTCAATTCCTATTCATTCTGCCAGTCCCTTCTCCAACGCCCCCTCTTGTCCTCCAGGCAAGTCTCCATATTCCAATTACAGTGTAGTATTTATAACTCTGATTCTAACTTGGTTTGTACCTAACAGCTGAAGTCTGTCTTTACTACTTGAAGTCTGAGAGTGAGTTCTTATTCATCTCTGTCCCACCTAGTACCTAGTATTCTGCCTCACGGTTATTAAAGTACTCAATAAATGTTTGTTGAATTTACATTCAAAAGCACCAAGGGACAATTTATGGTTAACTGATTTTAAAGCAAGACACACCTGTATCTTAATGAGAACCCAACCTAGAGATCTTATTGTAGGGTTTTCTCCATCCGTAACCTGAAGTCATCGTATAATCAACCAGTCAACTGAGGACAGTATAAAGGGAAGGAATAAAAAAAAAACTAGTGCTCCTCCCTCCATAGGTTATGACAGGAGGTAAAAGTCAGCCTCACAAACCCTACACTGTGAGGGATTTATATCACTCAGCCTTACACGAGGCCACAGGCACAGGTGGACAGTATGTGACTAGGCCCTGGAGCATGGGTTCTGGAGTCAGTCCCAGGCCCTGTGAGTTCAACCACGGTTCTACCACAAGAGGATTTTGTGCCCCCAGGCCAGATATTTTAAGTTCCTCTAAGCTTCAATTTCCTTTTTTATAAAATAAGATTGATAGCTATACATGTCTCCCAGAATTGCTAAGAGGGGGCTGGGCTTGGTGCATGGATGGCACATAGTAAATATTGAAAAAATATTTTGGAAAAGAGTGACAGCATTGATGTTGCAATGTGACTCTGACAGGACCGGAATTCTCAGAGTCAAAACATCATTATAATAATGATATAAAATTGTAATGACAGATGGCTGAATCACCAAGATACTTTAAGCCCCAATGCAGAGGAAAGCCCACTGGACTTGGTACAGAAGCACTTGGCTGAGTCTTCACTGTGGCCTTTGGTCACAGTGAAACCCAGTCCCACACCCAGAGCAGAGATACTGACTCCCATGGGGCCTTGCCCAGGGCTTCTTTTTCCCTCACCTTTATTTAACTGTCTTCCTGAGAGGGACTCACCTACTCCTATGACTTTGACCATCATCCATGAATCACTCACAGACCTCTAAGCCTAACAGTCTCCTATTGGTGCAAAACTTTACATGCTCCAGAAACTCAGTTATTAATAAAAATCTTATTCTGCCCTGTTACTTCCCATGTGTAAATGTTGAGCCATTCAGCCCAGCCTCCTTTACTCTTGTTGCTAACTAGTGGAATTTCCATGCTTAGCCTGAAAATTATGGATATTTTAAAAATCAGTGAAAGAAATCTCAGCAAAATAGGAGAAAATACTTTCTCTTCCCCTGAAGGTGCAAAAAAGCTTAACCTACATCATAAAACTGACCTTGCAAATGATATTTCTAAGAAAGAACTTGTTCCTGGACTTTAGAAATTATAGCTTTGCCACTTGAATGTAACCTTTAACCTTGGAAAAGTCTATAATTCTGACTGGTTATCTCAGCAAATTGTTTTGGGGGGGGTTGTTTGTTTTGGGGGGGCTGGGATAATATTTAAATTAACATTTCTGTTTTTTAAAGGTATAGCTATTTGTGAGTTCTTTGCAAATCCAGAAAGAAATTACTATACTTTTTTTTCACTTGCAATCCTGAAAGCAAGCTAAAACTTTTGACTCTGTTGAATTTTTTTTTTTAAATTTCAACTTTATTGAGGTATAAGTGACTAAATTAAAAGTTATTTAAAGTGCACATCATGGTGATTTGATATACATATACATTGTAAAAATAGTCCCCCCTCCCATCATCTAGTTAATTAACACATCTATCACCTTGCTATTTTGGCAAGAACATTTACGTTCTACTCTCTTAGCAAGTTTTAATTACAATACAGGGTTTTCAACTGTAGTCACCATGTTTTACATTAGATCCTCAAATCTTCATCTTATAGCTGAAAGTTTATACCCTTCTACCAACCTCTCCCTATTTCTCACCCACCCCCAGCCCTGGCCAACACTTATTAGATTTATTTAAAAAAAAAAAATGTGTGTGTGTTTTATTTTTTAATTTAAGTGATAATTTACATGGTTCAGATCAGTATATCCAACTGCTCCATTTCTATCTCCCAGGCACCTTGAATTCAATAGATCCTAAACTAACATACTATCTTCCTTTCAACGGTACTTGACCTCTGTGCTTTCTGTTTCAGCTAAAGTAATAATCTTCACCCAGGCCTCCAGAAATCTGAGTCATCCTAGCCTCCTATCTCTTGGCCCCTTTCCTATTTAGAGTCTCCAGATCCTATCATGTGATCACAATAGCATTAGAATCTGTCACACATTAGAATCTTTTACACCCCACTTCCATAGTCCAGGGTTAGGGTCTCATAATTCTCTTCACTCCAGCCTAGACCACTGCAATAGTATCCGAACATTTGTAAGCCAGCTTCTACATTGATGCAGTTATAATCCTAAAAAGCAACTTACTTAAAAACCTCAATGGCTCCTAATTCCTTAGGTCCCCAAACCTCTATCTCTCCTTCTGCTCACTTAAAACACCATGCTTCAACTGCCTGAAGGTACTTAACCTTTCCCAAAACACATCTTTGAATTTTTTTACATACTGCAAGTATTTGCATAGACAGTCTCTTGTGCATGAATGCTCTTACCTTCAACTTCCAGACCAAATGTCATCTCCTTGGTAAAGAATTGCCCAACACCATCAGGAAACATCAGTCTCTTCTATGGTCCCCTAGTACTTTCTGATACCTTGATTATAACACCACATTATATTGTAACTATCTACTCACTTCTACGTCCCAAAATAGATTGTAGATCCCTTAAAAGCAAAGGTGTTCATCCAATTTTCTTGTCCTAACCTGCTGTTGTAACTGGCATATAATAGCTATACAACAAATGTGAAATAAATAAAATTTAATTTAGTTTTATCTTCTTAAATGACTAACTGCTTTACTGAGGACCTAATGAAATAATATGTAAACTGCTTTGTAAATTTTGTAGAAATAATACATTGTTTTGACTTCCCTCACTAGTTCTCAGAATGTGTGGTGTCCCAGTGGGGCAGGTACAATGTTTGCAGTTCACCGTTCTACTCCTTGAAGTCCCTCAGCAGAACCTGCACAGGACTCAACAGACCATGGAGTATGGAGATAGAGGCTAGGACTTATGAGTTGAGAAGAATTGAGTTTGAGTCCCAGCAATATCATCATCTAATTTTGTGAAATACCACCATCTGATCTTTAAGAAGCTACATCAACTCCTTGGATCTCAGTTTCTCATCACTAAAATAATGTTAAACTTAGATCATCTTTCTATTCCCTATGAAGTCGAGAATTCTGTAACTACCAACTGAAAAGCTAAGACTTCCCTAGCAAACACCCCCATATTTCAGTGACATCATCATCTTTTAAATTCCTTTGGAAATAAAACCAGTTCAAGAGCCATAGTCAACATGAATGGTATCTTGTAAAAAATACCATTGGCACTGACCAATGCAGTACAATTTGAAAGGCACTGGGAAAATCCTCAGCCCCAAATTTGTACATCTATTAGAGATTACTTTTCAAGTTAATGTATTTATTTTATCTAAACTCTCTCTTTTAAAACTCAGATACCTTCGTACAGAATGATATTTTCCTCCAGTCTCGGGTGGAATGTCTCCTTGCTTATACCTGCACTCTCAATCACAACACTTTCAGACTCCAGAAGGAATGTGCTTCCATGCTTTCTGCTCCCTTCCTAGAATTTCTTTACCTATAAGCTCCTTCATTCTGGGCTCATATTATATTCAAATGTATTTCTACACTTAATACAAACCTTCTTTGATGTTTCTTCCTCTTCCAAATACTCTACTTTTCATTCTCCTTGTACTACTATATTTAGAGACAAAACAGGAGCCAACAAAAAATGGCTGAAGAATTAAAATGAAAATGAAATAATACCTAAACAAGGTATTCCTACCTAAACAAGAAGAGAATTTCAAGAAGAAATGATAATCAACATCGCCAGATTTGAAAAGTGGGGGAGAGAAAGGAGGTGAAGATGACTACGGCTTCCAGCTTCAAAAACGAACTGGAGACTGACCAACATCTTCCTTATTACAAAATCTAAAGGTCTTTACTGTCATTGGTGAAGAACATGTGGAGGAGTTAATAAAAATCTCCAAAGGAAATTGCGTCAATTTTCAGAATGTAGACTATGAAAACCAGGTCTCCTTTAAACCCCTTTGGGAAGTCTGGCTTTCCTCCTGCCTCAATTCCCCTGTGTGGAGAGATGGGGGACGGGGCAGGGGAAGGATGAACCGACACACTCAACTTTTAGATATGATAACAAGAATAACATCTTACTTCTTTTCTGCTTCAGTTTATTTTATTAGTATGTATTATTATTCCCTCATTTATAATAAAAAATTGAGAATCAAGAGGGGTTAAAAGTACTCTTCAAGTCATGCTACCTTCTAATGCAATACTCCTGAAAAGATACTGCTAAAACACTCCCAAGATTTTGTCTGTGTCTTATCCTTCTAATCTTATATTCTTCAAAGGGCCAAACCACCAGCCTTTCCCCCAAGGTATCCCAAGGAATTCACTGACCTGCAGGTAGCTGAGGAAGAAATAGAAGACTCTATTACGGTGCCTTGTGTAGTTTTTAAGGAAGAAAACTGCCTTTATCTCTAACAGTCTTAGTTTCTCCTCAGATAACAGTTTACCAGAAAACCTTGAAGTTGGCTAGTAATTGTTCACCAAAAAGTCTCGGAATCCCAGCCACGTGATTGGCTGATCAGGGACAGCTGAATGGAAATGGATGGGCAGAGGCTCTCTACTGGCCCAGTGAATAATTAACAGCAGAAATACAGCACCGGTATTTACCTAATCTCCTTCCTCTTCACTAGCCCTCATTCTTGATAACATGTTGCAATCATTTTTCTCCTCTGCCAACCATTTCCCCTAAGTGAAAAGATAATATGAATTTGATGCCAGAATTTTTTTTCTTTTCATAACACAAGATGGTTAAACAAAATGCAATCCAGCTAGCCTGGAAACCTTGGATACCGCAGGGTTCAAACTAGGTTCACAAAAATGATCCACTGTCCATAAGTCCGACAGGCTTTCCTGGGGCTCAGTTACCTATGGATGACCTTGCCTTGTGCTGGTCTTCATCCTACCCCGAGAGCGCAAATGGTGGGGAGTTTAACACACATACTGAGTCCCTGCTGTGTGCCAAGTTGTCTAGAACAATATTATTACTTAGTTAATCTAAACTACTACCACCACCACTACTACTAAATGCTGGGCACCAAATGATCTGCAGAAGTTAGTCTATCATTGAGTGCTGCTAGAAGACTGCAATGAAGAGCCAGTCGTGTTTGTTATTACATAGCTCTAGAAAGGATGTCAAACCCTGTGAGGGCTTGACATTATCAATTAAGCTATTAATCCTCGGGATTAAGATTTGTATGCTCAGGGATGTGGTTCCATAATGTAGCAGTTAGCACGTCTGCTTTACATGCAGAAGTCCTGGGTTCATGCCCCAGTGAGGCCAGAGTCAATGGTCTATGGCCATGCCACCCTGAATAAGCCTCATGTCTGATCTCGGAAGCTAAGCAGGGTCGGGCCTGGTTAGTACTTGGATGAGAGACCACCTAGGAAGACCAGATGCTGTAGGCATAAATAATAATAATAATAATAATAATAATAATAATATGATTGTATGCTCAGGAAATTGCTATTAAAGAGCAATTCTTCCTTAAACTTAATTTTTTCTGTAACTAACATGAGAAGTCTCATAAAGATTTCAGAAAAAAAGGAGTTGAACCACAGCAGGAGTTTTGACAGAAGATGTGACATTTGGGCTGGGCTTTGAATGAAAAGTGGAAATTATTAGATGAAAATACAATGTTAGAGGTAAAAGGAACATGGGACAAAGGTGAGACTGATTTGCTGATTTGACAAGAATGAGCAGAAAGTATTCCACATTGTGCAAAGTTGTGAGAGCTGAGTTAGAGAAAATATCATCTTAAAGTTCGGTCTTTAAAATACCATTTCCCGATCTATTGGAGTCCTTTCTTTTCCACAGTGACTATTACAAATTTTTCTCTCAAGTCACCAAATTGTCTTACTCTCAGTAGATGACCTTGCCTTTTACTTTACTAAAAGAATTCTGCATTATCTTCTCTCTGCCTCAAGTTTTCTCTAGTGTTCCCTCCTGTTTCAGAAGAGATTTGTTTGTTCTTCTCCTTATTTGCAATGCCTTTCCTCCTGAAATGTTCCCTTAATCTTGCTGAAACCTCAAATTCTAATTTTCTTCTGTTGGACTTCTGAAGAGGCTCCTACACTTCCTGCCCACTCTTTCTCATTAATCACTTCACACCCCTCCATTTGTGGCCTTCCAATCTGGCTTCTCCCCACCCTTACTGACAGACCTCTTTCAGGCATGCCTTTGTCTCCAAATCCAAAATTTCTTTATCTCATTTCTTATCATTTCTTGGCAGCCCCAAACTCGCTGATCATCTCCTTTCTGAAACTCTCTAATCCCTTGGCTTCCATGATCCTGAACTTTCCTGATTCCTCCATCTTACTAATTGCTCTCTCTTAGTTGTCATTACCATCTCTTCCTCCTTCTCATACCTAAATATAGATATATCCCAGGTTCTTCTTCAAAAAATTTTTTTCTTCTCATTTTTAATTATCTTACCATGGTTCTAAATATTCTCTGTAAGAGAACTACCCCAGAGGCTACATCTCTCTCTGATTACTCTCATAAATGCAGACTTACATTTTTCTCTTGGTCATTGGACATCTTACAAGCACCTCGTACTCAGCGCATCCAAAGGGAAACTTCTCATTTCCTGCACAGAAACCTCACCTTCTGATCCCCACGTCAATCCAAGCTCCCAGGAATGGAATTTCAGATTCATCTTTAAACCTTTCCTCTTCCTCCCCTTCTAACATTCTATCAGTGGACAAGTTGTTTTCATTGGATTTTGCAATATTTTTCATGTCTGCTCTTTCTTTTCTATTTCTACTGCCATCAAGCCAGTTCAGGTCATCATGGCTTCTCATGCGGATTCTTGCAGTAGCCCTTTAATGGATTCTCTTTCTTAATTCTCTTCCCACTTCCACCTATACTACCTATTGTTGTGAGAGAAAGATTCTATATTCTGTCCTCATTGCTCCCTTGCTTAAAAGTCTTCCATCTCAGCTCATTGCCTACCAAATAAAGTTTAAACTCTCTAAAATACCCTTTAAAAACCCTCTATAAACTCACAGTGATATATCTTTTTAGTCTCTTCTCTCATCACCCCCCCATGCTTTAAAGATTTAAGTGGATTCAGGCTATGTGCTAGTCCCTAAACATGCCCCATCTTTCCTGCCTCTTCACAGCACCTTTTCAAAAAACTTATTAAAAACTCTATTTAAAACATTAAAGAAGTTTAAGAGAATAAACACCTGTAATTTCATCATTCTAAGACAACTGTTTTCATGTGTGCCTATTATTTATTGCCTTGTCCTTTTCTACAATAATGAAGGTTTTAATAAGTGCAAACATTAATACTTATTTTTCTGTATTCTATTTTTACTTGAGTTATTTTTTTAAGATTTTGTGTTCAAAATTATCACTGTAAAAGGCTGCATTACATTTGATGTACCACAGTTTATTTAAAAATTTCTGGTTTGGACATTTCAAATGCTCACAAGTTCTTGCTAGTGTAGACAATGTAGGCAATAATATAATAGTTTTAAATTAAAAATTATTTTGCTCAAGTTAGATTAATCCTAGGAGTAAATTTTCTTGGTTAAAAAGTTCATGATGCTCTTACTACATTTCTTAAATCTTCTTTCCACCTGAAATGTCTTCTCAATAATCTTTGTCTCTAACTCTTACTCACTTTCAAAGGCTCAAATGACTATGACCTCTTCCTTGACAATTTTCCTGCCGCCTCCTCCCAGACAGAAATCACCCTTGTGACATTTGAGCTCCTACAGCACACTGTTCTGTGAAAAGTGTTTATTTCATTCTAATAACCCTGAATTAATTAATTGTGTGTGTGTTGTATCTATTAATAGACTGGGGGTTACTTGAGAGCCCATCTGTTATTCTCCTTTGTGACTACACCTAGAGATTTTCAATTATTTCAAGCTCTCTGAATTTTGTATTTCATCCAGATTTCCTATGTGTTTTAAGTAGAGGTCAGAGTGCAAGATGGAAGAAATTTGTCATATCAGTTCAGTATGACTTCTTGACAGGAAAATCTTGGGATTCTTGTGTCTTCTACCCTCAAAAAAAAGAAGAGAATATATTCGTTTGTGTTGCACCACCTCAAATTTACCACACAGGGCAGACTTTCATCCCAAAGGCAGAGAATGATATTACTAAAGAAGATTTGGAAATCTGGTTTCATAAACAGGATGTAGGGGAGACCCAGGAGAGAGTTTGGGTCCTAATTCTACTTTTTTCTCAATAGGTCATTTTAAGATATAACTGTTCTTAGCCTATTTTCCCAAAATGAGAGGTTAATTTTTACCTCATAAATTTTGGTTAATTTGAGGTTAATTTTTGCCTCCTCATTTGTCTCGTATTAAAATATGAGGCACATTCTAAGCTGCGATCCAAGCTTTCCGTTCTCTTTACAGACAGGAAATTAAACCCCTTGTTCCCCATTCATGTGTTGCTAATTCTGGTCTTAGACAACCACCACACTTGGTCTTTCCATATTTTGAGTGCAACATAAACACAGAGTGTTATGTAACCACAGTTGGTTACTATGAAGTTGTTTTTCAGTTCAATGAGAGAAAAATCTGAAACCAATTTTTACTTTTTAACCAAGAGGAAGATTTATTCAGAGGTGCATTTGCCAGTCTGCTCAGCTACAATGTCAGGGCACATTTTTGCCTCCAACTGAGCTTTCTTTATTTCCAGAGAATATTTTAGTTCCTCCATCGTTAAGCCATTTTCATTTAATCTTTGCATAAAGTTCTCTATGGCTTTGCAAAGTTCCTTATTTTCCTGAAAGGCAAGCTGAAGAGAGAGAAAAAAAATTTAAGTTCCAGCTTAAGAACTGAGACCCAGTTCTCTCTAAAGCCTATGAATAGTGCTTACATCCCTGAGTGAAGGTTCAGAACCAGGTTAACTTAAGTAGGGATCTGGGCCTTCAACATAATGTTTAAATATACTTATTATTAAACTAAAGAGGAGAAAATTGACGTGTTCAGTGTTTTTTGGAGTTTAAAAGAATTTTAGAGACTTTTCACAGAAGAACTCCCAAGTCTAAGATATGAGTTTATGTATCTTGCTCTACAAAGCACACGAGACAACAACTCCACAGGGCCTCATGAGGAATTTGTGATGATAGTGGAAAATGGGAACCTCCATATATAAAAATGCAAGTTAATAGTTTATGAGCCCATCTGACAGGCCAAGGTCAACCTATTCAAATACATCCCAAATTGAACAGATATTTACTAAGCATGTGGCAGGAGCAATGACAGGCCCTAGAGATACAACTGTGAACAAGAGTCTACTACTTACAAGTGCCTTTTCCCCCTCAGGCTGTGGAGCTGGTTTGGGAGCTTCTTCGATCAATTCACAGACTGGAAGAGCACTGCTCCACTCCCCTTCCACGCACTGCTGTTCTTGTGTGCCCACTAAGCAGTATCTGAACAGAAATTAGATAGCAATGTACTTGGCCTTTCCACCTTATGAGCTGGGCAGCTAAAGCTGATTTTATGTCTTTGTATTTCAGTATTTCATGCTTTGATAGAACCCATCTCCCTGCTCCTGATCCATAATGTATGTTTAAGTTATCTCAGTATTACAAAGCAGTATAATAAAGTAAAACTACTCTTCTGAGGAGTGGAGAGGACCCAAGTGATGAGCCAACCCATAATACATGGAGAAGTAAAAAATTCTGAACATATGTGTTTACACACAGTTTTTGGGTAGGGAGGGTGAGAAGAGAAGCTCTTCATCATTTAGTAACTTTTTAAAAAGCATCCGTTATCTGTGCTTTTAAAAAGAGTAGACAGCTAGAGACAGCCATCAAATAAATCTTAGTGAACTGTCTAAAAAGGAGCTGCAGCTTTTAATCAGAAAAACACAGGAGTTGACTGCAGAGTTTGTTAGGGATACGTAATGAGATTGAAATGCTAGTGAGGGCACATGATCCTGAGTTAATAAGACTGAGGCAAGGGAAAGAAAAAGCCAGATCTATAAGGTAGGTGATCAGGTAACCTAAATTAAGGTTAGACTTTAATTAGGATATTTTAAAGATCTATACTCTAAATCGTTCTATCTGCACTTCCATATGTTCTGTATTTCTGTAAGTTTTTCGTTATAAAAACACATTTTTAATACTTTATCTTTTCTTAACTAAGGAAAAAAAAGTGATACTTTAATTAGGATAAATAGGATCAGTCTGTCTTCTAGAGATTAGGGAAAGCTGGTAGTGGACTAAAGCATCTCTCAAAATTAGAATGAGCTCAGAATCCTGAAGCAGCAGGAAATCAGAGGACCAGTTTGAGACCATGCTACTAGTCAATTAGCAAGATCTTATATTTGAAAGGCCACATGCACTTACCTCTTTTCACAGTAATAAGTAATGGTAGATCCTGAGCTGAAATCTTTTCCTTCAAAATAGCCATGAGCTGGATACCCAGGAGGGCCACAGTCTCCTGAGAGACAGGAGTATAGAAATGACAGTGGTAAAGTTCAGTTATGCTCAATTAACAGCACCCCCAAATTTACGACTGTCTATACCAGCACCTGCTGTCTTCATAGCATCATAATTGGGAATCTGGAATATGTTCTCCATTCATTTCCTTCTGGTCAAAATCATATTGGTCCATAGGAAAGACCCTCTCCCCCCAGCTCATCCTCCAGTCATTAGTGATTTGAGAGTATTTTTTGATTGGCAGGAGCGCCAGGAAAGGAAGCTTAAGTTGTAGGAATGTTAACTGTCAGCGTACAAGAAAAGAAAAATTGATCACATGTAGAAGTGGAAGAAGTAAAGTAACTCTGAGATAGGAGATAAATGGTGTGAGCTCAAATGGAGGTTGACATTCCCTGTGAGATAGAGTTGTGAATATGAGACCTTCAGAAAAACAGAAAATGGAGCTCAAGCAGTGGGGATGAATCTATAGAAACCGTGGAGAGATGGACAAGGTACTGGATGTTAGGAGTTTGGGTTCTGGTTCTTCCAGTAGCCATGGAGCACTAAAGAAGCCATGTCATCCCTCTTGACTTTGTTCCTAACCCATGAGTGGGTTAAATGATATTATCTCTAACGTCCTTTTTTACTCTGAGATTGAGTCTAGACATGTTGATCAAGATTAGAGGCTGAATCAAGAATAATTACATAGGTGTATATTTATTGAAACATAAAAATCTTCAAAACAAATAATTGCCTAAAAACAGCAAATCATTAAAGAGCATGTATAATACTATTTATGTAAAATATAGTCATACACAAACATAAAAAAAGTGAAGTCTGAAAATTATATATCAAAGTACTCTGCTAACCCTGGGTGGTAGGTTTGTAGGTAATTAACTGTTTTCTTCTTTTATTTTCTGAATTTTCTACAACCGAAATTAATTACTTGAGCAGTTAATAAGTAATTGTTAAAATATCAAAAGCCGAGTTCAAAAGCTGTATAGAGGAAAGGAAAAAAGAATTTCAAGAAGTTGATTAAGAAATTCCTGTTTAGACAGGGTTTCTCCGGTGACTTTTAAGAGTACAATTTTGAACAGAAGGAGATGATGTTGATCCTGGATCTAAACAGAAAAGAATCTGCTTTATTCGAAGACCTAGGGAGCTTCCCCAAGAATCGGACAATGAACTAAAACAAAAAACAGAGATCCTGGATTCTGCAGCTAGCAAGAGAACTACTGAATTAAAGGAGAGTAAAATAGAGAAGGCCTGAAAAAAATAAATACTTTACACCTGTCAAGCTAATGATGTAAATGATTTTATGTTTGTAATTTAACAGCATGTAGTACATATTTTAAGTAATCCCAAACTATATAAATAAGGATATATATAGTTTCTGCTTTTAAACAGCCTATTTTTTACTTTAATAGCTACTTCCAAAATACATCTAAAGAATGATATCACTTTCTCTCACTGACATAAGTGGCTGGCCCCTCATATACTGAATGATATTAAATGTAATAAATTTTTTTAGCTAATCTGATTAGTAAAAAAATATATCTAATTTGAACATCCATTTCTATAATTATTAGTAATGTTTAATAGTCTTTCATAAATTTGAGAGATATAAATGCCTTTTGGGACTAATTTTGGAATTGTCTATCTTTAAGATTTTCTTACAAAACTAAATATACTCTTACCATATGATTCAGCAATTGCTTAGTATTTACCCAAAGGATTTGAAAACTTGTATCTACACAAAAACCTGCACACAATGTCTATAGAAGCTTTATTCATATTTACCAAAACTTGGAAACAAATGAGATGTCTTTCAGAGATAAATGGATAAAATGTGTGCATCCAGAAATGAAATATTATTCAGCAACAAAAAGAAATATGCTGTCAAGCCACAAAAAGACATAGAGGAACCTTAAAAGCATATTATTCAGTGAGAGAATCCAATCTGAAAGTCTACCCCTCTATATGATTCCAACTACATGACAGTCTAAAAAAGGCAAAATGATGGAAACAATAAAAATATCAGTGGTTGAGAGGGGTGGGGGAAGTAGAGAGATGAATAAGCAGAGTATAGAGGATTTTTAGGGCAGTGGAAATACTGTTCAATATTACAAAGATGGGTACATGTCGTTATACATTTGTCCAAATCCTTAGAATGTACAACTCCAAGCACGAGCCCTAATGTAAAGTATGGATTTTGGGTGATTATGATAAGTGATGGTGATAATGGGAGAGGCTACACATGTGTGGGGGTAGAGGGTATAAGGGAATCTCTGTACCTTCTTCTCAGTTTTATTGTAAATTTAAACTTCTCTTTAAAAAAAACTCTTTAAAAAGATAAATAAATTCATAATATAGATATATACCCTTCTAAATGAGATTTTTAAATTAATTTTTTGTTTCATAATTTTTAATTTAAAATTCTGGTTAGTATTGCACTGTAATACTAAGTATGCCCATTCATGATCATGGCATATCTTTTCTTTTATTTAAGTCTTATTTTATGTCTTTCAGTAAATTTTCATGTAAGTCTCATGAATGGAATTATTTTTACATTTCAATATTAACCTAATAATTATTACTAGAAAGTAAAATTATTGATTTTTCAATATTTATTTTGTATTCAAAAATAAAGTTTTTGGTAGAATTTCTTGTATCTTTTAAGTATATTTGCAAATAATGATATCCTGCAATTCAGCAATTACTCTGAGACTATACTATAGAAATAATAGAATAGCATAGACATAAAGGTATATATGTATGTGTACACATATATATGATAATATTCATTTCAGCATTGTTTGTAATAGCAAAAGTAGAGAAACATCAATATGAGATATATGGACTAAGTTATGGAAATCCACATGCAGTTATTAAAAAGTAGGAGATAGAGCTACACATACTGATCTGTGAAAGATTCTCATGTATATTGTTATATGAAAAAAAGCAATATGAAAACTATGTATTGGAAAATCTCATTTTTGTAGGTATGTAATGTGTGTAGGTATGTGTGGGTGTATTTGTTTATGTAAAATGTCTGCATAAACATAAGAAAACATCATAAAATAAACACATCTAACTCCGAGAGCTGTTATACTGTAGTGATAGAAGGAGGTGCTTGTAACTCTTATTTTATATAATTTTATTATGGATGAGTTATGGTTTTTCCCCCTGTTTTTGTGTATTTTTCAAATAAAAATTTTAAGTCACTATCTTGAAGTTAAAAAAAAAAAAAGTCAGACGCCCCAAACTTCCCTATATATTCGACCTGGTAGGACAGGAATGCTACTTAAGAAAAGAAAAAAATGGTATGTGCTGTTTGAATGCTGTTCCTGTCCATAAAATACATCGCCTGAATTGAGGTTCTCTCTGTGAGCTCCACTTGTTTCTTGGCTGCTTGTTAAATCCTAAACCCTTTCCAGATACAAAAAAAGAGAAAGCATCGCAGGAATGTGGCAAATGCCTGGGGTACCACTACTGATCAATATCTTTGAGATTTGAATGCTGTGTTTCTCTTGTACTTACTGCTTTTGCAGACAGGAAGGGGAGGCACCCAGGTGTGGTCCTCTAGGCACTGGCTCCAATTGCTGCCCTTGAGGACGTAGTGCTCATTGCACTTAAATGTGATTTTGTCACTCACATTCACAGGCCCCTGAAAACTGGACTCACCATTCACTAGTACAGGGTCAGGACAGTGGCCCACTGAAGAAGAAAACAGACAGCAGTCTGAAAAGGCCAGGCTGACCTCCTCAGATTTCATTGAGAAAACAGGAAATTAGAGTTAAAACTGCACTTTTTAATAGGGACTAGTATACGGTACCAAACCATATCAATGCAGGATGAGAAAAGACTGGGTTGGCCTAAGTGTGGAAGAAAAGGTCTTGATCATTCACAAGATTGACAACTGGCACATGAGCTTACTGAAAGAAATGACGTATATAGCTGGAAATTACCAACAACATGTTTATTATCCTGGTATGTTAAGCATTACTCAAAAATTCTTGAGTCTATGTTTGAGGCAAGTGTTTCCTTCCCTTTTATACAGCCAAATATATACATTACTCATCATTTTTTACTTTGTTTTGTTTTTTCCAGGTGGAAAAACAGGAGAGAATGCAGAGGAATGTGAATTTGGTCATATGAATGAAAGATAAACATGCTGGTGTGCTTTACTCTAGGTATACAGGAGAACTAATCAGGTTATTCCTAAAAAATAGTAATAATAGAGAGGATATGGATTAATTCTCCACATCTATAGACACTACAAATGAGTTTTGTGAACTTGAACATATCACTTAGATTTCAGTTATCATACATGTAAATTGAGAACACAAAATTATCCCAGTTCAAGTTACATGATGAATGAAATAAAATATGATATATTTACTTCAAATTAATAACAATGCTACAAAGCAGAATTATTGATGAAAAAAAGAATAGTCATATGTTGATAATTATTGAAGGTGGGTAATAAAGACATTGAGTTCATTTTGTTATCTTTTGCATAAGTTTAAAATTTTTCATAATAAAAAAATTTTAAAGTAGTATAATATTAAACAAATTACAGCCAAAAAACGTCATTCCAATATATGGTAGAAATTCTTTCCTTCTTGTAGGGGTGATTGAATCTACTAAGAGCTGATCATGTACCATCCAAAAGAAGTTCCACCACTAGAGTGCTTTAAAAATGGATTCCTGGAAGTTGAGAACTTGTTTCTTTATAAGTTTTAACATGGCCTCCTGGAGGTAGGATACGAAAGAATGCAGGAAGATGACAAGATGGACAAAGAGGCAGAAAGATCAAACTTACAGTGGCACTTGGGAGTGGGGGTATTCCACTCCTCAGAGGCATTGCAATAAAAGGTTTTCTCTCCTACCAGGTGGAAGCCCGTAAGACAAAGGTAAGTTCCCAGAATTTGTCCTTCCGTCTCCTTTACAACAAATATGCTATTGTCCACTGAAGGAAGTTCTGGACAGCTCTTTGCTGCAAAGACTGCAAGGACAAAGGAAACAGATTCACTTGGCATACTGTGTGCTATGAGGAAGCTCTTATTAGATTCCCCCATCCAACTATCTTTTTGCTGGATTATTGTTTCTGATTCCTTTTACTCATCCATGTTTGTGTCCATCCACATCCCTCCCTCCCCAAGAATTCCCAAAGTTTTGTTTTCAAAAGGATAACAGGAATTTCACTCAAATCCAGCCATACGTTATTTACTCACAAAGAAACCATCCCCCTTCCAAACAGCAGCCCTGGAGGTTATAGCAGATAAGACCTCTCAAGATTTTGAAACTGGTACTGGTTTCGTAGAAGGTGAAAGTAAGCAGGTAGCCACTCACTTCACTGACTAGAATTCATCATTAAATATTTACTAAGCCCCCTACACAGAACAGAGTATTAAGCTGAGTAATTTGAGATTTTTCGACAAAGCAAATACCTTTCGTTGATTTAAATTTCACTAAAACCCAAGAGAGAATGCCTCCTAAGCCACAAACTGATAGTTTGCCTTGTAAATTGAACTTAAGCATACATACCATCTGAGTCAGAAATCAGCCACACTACCACGAGATAGCACACAAACCAAAAAAACATCTTGTGATGATCAATTGCTTGAACCAGACTGGAATTAACCAAGCCCAGGCACCTGATTTGGATCAAAATAGATCTAACACTGATTAAGATCAGACCAACCACCTTCTCTTAGGCAAGGGGTTGTATTGATTCTCCTTCCCTGGAAAGAATGCAAAAAAAAAAAAAAAAAAAAAATCTGCAACAGGAAATAAAGACAGCTCTAAGGAAATTGGTACAGAGAAGGGTGGGAGAGACTTTGCAAAGATGCAAAGCAGTGGTAAAAGAGCTGCCAGTTTTAAAACTCAGTCTCAGAAATTGCCAAGTTCTTTTCACGGAAATCTAGTTGATCAATCCCTTTGAACAGCAGGCTTATCCTTCCACAACAGACTTGGGCCAAATGGTCTTGCCATGACCTTCACTTCTGTCAATATTTGCCAGTGTTTATAGTCCACCTTCTGCAACTCCCTCCAGCATTGCGGGAGGAGGAAGGCATGCCAATCCTAGGTGCTTTCCCAAGTAAAATCTAACTCCGGGTGCTACCTCA
Source organism: Pteropus medius (assembly GCF_902729225.1). Taxonomy (NCBI): domain Eukaryota; kingdom Metazoa; phylum Chordata; class Mammalia; order Chiroptera; family Pteropodidae; genus Pteropus; species Pteropus medius. The sequence goes on from NW_024349227.1 coordinate 83,304, forward strand.
TCCCCCTTTCTCAAATATCAGATATCCTAAGCTGTAAGCAGCACTGAAGACTGAAAACTTAGGGAAGTTAACTGACCCTACTTGTCTCTCATCTTCCAGAGACAAGTAAGGTCAGTTAACTTCCCAGCAAGGAGCTGGTCCTGATTGATTTCAAACTTGAGAAGAACTCCCAAGTCCTGCAGTCATACATTGTCCTCATTTGCCAGGCCTGCGCCAAGCTTCCCATTCTGTGGGCCTGCAGGAGTTGGCCTGAATCAGGAGTCAACCAAATGAACTGAGAAAGAGAGAGATGAGGAAAATGCTTTGATATCAGGAATTAAATCATGTAAAATTGTTTTGGGGGCTCTCATAGCTTCTTGTTCATGACTATTACAATGATTAGATTTGTCCATGCTCCAATTATAAAACTGGGGTAAAATTCCTACAAAATTTTAGGTTTTAGAAAAATAATAAATATAAAGTATAAGGGCACAGTAAGGTCTCAAATGTTCTTCTTTTCCCCATCCATTAGCATTACTTTGTAATGATTTGTTCATGTCTTTCTCCTCCACTAGACAACTCTAGGACAGGGAATCTGCCTTGTCTGTGTTTGTGTTCCTGTCCTCTGCACTCCAGAATGCAAAGTAGAACTGTCTGCTAAATGAGTAAAAGCAGTGCAGGATACACGAAAAGAACACGGTCATCCAAAAACTCTACCACAGCCTCTCAAAGCCACACTGATAATTTATCATTTATTGTATACTGCTTTTATAGTTTTTCCACATCTTATTTTTGCTCAACTAATATATGGGCTCCTAGAGTACAAGCACTTCTTAAGTATAATTTTCAAAAAGTTAATCATATGACACATAAATATAAAATGAGTATGTGTCAAAGATTTTTACTCAACTCATTAATTAATGAGGGGACCATTAAGATGCTACAAGTAGTTCAGAGGATTTGAGAAACAGATTTATATAGTCAGTCAATTAAAGACATTCTGAAATGACTTTTTTAATAGGTGCAAAAATGGCAATATCATAGAGGGCAATAAACTTTAATATTTGGAATCAGTTTTTTCAATTGATGGAAATTAATCGAATCTGCTGGATAAAATTAATTTGCTTTGCTATCATCATAATCATTTGCATTGTTCTCAGGAAAGAATCACTTGCATTCCTATCCATTTGTACAAATTAACCTTTACTCTCATTGGATAGTTTTTAAAAAAAAGCCTAATTAATAGAAAGTCAATCAAAATTATACACTCATATGAAATCAATAATCCCCAGAGAAGGTCTTTTAGACAATACTCAGGATTCCACTGGAAAGTTTCTCCAATGATCTCTTTTTGCCCATTTCTAGGCTTTGAGTAATTTTTCTTAGCACACACATATTCTACTTCTTGAGGAATACGTGTTTCTCAGTATCTAACATACGTAATGTTTTACAACAAATGATTTTTAAAAGTGAAGGAAAATTTTGTTCATTCCTACATAAACATGAGCATAAAATAGATTATTACAAATGGTTTATTCAGATTCAGATTAAGACTTTAGAAAGGTGCTATATTTCTTATAATATTCTTTTACTAACATTTCTCCATGAAATGTAAAAATATTTACACTAAGTGGGATATATAGAGACTATAAATACCCTCATACAGTTAGGTCAGGTTTTGCTGTCAAATAAACTAGAAGAAAACTTTTTTTTCAAAGCTATTTAGATTTTGGAATTACATATAAGGAGTTATGAAATCATGTTTTATTATGAGTGTCCAAGGCTGGATAAATTAATAAATATGCCCTTTTAGACCTTTGAACCTTGAGAACAATGATCTAATCCAGATTGCTTTCTGGAGAACTGGGGTAATAGGTCAGGAGCAGAAGTTGCACTCACATTGGTTTGATTGTTTTACAAAGGAATGAGCAGGCAGTAATGAGTGGAAATGATTAGAAGGTGAGGGACAAAGGAGTAGAAATACAAGAGTCAGCAATGTGTAGGCTGGGGGAAGAGTTGTGGGTAGTTAAATGAGGGGCACACGCTGTGTGAGAGACTGTAAGAGAATTGGGAAAAGATGATTTTAAGAAGTTCTACGGTATGTTAGAAACGGATTCCCTTTGGTCTTTGTCAAGATAATTCAGAAAAGATTTAAACTGCTTCTCCAATTACTTTTTACATATCGACATGATAGTTCTTCAATGCCTCACCAAGAAAAAATTGGGCCAGAAAAGTAGCTTTTATGCAGATTACGTGAGAATAAAACTAATATAAATTTTCTAAAGGTCAAATTGTTCATGAAATATTTTAGTGTAAGCTTTGATTGTGAGTCAAGATCAGACTTGATGAATGAAAACTACTAAGTGATGGCAGCATAACCTCAAAGATTACCGCTGCCTGCTTTGTTACATCCCTTCAGGCCTGCTACAAAGTCCTTGTTAACTCCTGAAGCAGATTGCTATTCATTACCAATATCCATTTCATCCTTCTTCTTTAGTAATTAAACCCCATAATTATAGCTGGTACAAGGCCACGTGGAATTTTAAAAAAATAAAATAAAATAAAAAATTTCCAGCTTGCCTTGCAGCTAGCTCTATAGCCATTTGACTAAGTTTTGGCCAACAGGATGTGAGCATAAGTGTTGTGTGTAGCATCTAGAAAATATCCTTTGAAAAATTGGTATGACCTTTTTTTGCTCTTTTTTGCTGATTAGAATGTAGATATGATTCCCGTAGCTTGAGTAGCTATATTGTGCTGAGGTAGAATCCAACGCATTTTGAGGATGATGAGCTAACATGTTAGAAGGACCTGGGTCCTTGATAATTGAGGAAGCTCCATTCCAATTCTAGACTGCTTATCTCCAAACTTCATTGTAGGTGACATATATAAGGTGCTAGTAGTTTGGGACACCTTCAGCTGAAACCAACTCTAATCTGAAACATGATAAGTGCAAGAAAATAAGAGTCAAACCATCATTTGAGTAAAATGACCAGAAAAGAATGTTTAATAGACTTTATTAAATCATGCCCAGAGATTATTTCCCATCTCATCCATAAATTCTGAAAAGGCAATGGATAGAAGAGGAGAGCTCCTAGGAAGCAAAAAAACTGAATGTAAACCATAAGGTAAGTGGGGTCAGTAATGAAGAGAATCCAAATGGATCAACAAGCTCTTTTCTGAAATTAAGCTGGATGGTCAGTGAAGGGCATCACTCTTTTCAAAGCTAGGCCCCATTGCATCTGGAATGCTGCTTCCCAAGGGTTCCTCTGCTTCTGAAATTATTTTACTTAATTGCAAGGAGAAACTCACCTATAAGATCTGACCTAGTTTTCACAGATAAGATATTGCATACAACCAAAATGAATATTTAAAAGCCTTTGGAAATTCAGAAGGGCGCTCTGAAGAGAGCTGCTCTTCCTATAATGACTAAAGTAATGCAGCTGGCATTGGCTTAATGAGAATAAAAGACCGTGCCTTTAAGTTTTTAAGAAAAAGAAACTATTACTCTCCATTAGTGATGCTATCTCACTACACTCCATTTAAATTCTTAAATATTCCACTATGTCAAGTAAAAAAAGGGAGCATTTCAGAATCTCATATATTCTCTTTTGCCGCGGTCCAGCCACAACAGGATCCAGGGGGCCCCGAAGGTGGGCAAGGCGTCGGCGCGGGAGACAGTCGACTACACAGCTCAGAGGCGGTGTGACACTGTTCCGTTTTATTGTGATTTGAGTACAACTTTTATACTTTTTATTTGGCATTTGATTATACTTTGTTGTTAAGGTAGCAGGGAGTTAAATTTCTGTGGTTAGGCGGAGCAGAAAATCTTATAGAGTATATTATTATTAATGTTCATGATTAACTAGTACATTTTTCTCTCAATCATTAGAACAGAACTACCTGATGGAACAATCTAAACTTTTAATTCTTATATCTATTACGTAAGATACAGTTTGATTTAAGTAAAGGTGATAGATGTATTCATAACAGCAAGCATTGGCTTGTGGGCAGACATTGTTCTTCTTTCTGCCTGAAGAAATCTTTTAAATGCTATTTGATTTATGCTATATCTAAAGTTCAAGCTGAACCTTTCTCATAGCTGTTCAAAAGTTTCCTTGGTGCAGTAATGAGGAAAATATTTATAAAAATCAGTTTTACAAAGCTGCTTTCATAAGCTAAGTTTCTGTTCCTTTGTTTTTAAGCACCAAGGAGATCCTGACCTAGCCAGCCTTTCTATGAAACTTAAACTACTATAAGGCACATGAATTCTATCTTTATTCACTATATGTATACTATCTTTATTATAAGCTTCTGTATAAGGCAAAGGAAGATCAGGTAATCTTTCCATACTATTAGCCCCCCTAGGTGGATACCAGAGTTTTCTATTTATCCACTAGGCCACAAAAGGAGGCCCTTCTATAGTAGGCACAGGCTTATGAGTAAATTTCTTATCCTTTACTAATTTTTCTGCTAACTGCATGGGAACAGGAGTATAAACTGGTTCTAGTAATTCAGCTTGTTATAATTTATTCATAATAACTTTAAGAGGCGCGTCAAAAGGAATTTCCCTTAATAATTGTTCAAATAAAGGGTTTACGCATTCTGGACACGTCAGGGTGACTAGAGCTAATTCCATACACGGGGAATTTACTATGTTTTCCTCAGAGCCAATTTTTAGGAAATCCATTTGTATAGCGTTTACACTTACTAGAATTTGTGCTACCCAAATTCCCCCTATTAATAGGATCATTTCTAAGAAACCAATTATCCCTAAACACATGCCACGTCCTCGTTCTTGACGATGCATTCCTTGAAGCCTCTGTCCCCATCTCCGGACCTTGTCACGCAGAAGGGTAGAAAGAGGACGCGGCACTCTTTTGCTTAAAAAGTTATTATTAAATGGATGTCTTTGTCAAAAAAAACAATTTTTTTAAAGGGAAATGGCATGCGCATATGTGATTATTATCTAACCCCTAGTTTCCTACCCTGAGGTCCAGACATAGGTTTCAGGTCACGACCTCTCCTAAACTATATGCAAAACTTACACGTGTCTGCCTTTTACTGGGTAGAGCCCTTCGCTTTTGTCAAATTCTCAAATGAGTTCAAGACAATGTAGTTTGGATGGTGCAGAATATGTCAGACCATAAAAGCATGATGATGAGCTATAGCCAGACTGCCACAGGAAGTGCCAGCAGGGTTGTCACCAACAAGGGCAAGGCTGACCCTCCTCACAGTGAGTCCCTAGTGAAGACTCTGGAGAGGCTGAAGACATGATGTAATAGTTAAGGCTACAGAAATAAAAGAAATAATGACCGTCACCCAACACTGGAGCACTCTCTGAATAGTCATTTTCTAATCTTGTCATCTTTGTTAAGTTCCTAGCTACATATAAAAATAATAGTATGTTATGTGTTTTTTGGGCCTTCGGTTTTGCAAATCTTACTGTTTACCTGCTTCTGAGTTATGGGCTTTGACAAAAACTCCATCAGTGTTGAGGCGAATCACTCAATAAAGGTGTTCATTCGCCTATCTGTAAAACAGGGTGAATGATCCCAGACACTCCTAGCCTTCTACAAATGGTGGCTTGATTGTTGTTGAATAAGAAAACACTTTCAAAGGCGCTTGGAGATCTTTCCAAGGAAAATACAGCCCTGACGCCCTCCCACTGTTGTTCTTCCTCCAGATATATTGTTAAAGCTCAATACATTTAGCAATACTTATCACTACTACCTCTCACTTCATTGCAAACTTAATTGCAAAATTGCAAATCATTCTCATGCTATCAGAGAACTTTGACTTACAGAACTTGTAATTACTCTGTTTCATTTTATCTCTATTGCTATTAACCCTAAAGAAAGTGTGCCAAGTTCCTTTATCATAAACATTTATATAACTATTATCAAATAATGGTTTTGGTCAAGGTCACTCATAAGGGGGAAGGCATCCCCAGTAGGGAGGGATGGGTTACAGAACTGCTGTTAACTATTTCCTTTCCAATAATAAACTTTAGAAAGAGCAGAAGGACTTTGTTTTAGCCACTGCATGGTAACAATAGGTGATCATTAAATATTTCTTAAAGAAATCTAGAAGGCTCTAGAATGTTGATGATGCGTGATAGTAATGATCCCACTGATATCATTTGGAAAATGCTAATGGAACTTGATATAGACAGAAGCCACCAGTTAAAAACACAAGTTGGAAATATATACACGATAATTTGAGAATCATTTTAAAGAAGCTAGTTTCAAACACGTTTTACATGATAATATTTTGTGTATGTATAATGTACCAAATGTTATCTTCTTTGTGTGTGATTTAAAAAAATTGTATTTTTAATTAAAAATAACTTTTATTGTATTTCTTATTATGAAAGCAATACCTGTTACATATTTTAGCATAATTTTATTTATCCAGGAGATAAAACTTTTCTCCAGAGAAATGTCTCTTGATTTATACTTATAATAAAAATCAATGAGAAAAAAAAGTATTCAATGAAATCCACTGTGCCTTAACATAGATATTATCCTTTTACAGAAAACAGATACTTATATTCTGGAAATTTAATTTAAGTTAATATTATGGACATTAGACTTGAAAACTCAACCTACCTAAATTTCTACCAAAAAACTGACAACACAAAGTACCTTATATTCTGATTAAACACACGCAAACACTAATATGGGAACTTAAAGATACCATACATGGATGAATAACTAAATAAAAACATTATCTGATCAACAAAAGGCAGTACGTATTGATGCAGAAAGAAATTTGCATCACAAGAACAAAATCATTACAGCACAGCATGTTATGAGCAGCCAGATGAAAATCACCTGCGACAGAGCAGTCAGGAGCCTTTCCGAAGGCACCTTTCTGCATATAAAGTAAGCTCCTAGTTGCTGGATGCTGAACTGCCTGCAGCCCAGCTCATCACATCTTAGGTAACAGCCACGTATCATCCACAGTATAAAAGAACCATTTGGGAAAAGCTACATTTCATTACTTTTCTTGCTACTCACCCTCTTGCCCAGCAAGTGGGCATCTAAATGAAAAGGGAAAAAATGTAAGAAGCTAAAAATTCACCATTCTTAAAAAAAAAATAAATGATTTTGCTTGTAAGATATAATATCCTGTGAAGCTTCCATCCTCCTTCAAGAGGAGTGACATATTAAAATCACATATACAGAGACTTATTTGTACATCTGACAATCACTATCTAAGGAATAATTACCTGGCTTATCTTTAAGGGAAACCAAATGACCAACGCACTTAGGGCTTGGTTCCTTCTGTACTCTCGATATTTTATGAGAGACTGGTAGACCACAATAGTGATTAGCTAAGAGGCAGGCATCAGAAGACCAGAGGCTTTTAAAGTCACAGCCACAGCTTTCTTAAGAACCATATCATAATGACAAACTCCACAGAAGGACATGTCTCCCTGCACCTGTTTTTAAACCAAAAGAATTTGCTAGGAGTTGATTCCCAAGGAACCTCCTTTAGTTCTTCATGGGGTGTACACGGCACCCTACTTTTCTCTCCAGCCCTCACTCTCAATCACCAGAGATAACATTAGCCCTCTTCAGCTATGAGAGGCACACAGCATCAGGTAGAAAACACAGCAACTACAAAAGAGAACTTAGAAGATGGGTACCCATTTGGGGGAGTCTTACAGTCAGATCCTGTCCTCGAGGGGCCTGGAATAAGAAAAACTTCTCTAAAAGTTACTGCTGACACTGCTCTTCCACCACCACAGAAGAGACGTTTTCAGGACTGACTTTCTCAGATATCCTCCATTTACCTGGCGAATTTGTCTGTTTCCAAAGTGACAAAAAAGTGAGTGCTAACTTATGTAAATTGTACTCTATCCTGCTCACTTGGAATGGATGCAGAGACCAGGCAGGCTTGCTGGAGTTCAGCTCTCTCACTTGGGAAAAAAAAAAAAATCTGAAGAGATGCATCTGCACTTTAGGCAAAGAATAGCCAGCTAAGGATAATCACAGGTAGGATGTTAAGTGCCAAAACGGAACAAGATTGGCCAACTTGGGCCAAAGCCAGCAAAGAGATCACAAAAACTAATCGGTTCAGTCTGTTAAACGTTTAGAGGCACAAAGAAGTTTTTTAGTGTACTTGATATTCCCATTAAGCATGAAGGAGAGAAATGTGGTGTTTTTCCAGGCCTCATTCTGGTGTCCCCAAATGTCCAATCCCCACTTCAATTTCTGTTCGAGCCTTGGTAGAGCTGACATTCAAGCTTTTCAGTAGATCCCAGTCCCCCGGAGAGGTCTGGCCTCAGTGGCCACATCGTTATGAGAGCAACGAGAGGGATGCCAGAGAAGAGTGTCTAGGCACAGCCAGGGAGGTCTCTGCCTAGGAGCCAGAGAGGAAGAGAAACAAAGCCATTAATTACACTACTGCCAAATGGCAGATAGAGGAGAGCAGAATCCCTCCCAACCCTTCTACTGCTTCCCCACTGCCCACATCCACGTACAGGCGTGCACACACTGGTGTGCTTGCATGCACCCCTTTACTCTTGGGAGTCAGACAAACTCTCATAACATAGTCACGGGCGTCCTTCCCGGAGAAACCAACCTCGTGCCATGTCGGACCAGGCATTCCTGTCGGACCTGAACCGTAAGCTACATACCCAAGATATGAGGCAGAAGCTGTAGGGAGCCCTGTGGTAAAAGGAGGGTATGTAGGCTCCATCAGCCAAAAAAGCCACCAAGAAGATGACAGTGCAGTCAGGGGCTCCTTGGCTTCTGAGGGACTCTACTATTGCAGTTACTCCAGTCCACTCTGAAATCGGTCATCAGAGCAGAAATCAACTTCTTCCCATAAACTGGGATTTAACATTTTAGCTTGTGAAAAATTCTTCCTCCTAGAACAGTACTTCTAATATGTTAAGTGTGCATTTGAATCATTTGGTAATCATTCCTGTTAAAAAAAAAAAAGGATTCTGATTCAGTAGGCCTGGGATGGGGCCTGAGAGTCTGCATATCTAATAAGCTCAGGGCCCTTATTCGGGTAAAGAGGAATAATGCATGAGAATGGCGACACAGTTCCACCTGAATTTCCTGTCCCAGACGACGTCAAACACCATTTTATCCCACTGGCTACCTCTTTAGAAACAAAACAGGCAGGTCATATTTCAGAAGGAACAGCTCACTAAATTGTAAGAGATCTCCAAAGTTCTTCTTTACAATAAATGAGTTATGTATTGTTAATAGGAGTCATAGCACAGGGTGGTCAAAGGTAATTTTTTTCTTAATTCTTGTAGAGGTGCCAAAAAGTACACACAACTCCCAGTGAAGTTCACGTGCTTTCCATAATGTCCTTCCCAGCTTCCCCAGAAGGTGGTGAAAGAGAGCCACACCGAAGTTAAGAAATCCAGTCACACTGTGAAAGGGCTAGCTTTGGCTTGTCTGAGGCTCAGAGGCAAAGTTTTGTGGGTGGCGGAATGGGTGGAGAACACAAGCCCAAAATACAAAACAAAAAACCCAGAAGCCTTCTCATAGGTTCAAGTTACTCGACAATTTTATTTACCCATTCTACACACACACACAACATGTTTCATATACAGTTATATACACCTTATGTGAATCTAAGTGGCAGATTTTGATATCAGTGTCACCAGATTAAATCGGAATGCTGCTAAGAATTATATTCCTTCTTTCAACAGAGCTGTGCCTCGGAAATCAGCAGGATAACTCTGTTGTTTGGGTTCCCAATTTAGTCCATTCCCTTTCAACCCAGTAGTGCTCAGCTCACTTCCAACCCCTCCAAAGGGCACAGTTGGTGATCGGTCCTTTGTTTTTGCCGCAGCAAAACCATCACCATACCAGAATGAGTTGATCTTGTTTCTTCAACACGATAAAAAAATATACGCAAGCAATTCAGATACAAAAATAATGAGTAGGTAAATAGTGGTCACAGATCCTCAGTGAAAGGCTTAATGGAAAGAATATTTGCCACCTCTTAAAATCAATTTTTGAATGCAAAATTGCCTTTGCATTTTTATTTATTATGAGTAAAAGCCAAATGCATGGCAGACTATAAACAGACGCATTTCCAGTGGAGTGCTACCTTCCATAACAGGGAAGCTGAGGACACAGGAGGTTCAGAAACGAATGGTGAAAGTGAAATCCTGCCTAGGAATGGGGGAATGGATGGCGTGACTTGAAGGAGAGCAGCCATTTCAGGCTCTGAGCAGGCATTTCTTTGGCTGACACTTGGCTGACACAGTGTTGGCTGTGTTTACAAAATATCATACATGTGATGTGCAACCTTTGTTTTCTACAAAATGATGGCATTTTTGGCTGCTACTCTAAAAGAAATGTCTATTAAAATTCATAGTGTACAAAACTAATCTCTTAAAGAAAACACGTGGAGTGTTTACTTCCTTTCATTGTAGGACCCGTACAACAGACAGAGAATTACAATGATGTACATACACTTCCAACTGGTACAATGAGAAAACAGTCAGACTGTCATCTGACAGATCCTAGTACAGTAGTCGGTCATTCAGCATACAGACCCTACTAGAGTCTGTCAGTCAGCATATAGATACCACTAGATAGAGTCTTCTGAACACTATGAGTCTAAATTAAATTCCTTCTGACGTCTGAGTCACCTCTACAGGAAGTCGGAGATCAAGCCTGTTAAATCTGAGTCAATCATTATATAATTTTTAAAACTCAAATATTTTAGAACACAAAGAAGTCAAAATGCATATTGGAAAACCTGGGTAAATTTATCAAATTTCTTGAAAACAAACACAACATGGCTTTTGGGTAGCAAAGGCAATGGAATGTGCCTAAGACTATATATAACCCAGATATAGTTCTCTCAGTTCTGAGATAATTTTTCTCTTGTCCTTTGGCTACCCCAAACACCCATGAGTTTCTCTGGAACTCAGATTTTCTGCTCACAGAAAAACCATAATATAGATTTATTTCCAAACAGCTATATCATGTTTCTTCAAAATGCCAGTACCTCTGAAGATCAAGTGGGTTGCAAAGAAGAACACCTAGAACCTCACAGGAAACAGTCTAGGAATACAAATAGTTGTATTCCTAATTCTAACTTCTTAGCAGGGAAAACAGACACGATAAGACACCTTAGCACAACGTTTTTTAAAGACTTTCTTTTTCTACTTTCCAATTGAATGTAAAACAATCCCCTTACCAAAACAAACCCCAAAATAATACAGATAAGTACCAGCTAAATTCCAATCTGAGAATTAGAAAATAGAGAGAGAAGCTTTAAATTAAATCTGCATTAGCCTCTTTCAAGTCTGTCACTAAATTCCTCATTTGGCTTTGAAGCAAGAAAAAGCAAACAGAATATATAGTGATTTTCCTTTCCCCATTTTATATCAATAGATTAAATGCTAAACCATTCACCTATTTCTCCCATAACAAAACTGAAAATCTCAGCAAAAAGTACTCTGGAGTCCATCCTTTCTTTGTAGGATTTATGATACAGACATAATCATAATAATGCGTATATACTACCAACACACATTCAAGTAAGAACGGCAGAGGATGACAGGAAAGAAAAGATAGGAAGTAGGACTTCTCTAAAATTTGGAGTACAAGCTCTATTCCATTCTACGTTCTCTTGGCTTCTTCCTGCTGAAACTTCTCTGGAGAGACCTTGTCCTATCTGAGACTAATAAGACCACCTCAGGCTCCTCTTCTGGGGGAAGCAAACTAGCAGAGGGGGAGAGTGGAGAAATCATTAACATGAACATCCCAGTGACCTGTGGCTAATGCTGGGGTTTGCAACAAGGCGACATAATGTTAGTTCATTAGAGACTTCTTTCTCTAAGAGTATGTACAGTTCGAATCCAAAGTCTTTGGGTCAAAACGCTCCTCTTTCTCATTCATTAGCGCTGACCACACAGTGGGAGGAAAGACTAAATGAATGATCATTTGGGCTAAAGATACCACAAGTCAAAGTTAGATAAGGCAACCTCGTAAAAGTGCCATACGGACCTCCTAGACCATGCCTCATTCTAACGTGAGGGTGAGGGGAAGACGCATTCCCCCCTCGCCACTCTTTTAGTCTCATGGCCATACGACAAGAGAAAAGTCAGAAGCAATCTGTACTCCACTTCAGTGTCCACACTTAGAGACTCAGCGCAGTGCTCTTCTGCAAATGTTCGCTATTTTAAATTACATGTCCTGTCTCTAAAAGGACAAGCACGTTTTCTTCAGGACAAGCACGTTTTCTTCTATTTCTGTGCACCCTTCCCCACCCCACCCCACCCTCACCCAGCCGAAAGCCCCACAAACTAAGACACTAAGTACATGTTATGTAAATGGCTAAACAGGAAGAGCACATTACTTTATACCTTGGACACGATTTCAAGCAGAACCTAGGCAAGCGGCTTCTCGTAATTGGCTGTGCTGTCCTAGTCAAGATATAAGAATAAAACAGTCGAGGTCACTAGTCAGTTGCCCATGCTGATAACTTTTATCATCTTACTGGTTTTATGTCAGTGCCTATCTCCAGGGTGCTTAAAATTCCCAGCTATCAGTCAAGGACGGTTATTTATGTCGTGATTTGTTCCACATCATCTTGCAATGTCAACAGTTAAAGATGGAACTAGAACCTAGAATAACCCTCTAAAACATGGCAGCCTGATTTCAGTGGGATCACCTCATTTAATATGGTGATCTGCTGAACACTGAACTCCAAAGAACTGTCCTTGAAGAACCATGAGGAATTCAGAATTCCTAGGTTGATGTTTTGTCCAAAGAAATACTATCCCATATTTTTCTACTCAACTTCATAAAATGGAGTTTAACCTGAAGTGAGTATGAATCGAAATCATTAGTGAAGCTGTTTTAACACACCCATGTCCAGACCCCAATCCCAGAGATTCTGAGTTACTGTTAAGCCTAAAGGAGATCCAAGCACGGGTACAAGTTTCACAAGTTCTAAAGGGGATTCGAATGAACACCCCTAGTGACAACCATGACAAAAGGTCTTCTGTTATCAAAAACACCCTTGGCAAATAGCTAACTTGTTTTTACTGGTTACCTCTAAAGAGAAATTGATAACTTTAGGATGGGGAGTCATCTTTCTCTTTTTAAAATCTCATGAGAACTCTAGACTTGCTTCTCGGAAAAATGTCCACATATTCATACGTTTTGCATACAAATTTGCGGGGAGGAGCATGCTATCATGGGCCACCAAGAGGCCAAGAATCCCTGCTCTAAATATTTCCTGTTTAGGCCTATAGAGAAAATAAAATTACAGAAGTGAGTAGGTAAATAAAAGCAGTAAAGAGCTGGACCCCCCACAGAGTCCTAAAGACTCATCTAGACTTTTCAACTTAAAAAGGAGAGTTTTAAAAATAATAAGCAGGTCTAGTGAACTCTACTTTGCCTTTTAACTTCAGTGACTCAAACATCAATGATGACTCCTAAATCCAACACTGTTCTTCTAAACAGCCCTAAAAGTTACTGGCTTGCAGGGGATGGCAAAGAAGCTGAGAGCCACTGAAGAAAAGATGTGACCCATCCTCCAAAAGCCCTGCAGGTGCTAGGGAACACCCTGCTCTTCTAAATCTCGCTCCACAGCCAGCAAAAGACCTATGCCTGTCTCTTGAAGTGAAAAATACGAACCAAGATATTTCCCGCACACTCAGAGCCAGCTTCCTTCCCCCAGAGCATCAAAGCCTTAGGACCGTTTCTCATGAAAAGAGGCAAGAACTCTCACCCTATATCCACTTGCAGGCTCCAGAGCATCTGTGGATGTTCTACAGCCTAGGCTGACCCTTGCAGGACCTGGCTTGAGAGAAAGGGAGAAGGGAAAAGAAAGGCTCCCCCCGTGCAGATCCATTTAGGCCCACTGCAGCGAGCATCAATGGAGCCTTGACTTCTCTCTCGCCAACCTCCCCTCCCTCCTAGACAGACACCACAATGACAATGACATGCATCACACTGGACAATCCGAAAGGGAAAAGGGGGAGGGGGAAGAAAGCAGGCAGTTAAGGTCTGTGAGTAAAGCATATCTCGAAGAGACGAAGGCGAAGGAAAAATGGGCTTCTGTGTTCCCCTGCCCTGCCACCCCCACCCACAGAGCAATTTACCAACACAAGGACTTCAAGGAGTTTAGACACCAAATGGACAAAAACCAAGTATATCGGGCATGCTTAGCCTCAGCCCCTGCTGTGCTAATCACCCTAAAGGGGTGTATCCCTTCCCTTTTCCTCCACCTGACCACCCCAACTGAGGACGTGACCTAAAACACCCAACTCGTCCACTCGCCCCTGGGCAGGGAGATGTTTCACACTGCAGAATAGCTAAGGGTGGTCTGGAAACACACGGCCTCACTCTCTGTGTTAAGATTCATGATGGGGTGTCAGGGGTAGGGGTCCGAAGTTAAATGATTCCTTGGTGATTAGTGACAAGGGCAGGAGGCCAAGACTGGAGGGAGACACACGGTTACACCACCGGAATGCTGACTTGGGTCTTCGGCTGGTCGGCCCCTTCTTGCATGTCCAGGGCACGAAGAGGGCTGAGGGGCTTGAGGGGCCGGCTCCCAACACTGTAATTTCTTGGACGCCTTATTGTATTCGAACTGGACAGAGGCGTAAAGCTGTTCCTTCTCATCCTTACAGGGGTTTGGTTCTTGGGGAAGTTGTTCTGATTGGAAATGGAGGGACACCACACAAATGAAAGCCAAGACAGACGCTCACTCAGAAAGGTTAAAAAATGTTTGTAACCATAACAGCTCCCTCCACTCCTGCTCCTCTGCAGGCAGGGTCTCTCATAAGACCTGGGCTATGGCCTGGTCCCCTAGCCCCAGGAAGCTAAAGGGTTGTAGAGGGAGAAGCTCCTTGAGCATCGCACTCCAAAACAGGAAAGAGAGACAAAGAAAGGAAGGGGCTTATTTAAGATCAGACAGGTTATCAGGACAGACCTAAGAACGAACCTACACCTCTTCCCCCCACCTTATAGGCTCTTCTGGATCCTGCTTTCTAAGTGGGACACTTCCTGGAGGCGGGGGTGGAATTTTCATTTCACTTCGGTCACACACTTTCCATATTTAATTGGATTTCTAGGAGCCAACTTTCAAGGTCAAGAATCATGAAAGGTACTAATCTTAAAAATTAATAATTCCAGCATCTCTTCCATTTGGAAGTAACAGGTTGTATAGGACATGAGTTCTAGATCTGTTTTCCTTTTATACATAAAAGGAAACCCCAGTGTCTTGATGCCAAAGGTTCAAAGACTTGGTAGGAAACTTGCATGTTCGTCTGTGGGAAAATACTTACAGTTGGCTTGTCACGGTGAGTGTTCACGGCCTCCACGTTGAGTTTAATGGTTTCCACTTTGCACCCTGGAGAAACAGGAAAGAGAGACCTTCAGGAAAAAAGCTCAAAGAAAAATTCCTTACTTTCAGTTTGTGAAAACATACCATAAAAAAAGCATAACATATACACACGTACACACACACACACACACACACACACACCCCTTAAAAATGGAAGGCACTGATAGAACTTCCCTGGTAAACAGGGGTGATGAAGTTGATCTTCTGCACAAACTTCAGAGAAAATTCAAAAATCCTGACCCTCCTCAATCCCCACCTCCTGCCCAGCTCCTTAATTCATAGTTACCATAGGCCACAGGAGTAAGTTTGAAGATGGTATGGAGAGGGCACCTCAAGTATGGTAGCTCATCTGAAAGCAGAAAGACAAGGTGAGAGAAGACTCTCAGGATTGTGGGGTACGGTCAAGCCAGTAGAAGAAGAATCTAAGGAGCTCATGAGTTTTCATTACTCTGACCCAGAGTTATACAACTCCTCCACTAAATCCCAATTATCAAAATGGCCACCAAAGAGGCCACCCAAGCTACTGAGTGGCTAAGGAAGGAAATAAGTCTATTTTAGATCCTTCCATGCAGGCAAAGCAGAAATAAGTGTCATAGCCAGGACCCCAAGGAAGGGAAGATTGTGGCCCACCTGGGTATACTAAAGGCCAATCTGCAGGCTTCCCAACAACTCAGGTAGATTGAGAAGGGAAGTGTCGAGAAGGCAGCAGTGCTTCCTTACAGCTCTGCCCAGAAACTGTCCTACCCTGAACCCAAAGGATGAAGATGCGTCTAGGATACCACCCTTTCGTAGCCAAAGTAACAAACTGGGAATGTTCAACCACTTGTCTGAGGCTGCCAAGAGTGTCAGCTCGATGCTGCCCTTGAGCCAAGGAGGACTGAGGAGCTCTAGCAGCAGCCACTCTCCACTGGGGGCTTTTGTACCAGCAGAGTCAATTCAGCAAAATAGTTGGCTCAGTGGCTGCTGGGAGCCCCACACTGCTGCCTCAAGAATGTACTCCAATTTGAGTGGAAGAAGGAGAGATCCGGTTGCCAGGGATCCTGGTGCCACCCCAAGTCTGGCCCCCTCCCGTGAATGTGTCCCCCAGCCCTTCCCTCAATGGCACCTGCACCCTTATCCAAGAAGTAGGCCAGGAGGCAGCGCATGACAGCCTGGTGGGAGATGACGAGGACGTTGCCCTGACGTTCCAGCTCCATGATGACAGGCTCCAGCCGCTGCACCAGGTCCTGGTATGACTGTGGGGGGAGGTGGGGCAAGCTGGTAGGAGGCCAGGCGCAAGCTGGCAGCTGAGTCAGTGGCTGCATCCAGAGTTAAGAGGCTATTGCTCCTTCCCCAGCTGGCTTTCCTCCTGGAAGTTCAGCGACTTCATGTCGCCTGCTAACTCCCTTAGCCCTAGTATCTCTTAAGAATATTCAGACCTTCCAAGAGCAACATTCAGATGGAGAAAACTACAGGTCAGGAAGAAGAAATCTGAATTCAGCCTGTGGTTAATTTCCTCCAAAGATTAACAGGCAGAGTATCGGCCAACAACGGTCTCCTAAGGGTTTCCTGGACCTCCGCCACTCCGCCTATTCACCTTTGCCTCACACGTCCCTAGACTGTGAAGCCGCTTAGACCAGGAAACTGACTGAACCACCAAAGATGACAGAGAAATCATTCATAACCCATAGATTTCCTTGGTACCCATACCTGCGTGGGTGGGAGTGGGACTGAGGAAATGGAGTGAAGAAAAGGAAGGAAAAAAGATCGCATTGATTCTACCACATACTCAACACAGAGGCTATCTTGTTGCCCTTTTCCCTGGAGATCTGAACAAATTAAGGAGACATCTGACTGCCTAGGCTTAATTAAACACAGTATGATCCAAAGGTAGGAGGGTAAACTAAATGATGCGTTAAGTACCCTATATAGATCCCCCAAATCACATTCAATCCTTCCCCTAAATTAAAGCTAAAGCCCCAGCAAAGGGCTGGGCAGTCAGCCCACGTGAGAGGAGTCTCACCTCCCCACCAGGATACCGATACAGATATTTCTCTTGATCTCGAAGTGCAAACTCCTCTGGGTACTGCTTCTCAATCTCTGCATAGGTCATCTCTTCACACATGCCCTGCAAGGAGCCACACTGGCTTAAAGACACAGACTGACCCATACGGCCCCACCCAAATAAGGCAACACTGAAGAATACTCGTTTTCTACTACGTGCCAGGCACTGTGGCAGGTCCTTTCATGTCTTGCAACTGACTAGCTAGGGTATCTTGGACTGGCAGGGTGAGTACCACTGCAGAGAGGAGGCGACTTCCCTAGCATATGCTGGCACTTTCTCCTACTACCGTGGGGAACTTTCAGGTCAAGAAAAGTCAGCAGGATAAAAGGAACAGGAAGCAGGGAATGGGAGTGGGGACAAGGGACTGGAGAATTCTTGTAGAAGGCATAAAAGGCTACAGAGGAAGAAAAAGAAATGCCTACTCTTGTGCTCAAGGACAGAGAAAGCCAAGAAAAAATTTGGAAAGTACTTTTTCCAAATAGCTGACCAAATGATGTTAGCAGAAATCACAGTGAGTTGTTAGCGATTTCTTTTTTCCAGAAGGAACATCTACAATGGAACCTAATGGAGCCCCGCTCTCTCTCCAGGTACCAGAGGTGCTAGGTCAAAAACTGGTTTGGGTCCCCTTGTTGGCACAGGTGCTCATGCAGGCAGGAAGCTCCGACTACGGGTGGAATTGTTCCTCCCCGAAATGGCCACAGATTCAGCTTCCTCAAAGTTTCTATTTGGTGCTTCTAGTTTGTGCATAAAACTGCTCACATCGTGACTTCTGGGAGTTCCTGCCCAAATAGGTGACCATAATGGCCATCATATCTTCCTACTCACAGCATCAATCTCATTGAGGATCTTCCACTGCTCATAGGTCACACCCAGGGATTCGGCAGTCTGGATAGTCCTCTTCAACTGGCTCGTCCATACTTTGAGGTCTACTATCTCCTGTTCTTCCAGAAACTTCCTTAGAGCCTGGGCAAACTAGAGGTCAAAATAAAAAATTTAAAAAGAAAACACACATATAACTGCTAACTCAGCCTGTAAAGGCCGATGTGTATGACCACGGTCAAAACCTGAAAAGCACTACATGTAATAAACCCAAGAGGACATCAGCTTCGACTGGAGCACCCGGTACTGTGCTAAGCACACAAGTTGTGCCCAATAAATATCTGATGGCTGAATGACCACGGAAGAAATGGTTCCAAGTTACCCACACTTCGATACAGATCTAGAATCAGTGAATAAGAAAACATCTTTAGTACCTGCTTGACCATCTGAAACCACAGCCTAAGCACCAGGGGGATTTAGGAAGAAGTAAGGAGATAAAAGAGATGACCTCCGCCATGCCCTCCAAGTCTAAGCCCAGGAAATCCAGCATGCTGAGTAACCACTCACCTGTTTTCCCCTCACGGAGAGGCCGGAGTCACCCCCAATCTTCCCCAAGAGATTGAATTCGCTCTCTCCGTGCCGGCACAGGTAAATGGTGCGAGGCTGGACGTGGATATTCATGAGGTAGTAGACTATCTTGCTCTGGATGTAGTCCTGGACTCTGTTCACTAAAAATCGCTGGCCCACATTTATCACCTTGATGAAAGAAAGATCCCTGAGACAGAGGGGAGAAAAATCCCCTGGGTATGAAAATCTGAGGATAACCATAGGAGGGAAAAGGATTTCATAGTTACTTGCAGGCTTATAGCAGCTCTTCCTCCACTCCTGTTACGGCCCTACCCACATCTAAGAAGCTAAATGGTAAGAGATAGATGAATCCTCAGAACCAAGAGGAAGGAAAATTTCCCAAACTTCTAGTCAGTCAGTACCATTCCCTCAGTGCCTCTACTGTGCCAAGCCACGTAACAAGTATGATAAACAGAATTCAGGCTTCCCCTCAGGAGCTAGACTAGATGACCTGAAGGTGTTGCTGACCTTGAAATCTGGTAAGAAGCACAACCCCCATATGAGGTGGTCAAGACCTAACCAGAGCATCACCAGCGGTGAGTGGAGAACAGGAGGCAGAACCATAGGCAGAGATCTCTATGCATTCCTGGCATCTGCCTAAATCAAGCCTCTCTCAAAGGTACTTTCACGACTGCTTTGTGACCATCATGGAATTTTTCTCATTAAAAAATAGTAAGTGCTTATTCCAAAAACATTTCAAATAAAAGGTAGAATAATGCAAATAAAAATCACCCATAACCCTACTACCCTACTACCAGAGATATCTGTGAACAAGCACACACACACACACACACACACTTCTAGAATGTTTTCTTAGGTAGGACTTTGGGTTAACTGAAGAATATACAATTATGTCATAACTAGGGTAGCGATACCTCCAAACAGTAACATTCTGGGCAACATGGTGAAGGAACTGAAAAACTCAAAAGCAGGCCACCGAAGCGATCAAACAGTGAGAGGAATCCCACTTCCCCTCAAGATGCCAATACAGATACGCACACTTGTCTCGCCATTTGCTCGGCTGCAGGGCTGTCCTCTTACTTGAAGAGAGCTGGTAACTGCTCTGACTGTACACCTTTTCAAAGGCTGCATTCTCACAGGTTTCCATGTGCACACGTCTTCCTTCAACATGGACTTGACATTTTACTATGGCTCCTATACCTCACATACAAGTTAACCGGTACTATATACCACTTTACTGATAGACGATGTTAAAGTGATGATAGCTAGTACTGATCAGACATTTCTCTAAGCCAGCCAAATTCCTGAGAACGTCACATTTTATTTATATACATAATATGTTATCTGTTAGATATGTTACATGTTATACATAAAAGACAACATATTATATATACATTACTTGAATATACACATATACATTGTTTTATGTATTGTATGTATTACATGTATGTGTATATATGTAGTGATATAGATATATAACATTCACACACACATACAACAAACTTTTTAAATTGATCAAACCAACTCTAAGGGGTATCCTACAACACTCTAGTTCAAAACTACTAATCAAGAGTAACGCTTCTCAACCAAAGGTGATTTTACTCCCCAGGGACATTTGACAATGTCTGGAAATATTTTTGGTTGTCACAGGTTGGCAGTGTTACTGGTACCTAGTAGGCAGAGGCCAGGGATGCTTCTCAACATCCTACAATGCACAAGACGGTCCCCTACAACACAGAATTGTCCGGTTCAAAATGTCAGTAATGCTGAGGTTGAGAGATCTTGCTCCAGAGAATAGAGAGGAAGAACTGATGATAAAAAACACTTCAGTGTTCAAGTATAAGATGCAACCCACATAGAAGCCACAAATCCATACCTTGTTTCTTTGGAGTAATATAAATATTATGGGTCTGGACTGTCAGAAGGAAGTTTAGAGGCAGAGGGGAAAAAAGCTCTTTTCTCAAATGAGACCCCTGTCTCAGGTCTTTCAAACCATGGCCTTAAATCTTACTTGTCATAGTTGTCTGGGTCCAGGGGCCGATAGGTAACTTTGTAGCACTCAATTCTCTTTAGGAAGTCTTCCATCACATTCTCCCTGTTCCTTTCAGGGTAGTCAGGGCTTGACACCTTTACCTCCTGGAATCATGGAAGAGCAGAATCTAGTCAGATGTCTGCCCTCACTAGCCCTCCTGCAAATAGCCACTGCTAAATTAAGAATTGGAAGTCCACAGAAGCCACCTTTCACTGGAGCACTGACAATCTCCATTCATTGAGCACCACCGCCCCAACCCCCACCCACCCCACCAGAGTCCTATGACCTTGGCAAACGAGAAGGGAAAGACAACTGGGGAGTCACATGCCTGCCCTTGGCTTTAAGACAGTGTCAGTCATGCAACTGAAGCTGCTCTTGAGTCCCAATCCCTTCATGTATATTTCTGGGAAAAAAGAATGGGCTTCATTTTCTCCCCATGACCATTCAGAATGGGCTGTTTAATAGGATCCATGATTGATTGAGACCAGATGCCTCTCCCTTACATGATTCCCAAGTTTATATGTTGCTGAGAAAGCAGCACCATGACACTATGCACAGAGGTCTACTCGGCACAGCACAGCACAAGCCACTAAATGGGCACAGGTTTATGCTGTGACCACACAGGGCACAAGGCGCTCAGTGTACAGAGCACTGATCTGAATCTTAGACAATGTCTGGGCAGATGATCTTCTTAGAAGGTGTCTCTGACAGTTAATGAAGAGTCTGGTCTATTCTGAGAATACAGTTAGGTCTCAACATCCAGCTAACACCCAGAACTTGGGGCCAGGACTCCTACTGTCTAAGTCTTAGTGCCCATTAGCAGCTAATTCTTACGTTATTCCTCTAAGCCTCGGTTCCCTCTCCCAAGGGAAGCATGTGGGAGTACAAAACGGTGCCCTGGCCAATCAAACAGATCTCTCTGTGATGTTAAACAGGTCCATTTCTTTCTTCCCTTACTCAGTTGACAGTTGATTCTCCCCCTCCCCATACACACACAGGGCACAAAGGATAAAGAGGTAGTGGTACACAGAGGTGTCACTCACCAGGATGTTGGCAGCAATGACATCAGGATCATCACAGACAGATTCCACAAAGAACACCTGACCAGGGAGAGAAGCTAGTGATAAATGAGTCAAAAATGGCCAGTCTGTTCATAAAGAGCACATACTCAAACCTGCCCCACCCGGCTACCACACACATACCCTTAGGGATTTTCTTTCATAAAAGTGACCTTTAAGGCCTCTTCATTGAAAAGTAGCTCTTACCACATCCCCAGGGCCTCAGACATACAGGCTAAAGGTCTGAGGAAGAACCTGCAAGAAAACACTCAAGGACTACGGGTACGCCCCAAGACGAGAGAATCAAGACGTCCAACCCTGTCCTCACTCACTGGAGTCAAACAGATCCACATGTCTCTCCTAACTGCCCACCTCCACTCGCCCCTTTCCCTCCAGCATCCTACCTTGAAGGAATTCTCCTTTGCAAAGTTCAAAATCATGTCCCTCCTCTCCCTAGTGGTATTGGTGGCATCAAACACCTGGAAAGAGAGCCACACGGTAGATGAGCAGAAAGTGAGAAACGAAATCCCACCAAGGTGGACCCAACATGGGGCTGTGGAGCCTTGAAAGGGTGGAGACCAAGCCAGGGGAGAGGTGTGTAAGGCTCACCGCAATTTGCCCGCTCTCCTCAGTGAGATACGCCTTAACGTCCTTCAGCGCCACCACAGCACACTGCCTGCCATGAGAGCAGCGGATATCAGCAAGAGGAGTGGGGTGAGCCCAAGCTCAGGCACAGCCCGAGACACAAACGGCTGGGTTACTATAGGAATCACCTGGCTTCCTGCTTCATTTTCCCAGTGGTCAAAAATTTTCCCTAACTAGACATTCCAACTTCCCCACTGAGATATTTATGCCATCCTACATCTTTCCCCTTCTTCCACCCCATGTATACATCTTTTCCCTCTGTAGGCTTAACCTACAAGCATACATACATCTCTCTCAGCCTTGTTCACCTAGCCGCCGAAGCCTAAAGTGACCTGTCCAGCAAATAACTTCCACTTAAAGGAAAACCAAGCCCTGTCACATCCACTTCTGTAATGGCTGAGAAAGAGCTGGCCCCGAGGTCAGGCCTAAGAAGACTCACTTGCGGATCTTCATGGCCTCCTCGTTGTCATGCCGGAAGAAGTCATAAGACTTATAGGATTTGACTGCTTCACGCCGGTACACCCCGAGATTAAACACTGCAGAAGACAGCAACACCCTTCACCAATGAAACAATAGAGTGGCCCCATCAAAGGGGACTTCCTGGTCTAATGTCAGAGTGGCCAAGGGATGAAAAAAGCACCAAGGTTATGTTGGGAACACCACCAGATTAAGAGTCAAGTGTGGCTCGAGTTCAGACTTATAAGACCTTGGGCAAGTCTTACGATGTCTGAGTTTCAAATTCCTCAGCCACTTTGGCTTCTTCACAGAGGTATGGCTAAGAGTAGACAACATAACGTATATTTAAGGGCTCTGAAAATGTAAAACCATATACCATCAAAGGCATTCTCCCAAACTAGGCCAATGCACCCAGGACAGGAGGAAACGAGTCTGCGAAGAGGGAATAAATTCAGTAAATCATGAAGCAACCACTATTTCAGCCAGGAACACCCTGTAACCTTGATGCCAGGAAGACTAAATCCTCCAGAAGAACTGATCATTTCCCTTCCCCCAAAAATGAATGACCTGCACCTACCTTTGGTGGGCACCCCAATCCAGTTGAGGTAGCGTGTGAGTTTCTTGGACACATAGGTTTTGCCCCGGGCTGGCAAGCCAATCATAACGATGAGAGTAGGAGAGTTAGTCATGTAGGATGCCCACGCTAGAGGAAATGAAACGGAATAAAACTAAATGACTAGGGGCCAAGTAAAGTTCATGCATTGGGCTAAGAACTTCGTAGTCACAATCTCACTTAATCCTCATAAACCTGTGAGGCAAGGGTCCAGGAAGACTGGGAAAGCAGACCGAGGGGAAATCAGGTGAACCCTCCCTAAAGAGAGTTAGAGGGTCATGCAGACTTTCACAAAGTCCCTAAACCAAGACATGTCTTCCCCACATAGCCAAAGTCTTCACAGAGGTACCCAAGGAAAAAAGAGGGGAGAAAGTGGCAAGGATTAGAAAGACAATAGCCATCCCTAACATGAAACTGTCTAGTGACACAAGAATGATACAGCTGTGAGGGAAGGTCTTATGCCTGGAGACTCTACCAGCAGGCTCCTATAATAGGCCCAAGAGAGTGTTTACCCTGAGGATCTCACCTACCCCTTCGGAGCCACTGGCAAGAATTAGCTTGACCACCACAAAAAGGGCTGGCTTCAAGTTCCTTTGGCCTTGTACTCAGGACATGAGTTTAAGCCAGAATTTCTAAACCACAGTGAGATTTAGACTGTGGAAGAGCTTACCTGACACAGGTTCTGCCTAGATCTCAGGAAACTTCAGTAAAACTTAGCCCACAAGGGCATCATGGCCTGCCTGCCTCAATGGCTCACATGAACGCGAGACAGTTTAGAAGCAGGCGCAGTCATTGGTCTACCCTTCCTTACAATACTTATTTCAGGAATTCATTTACAGAGATAGGTCTCACTAGAGTGAGACAAACTAGATGCTCAGGGTCAGGTAACTTGCCTACAGACACACTTGAATCATGGGAACAGCTGACACTAGAGTTCAGATCTAGTGCTTCCTGGGCAGTTTTTCTCCATAAAAAGAGCCCAGTTCCTCATCAGCTTGCTCACTGGGACTGGCGGTGGGAGAGGGCCCCACACTGCTGTCAGCCACTTTCCTGGGGCCAAGGTGCAAATGAGGTCATCTGGGAGGCTCGGGCTTTGCTGGCTCCTCTGAGGGCACAGAAGAAGGAAAGAAACGCCTTTCACTTCCCTGCACTGCTTTCCAGAGGGTGCACACAAGGTGCTGCTGTACCCTGGGACAAGGTGCCCTATGAGGTTAAGAAACAATTCAGTAAGATTGGAGTACTTGCATGGGAAAGTCATCTTTCATCTTTTGGGATGGCAATGTAAAAAGGTCTCAGTGGAGAAGTGGGCAGAAGGACCTGGGAAGAGAATAGACTTCGGAAGGAAGAGTTTCCTAGGGGTGTTTGGCAAGAAGTATTCAGAAGCCAGAGTGGTGAGGGAGGCAATAGACGCAGGGTCCGAGGGCTTGGCTTTAGTCCTTTATGCACTGTGCACATGGAAAATTCTCATGCCTGGGCGGAAGCCCCTCCCAAAGTTGGTCTCGGGCAACAGAAATGATTTTCATCCCTGTCCAAATCTGGGGCACAATGGCAAGTAAACTCACCCTGCAGCCTCAGCCAACATTAATCCCTGACCTCTGATGGGGCTCAGCCTGACAGAGACCGCTGACAGGGATCGCCTAGGAAAAGCTGCTTCAGGTTTCAGTAGTCAAATACTCCTGAGTCTTCGCTTTCTCCAGCTCAGCGCTGCACTCTTCTCAATCCCCCATGATCTGGCTCATTACCTGCACTTTTGGCCTGCTTTGTCCACACCTTCCAGCCCATTAGGCACTTCCTCAAAGGTCCTGTTCCCCTCCCTAATGCTGAAAATGAACTGACACTTGAGAGCTGCTCTGAAGCCAACAAGAGAACCAGCTGCTCCATGTTTACCAAACTGGGCAGAGAGGGCTCAGAGCAAAAGAAAATACAGGTCACTAAGTTCTCCCCACCCTGCCCCCCAGCACCATA
This sequence comes from Pteropus medius, assembly GCF_902729225.1. NCBI lineage: Eukaryota > Metazoa > Chordata > Mammalia > Chiroptera > Pteropodidae > Pteropus > Pteropus medius. The sequence continues at coordinate 108,851 of NW_024349227.1, forward strand.
CCTCCTGCCTGTGCCCATGACACCCACACACACCTGCCGCAACCAGGGCTTCTCATTTTCCCGAGTACAAAACTAAACCACACTTCCTATCTCAAACTGCCACATCAGCAGAACTAGGAACAAATTGTCCTGCCTGTTAAAAATCAAAACCACCTCCACCTCCACCTTAATGTCAATAGTAGATACTTCATGCTGATTAATTTCAGAGACAATGTAACACACTCCTTGACAAATAACAGAAAACTGTTTCAATTCTGAAATTCTCTTCTTCCTTTCTTACACAAGGTTTAACTTACTTTCTCAATCTTAAACTTTTCCCCTTACAACATGCTCAGGGGAAATGAGGACTTGACAACTTCCCTCCTAGAGACAGAAAAACTCAAGCCCAGAGAAATGAAGAGCTTGGCCCACAGTCCCACAGTAGAAAGTCGAGGTCAGTGCTCTGACCAAATACCTGGTTGCATGACTGCTCATTCAGTGCCAGCCGCCAGCTCTCGGCAGCAGCACCTGACAAAGGGAGCCATGTGGTAAGCATGACTATGCTCTCTAATCCAATTCTGAAGGGTGCTCTAGAACAGTGGTCCCCCACCTTTTTGGCACCAGGGACCAGTGCTCCTATGGGAATCTAATGCCTGATGATCTGAGGTGGTGCTGAGGCGGTGATGCTAGCGCTGGGTAACAGCTGCAAATACAGGTGAAGCTTCGCTAGCTCTTCCACAGCTCACCTCCTGCTGTGCGGCCAGATGCCTAACAGACCAGTTCTGGTCAGCTCCCCAGGGGTTAGGGACTCCTGCTCTAGAAGGCCAGTGGTTCCCCACCTTTTCATGTCCCAGGTCTTCCGTTATTTGTTCTAAATAGGCCCAACATTTCTGAAACATGCTGCTCATTCAAGTGTTTCATTAGTCATATCTACTTATTATTCATCAGAAGTCATAAAACTGCCAATTATGTCCTGCTGTTTGACTGATAGGCATAAAATATCCAAGTTCTGCAGCCAAACACCAAGAAAGTTAATGTTTTCGTTAACCAGTGCAGCTATAGTTAATAATGCCCAATTTCCATCAAGCATTTTGAAATATTAAAACAGCTTATATTGCAGAACTTTGTACATTTGTAATGCTGATCAACATTTTAAACGTGTCTACCTTTTCTTCTATTTCTGTAGAAAAGTTCCCAGCATAAACATGTAAAGGTATATGTGCAAGGATGCTCACTGCAGCCTGTTTGTGATGGTAGAAAATTGGAAACAACATAAATGTCCATCAGGGAGAGAACGACAGATCCATATAATGCAATACTGTGCAGAATGAGGTAAATCTGGATTTACTGGCATGAAAAAAAGTCCATAATATAGTAAGTCTAAAAAAAGAGGGGATGGCGGCAGAACCAAATATGTACAGTATGAACCTATTTTCATTAGTAGGACACACCAGAATAAGGTGTCAGAAAGAATCGAACTTAATAGGGACAGAAGAAATTGTGAGAAATATTTTACTTTTCACTTTCTTTCTGTATTGCTTGAACATGTATTGCTTTTGTAATTAGGAAAATGTACACATAGGAACTTGTTTGTTCCAGACCTACTTAAAATATTAAAGAAGAAACAAAGGAAGAAAAGCATGAAGACCTCACCTCCCACGCATTCCTGCTCTCAGAGAGCCCTGAAACCAAGAGTCATCTGAGTACCTTAAAGATACCTCAGGCATCACTACTCCCGTTCATCCCCACCCCTGGAGCAGCCGAAGTTCCAGCAATGTTCCTTTGGAGATATGGGCTCCCTAAAGTCATTCTTCAGGCCTCCAGCTCACTCATTTCAGAGTCAAATCAGCCACCACAGGTGTAATTAGCAACTAGGAGATAACAGTTGAGCTATTAATAAGCAAATGCTGGGTATGAACACTAAGCAGCCAGGGGAGCCTCTTCCAAGATACAGGCAAATAACAGAGAAAAAGGAAATGAACTAGCACATATTCTCATAAATGTATTTCTCCTTTGACTGTGGCTGCAACGGTCTCACAGTCCAATCGGAAAGGGGAAAAGAGAACATGGTAAATGAAAGACAGTGGCTTTAGTACGACCCAGGTGCTTCCAGTGGGGGAGAAGAGGGTGGAGCTGGAAAAGGAGAAATCAGAGTCCAATGCAGGAATTAGAGTCAAGAGAACAGGACAAAGACCTGGGCCTACTGCTTCCTTGACTGATCAAAAGCCCTCAAGGCAGAAAAACCGCAGAAGAGTCAGGAAGATAAGTAGGAGAGTCCTTTGGAGAAGAAAGCGGAGTGAGGACTGACACCAGGCATGATGCGAGGCCAGAGGATCCCACAAATATCAACTCCCCACATGCACACATACCATCTTTCCACTCTCTTTTGAATCGAGTGCACCTCTCTTTAAGATGTGCATCCTGTATGCCAAAATCTGGATTACAATATTGTCAAACAAGAGGAGAAAACACTCTTTACTGAAAATATAATTCTTCACAGGACTCTTTTAAACAGTGAGCTCCAAGTACAGCATTTAGAGTACAACTTAGTTTTTACATAATGTTTTAGAAATAAATACAACGTGCAAATATCATCACCAGTGAAAATAATACATCCGGCTATGTGCCCAACTCTTCTAAGTGCTTTCCTATAATTATTCATTTAATTCTCACATCACTCTGGAGGGAGATACTATTAGTATCCAGATTTTACAAAGGAGTAAACTGAAGCATGGAGAGGATAAACAACTTGTTCAAGGGCACACAGCTAGGAAGTAGTAAAACCAGGATTCAAACCAGGATTCAAGCCTGACTCCAGAGGCTGCACTCAAAATTCATGCTATTCTAGTTATCTCCCATGGGGTATTTGCCCTCGGTACCTAGCTTCCCGTCCTGGCAGAGAAAGGGGACCCTAATGGTAGAGGTATGCCAACCCCCGTATCACATGCAAACAAGGTGCCTCTGCTACAGCCCAAACCCCAGCAAGCTTCATTGGTGCTCATCCTCTCCATGCTTCAGTTTACTCCTTTGTAAAATTTGGACATGAGATAATTCCAGGTCTCATGATGTTTGGCTGTTTTCACCTGCTGATTACATACATATAACCATGGAAGTGAAAAGAATTGACTGATAGATTCCAAAGGAAACGTGCAATTTGAAGCAGAGGTAAGGGTTAACATTCCTTCAGGTTCTCCTAAAACATCTGGGATTCAGTTGCCCAGGACCTTTTGGACTGGGCTATGCAGTCTTGCAGCCTATAATGATGCTTAAGAATGCAGATGTTTCATCTCTCTGCAAACCCACCTGCCATCTCTGTCTAAAGCAGCGGTCCCCAACCCCCCAGGGCTGTGGACCCTTACCAGTCTATGGTCTGTTAGGAACTGGGCCGCCTAGCAGGAGGTAAGCAGTGGGCCAGCAAGTGAGCAAAGCTTCATCTGTATTTGCAGCTGCTAGCATCACTGCCTCAGCTCCACCTCAGATTATCAGGCACTAGAATCTCATAGAAGCACCAGTCCCTGGTGCCAAAAAGGTTGGGTGCGGACTGCTGGTCTAAAGGATTGACATGCAAATGCTCCTGTGAAACCTGTCCCCAGAGGAATGAACCTGTAGGAAAAACAGTTTACAAAGTTCAAAGGCTAAACCTGTGAGGAAGTAAGGTGCCCAAGACACAGTGAAAAGTCAAATGTTTGTTAGGACTGCTTCCACTGAGGTCTGTAGAAATGAGCTACTGGCTCCTACATGCAATTTCTACAATGAGCAGCACCCTCACAAAACTTAGCCCGAGAGACTAAGGGAAAGTATTAACAGAATCAGCCGCAAGTAATTCCTGTATCTCGCCACTCTGCCTTACTCACTGTGTGTACAATAATGCTTGTCTTAATTTTTAATATCAATCAAGTGTAGAGACAGAGATTCATTTCAAGAAAGCAATAAGAAAATGCTGGGCCGCACCAGGAGTCCAGCTCCAAGGGCAGACATTTCACTGAGCCTACTTACTTCAAACAGGAAAGTCCCCTTGTAGACTTTTAAATTCCCATGTTAAAGAATTAATTCTCACTCCCACCAAGCAGCAAAGTCTAGGATTACAACTGTACCCCCGAGATAAAATCCTGGGAGAGAGCAGCCCCTCATTTTGCCAGAACTTACAACATTTCTTCTCTGATAATCGGAGATTTGAGGCTTTGGTTTCACAGCTACTGTTGCTCTGTTCTGAAGAAGATACATTATTCAGAGACATGGCAGCTCTTCAGGAGATGTCTGGAAGGGACAAAAGGAATTAAGGAGACATCTCAAAATACTCAGTGAAGAGGATCAGTGCAATATAAGTGAAATACCCTGGGCCAAGAGTCAAGTCCAGCCCTCCATCTCCCAGTTAATAGCTACATGTCCTAGGATGTTATGAACCCCCAGCCCTCTGTTTCCTTATCTGTAAATAGGGCACTAGAACCTTGTTTATTTTATAATGCTGACTTAGGAATTACATTCACATAAATTCTCTTCAATTCTTCCAATAATCCTGTAATAAGGCAGATTTTGCTACCGTTATTACTTCTCTCCATTTTACAGATTGAAAAACTGAGGTCAATCAAATTAAGTGCCTTATCCAAGTTCCTTCCTGACCCCAAAATCTAGTTTAAGAATCTGAGGAGACAAGTAGCAGTAGTTGGGGATGGGGTGCGTGGCGAACAGATCAAGTTCATTATCATAAGTAAATGGCAGTCAAATGGAAGATTCAGTCGTGAAAAAATGAGAGAAGTGGGAAAAATCTCAAACATGTTTCCTGAAGGAAAAACTGTAACTGGACCCTGAGACACCCCTAGCACGTCACCATTTCTCCTCTGATGTTCTTATTCTCAAGCCTTTGCTCTGCACCTCTCCCCGGGACGAAGCCTATAGAAGGAACACTGAGGCACAAAGAAGTGGTAAATGACTTCTCCAAGGTCACCAAACTCGAACTGGGACGGGAGAGCCCCAAGCTCACCCCCCGCCCTCCAATCCAGACAAGGGACTCGTGAGGTAGGAAGGTCCTATTGCTTCAGGACCTTGAACTGTTCTTCCACCGACCACACAAATCCTCCAACCCAAACACTTGCTGCGGCTCCCGGGCCCTGAACGTCCGCTCTCCCGGCAATCGTGGGGGCCAGCACTTCACCGAAACAGCAAGGCACCGTCGTCCCGCACCTCATCCGGATGCCCACAGCCCACTTCCTCCCACACTCCCAGGGTCTTCCAGGCGCTGTACAGCTGTCGCTCACCCTGTGATCCCTAAGATCCCTCCCGGGAGTGGCCTCGGCACTTCTCCTGTAACGCTGCACGAAGGAGCCGACAAACTGTAGCCTGAGGCGCCCGCACACTAGTCACCCGCATAGCCAGTGCCCCAGCCTAGCTCCGCCCACCCTCCCGTTGGTCCTCACCTGGAGAGAATCATCCACCAATCCAGCGCCCGCAGGCTCTAGAGGGCGGAGCTCAAATCGGAATCGCTGACGCTGGCTTCTGAAGGAGGATGGAATCATGAAGGAGAAAGACGACAAGTTCCCAAGTTTCCCAGCACTATGGAGGTTGGTTGCATCGTTGCTTGGCAACTAATAGGGCTGGGGGCGGGGTTTACTAAAGCATTACTTTTTTCATACTCTCGCGAGAGTAGACTAATTCACGTTGAGTGGGTGTAAATTTTTGGTGATGCAAAAAAATCCTAGAGTTTAACCCTTTCCTACCTGAATCCCAGCTGGATCTCGTTTGAGCCATAGTTTGGAACGTAAGCTTTATAAGGTGTTTTGCTAGAATACGCTACCACGGTACTTGAGCTGATTGATTACCTTAGGGTGTTTGCATATCCTTCCCATAGGTCAGACACTGTAATCTAAGAAAACAACCATTCTCACCGCTAAACCACCAGCTTCCCGAGACCCAACCACATACCCAGTGGACTTCTAACCACCTTCTTTATTCTCCCTCCTCCCTCCCACACTATGCCATCTGTTATGATCATCTTGAAGAACCAAAGAGGAAACGGCTCCAGCAGGAAAATGGGTTATAAAAGGTGTGAAAATATTCAAAGTTTCCATATAACTTATGGAAGAGGTAGAGGCTTTTACAGTGGAGGTGAGTTTGCACATTTCAGGTGAACTTTTTGTAGTTACCCCCACGACTGTTTGATGCTTGATTCTGTCAATAAACCCCTCTACGCTGGTTAGGGTTTGCTGATGAACCAGAATTGAAAAAAACAAACAAATAATGAGTATCAATTTTTTGGAACCACTCCTTGGTTCTATGGATACGGGTTTGAAAATGTCACATAATCTAGCATTATCATGTTGCTGTGAAGTTCAATGGTTATGTGTCTTTTACACCCACCCTCTCTTTCGATTACACTGACTACTGGTTATACTGAAGGCAAGAATGAAATCATCTTCATATCTGTATACTCAGAGCCTGAATTGGAATGTGAATGACACAGATTAGTCCTCTTCATTCCTTCTCCTTATACACTGCCACCCACTGAATGTAGCAATTGCCCAAAGCCCAGATGCTGACCTCATACTGCGCTTTCTGATGTGGCAAATTAACGTTTTCAAGTTACAGTCTCCTGGAGGTGGAATGACCAGTTGTCCCTTAACCTCAGTGAGTCAATGTTTGCTACAGCCATGAATCTAGTCACAAGTATCTGGTTGTTTTTAACAGGTCCTTTGACTCACTGACCATTCTTGGCATTCGTTTGCATTCTGAACGATGATTCTGTTTCTTCCGGTGTAATTTGGTAGCCCCAATTTACTAACTTAAGACCTCAGTAAGTGCAAGATTACATTCCAATGTACTGGATTCAGGAACTTCTTACCCGCCCTCTTTCCTTGAGCATATATGCTCCCGACGCGGAAGGTACTTCATTCGCTCTACAGGTAGCAAGACTTTTTGTACTTTAGGAATACTGATAAATCTTCAGCCTTTGGCTTCTGAAGGGTAGGGGCGAAAATTAGTCGTCACTTTAAGAGAGTTCTTAAAGTGTTTAAGACCGAGGCTGCACCAAAGTATCGCGATAACGTAGCCACCAGCGACTTCTCGCGATGTTCGGGCCGGCAAAAGGTGGCCATTTTGGAGCCCCCGCGGTGGCTGGTTGCCCCGGCGGCGTCTGCCATCCTGCTGCCGGGACCAAAGCTGGCCCCGCGGGTGTCTGGCCTGTGGGCAGCCAGACCGACACGATGTGGCGGCTCCGTTGCAAGGCCAAGAATGGCACCCATGTTTTGCAGGAGTTGTCCAGCCGGACTCGGGTGCGGGAACTCCAGGGCCAAATTGCCACCATCACCGGGATCGCCCCCAGCTATCAGCGAATTCTCGTCGGGTACCCGCCGGAATGCCTGGATCTCAGCAATGGGGATACCCTTCTGGGAGATTTGCCCATCCAGTCAGGTAAGGGAATCGAGGCTGGGGCCAAGGAAAAGCCTGGGAGGAAAGGGGCGTGAGGGAGAACAGAGGAACAGTCAAGGCAAAGTGCTGTGGAAAGCCGGGGTCTTTAAGGACAAGGATAGATGAAAGCACAGAGAACTCTGACGAGACGAGTATCTACCAACTCCTTGGTTGAAAGAGACAGAGAGGACCCAACCTATGTAAGAAACCCAAAGCCTTGGAGTCCCCCCTTCCTCAGTCTACCTTGAAAACGCCTCATTCATTTTGTTTTCCATCGGCGTCCACAAAGATATGAAAAAGTAGAACCTGTTTTCTCTGCCCTGATTGTTCTTTCCCCCAATATTACTGAAAGAAGATAGCAGATCTGTAGGATGCAGAGTACTTTTCTTTCTTGCTTTCCTGGTTTTTTCACTCACCTTCATATATACTGACTTTGACAGGTGTATTCATATTAGAGTTTGCTCTTACACATTAACGAAAGGCCCTTTCAAGTTCTAAACAGCAGTTGTTTCTGTTCAGTATTAAAATTTGAACAGCAATATTGATAATTAAAAGCTTCCACCGATACTTGCGTCAAAGATCCTGTAAACACGGAACAGACTAGGTAAGTTTCAGAAGGAGGAGAACCCCCTAGTGGTCTAGTCTGTGGTAAACACCATTCGGAAGATTTGTGCTTTTTAAATAGATAGCAAGCTAAGAAAATTTTGTTCTTGAAATGTATCTTTTTTAAAAAGTTAAAAAAGGTGTATAACCCAGGCTACTTCACAAAATTGGGTTGCAACCTAAAGTGTTTTGTTCTTTGTTCTGTTTTGAACTTTATAAAAGATTCAGCTAACAGGGAGTGATACTGGTCACTGGTTTGCAAAGCTGTATTCTCTCCAATAAGCCCAGCTCATACTTTAACTCCTGTTTGTAACTTACAGACTTGGCTAGTGAACACCCGCACAGTTTCATCTATACTTTCTCTGCAGTTCTGGATTTGTTCTGTTTTTAACAGGCGACATGCTGATTGTTGAAGAAGACCAAACCAGGCCCCAAACTTCACCTGCATTTACAAAACATGGTGCTCCTAGTTACGTCAGGGAAACTTTGCCTGTGCTTACCAGAACCGTGGTCCCAGCGGACAACTCTTGCCTCTTTACCAGTGTGTACTATGTTGTCGAAGGAGGAGTCTTGAATCCAGCTTGTGCCCCTGAGATGAGGCGCCTCATAGCACAAATTGTAGCAAGTGATCCAGACTTCTATAGCGAGGCAATACTGGGAAAAACAAATCAAGAGTACTGTGAATGGATCAAAAGGGATGATACCTGGGGTGGAGCTATTGAGATATCAATTTTGTCTAAATTTTATCAATGCGAAATATGTGTAGTAGATACACAGACAGTAAGAATTGATCGTTTTGGGGAAGATGCGGGCTATACCAAAAGGGTCCTGCTTATTTATGATGGCATCCACTACGATCCACTTCAACGTACCTTTCCCGACCCAGACACCCCTCCTCTGACCATTTTCTCCTCTAATGATGATATTGTTCTTGTACAAGCACTGGAATTAGCAGATGAAGCTAAAAGAAAGAGACAGTTTACTGATGTAAACCGCTTCACCCTGAGATGCATGGTATGTCAAAAGGGATTAACTGGACAAGCAGAAGCAAGGGAACATGCCAGGGAGACAGGCCATACCAGCTTTGGAGAAGTGTGATCTATGCATGATGAGGATTGAAGCCTACTACCTCACAGATCCAGAAGGTTCTGGGTTTTCCAATAAGCTATTCATAACCCTAAAGAACAAAGGACACAATGCTTGAATCATCTTTTTAACTTAAAGCCACTTAGACACTGAAATTCCTTGTTAAGATTAAAATTAGTGTGCAAGTTTACAGATGTGTGTCTACAGTGGTGATACATGCCCTCTTTGTGCTGGGCTGACAAACTAGGTGGTGTTTGCTATCTACTGACACCAACCTGAAGATGGAGTTTTAAGTATTATAAACTAGCACCCAGCAGCATTAACTTGTAGAAGAAAACAGCTTCATATTTGGGTAATGCAGAAGGCCTCGTGTGAGGCCACCGGACATAAACCACAATGTCTCCAGTAATTGCGTTCTTTTAAAAACTCTGAGTTAATAGTTTCTAAATTATGAATTGATTTCTCAAATGAAAATATCAGAATTGTCAAAACTGATTTTATATTGCAATTTGGTAGGCTTTATAAATGTGTACTTAACCAGTTATAAGTATATAACAAGCAATTTTTATAGGGGTGAGCCTGTTCCTTGAGAATGTTACCTAAAAACAGGAACTTAGAGTGCCCAATTTGGGATTTCTAGCATGTAAAAGTAGAATGTATGAGGGAAAAGGTGCCTGGCAGCTTACTGAAGCTTTCAAAGACCATTGGCCTCGTGTTTTAATGCAACTCATTTATTGTTCTTTGTCACATTTGGATAAAACTTTAAAATTAAGCAGGGTATTTTTTTTTTTAATAGAAGTCCCTTGAAATTTGCTTGATTTTTGCTTTTTCATGTAATGATTTGGAGGGATTTAATTTCCTCATCTTTTCGTTAAGACTTTCTCTAACTCCTAAAAGAAAAACCTTCATCTCAAGTGATAATGCTTTGCTTTGGTTTGGTTTTTGTGAGATCTTTTGTTTACCTAAACAGTATTTGTTTTCATCCTAGCCTTATTCCACCACTGATGCTCTTTCGAATAATTTCACATTTCTGCAAATTAGCACTTTGCTTATCCACATCTTTTACTTGGACTTTTGAAGAGTTTTAAAGTAATTGAGATAATAATGTTGATTGAATTTGTTTCACTTCCAAAATATGAGTTTTTAAATCCTTGCCTTATCTGAATAGCTTCTTCCTAATATTAGATGTGTAGCCATTTGCGTGGTGGGCTCATCTTTAAGGCACACCCTCTAAAACTTAGCTTCTCTATGAGATCTAGATAGAAGTTTTCTACCTCTTAATTCTTCTGAAGATCAGGGATGCTAAATTATAATTTGTTATGTATTATCTTGCATAATGTGGAGAGGCTTAATGTGAGGTTTTGTTATTATTGGTCTCATTTTTGATTAAGTATCTTACTAATGGCATACTTTAAAGCACTGAAATCTTTTTCATAGTATCTTCTTGACAAATGTTACAAAACTGAGGTTTACTTTTAACACTTTCACTCAGTGGAGGTGACCATATAAAATTAAGGAAAATGTCAACAATTTAGGGGAAAAAAATACCGTTAAGGAACAATTTACAAAGTATGCTTGAAATCATTAGATGACATTTTTTGAGTACTTTTTGTGTGAATAGCTGCTTTAGGCATAAGTTATTTTGGTCAGTATAACTTAAAAGTGTTTAATTTTCTATTTTACTGAGCCTTAAAAATAGCTCTTGTGAATTTGCAATACTTAATGTTTGGCAATCATAATAGGTACAAATGAATATGATTGAAAATCTCTTGGTACCTGTCTGTCCTCCGGTCTAAAAGGTTTTTGTATCTCTTAATTTTCCCAGAAAATATTAAATTTAAAATTGTAAGTTATATCACTGGGTAATATCAACCAAATCGTTTGCCTTTCCTAGGTACTTCAGGTGCCAAACTTGACATTTGCTAACTGGAATTTTAGAGAAGTTTATTCATGCAACAAATATTTATTGAGTAACATGTCAGGTGTCTATTGATGTGTTTCCCAACATAATTTCCGGGTTACTTTAACAAATGGAAAAAAATAGAACTTGATATTTTATAAAATTAAACTCCTTCATTTTAATTGTTTTTATTTATAGATTTAAGCTTATACTTTTATAGCAAGTGTCAAGTGTTTATTCAGGGGATCTATTTCAGTCTAGTTTACCTGTTATCTAGGTTGTCCATTCACCAGTTGGAAACTGATATTCAATCAAATAGTTTTCAATAATGACTTTTTAAACTAATTAGCCTTAGGTCTTTAAAATAATGTTCTAATCATGGAAATTCAAAATTGGAGATCATTGATTGAATTATTGAGTATTAAAAACCTAAACTTGTGCTCATGCCAAACTCATTTATAATGAGCTTCACAGAATTTAAAGATTTTTTTTAACTGCAGATATTAAGCTTTTGAAATTATTAATATATAAATTCTAATCTCTAGAATTTTGAAAACCTATGGATTCAGTGCTTGCTGTAGGATTAAAAGAAACTTTTTTTTAAATTTGCCCTTGAGCAGAATGAAACCCTCTTCTTAGTCATTGTTTTTGACTGCCATACAAGAATTTTTTTTTAATTAAAATGAGGATAGTTTCCATTAGTGGCAGAATGAATGAAGATTGTGTTTTTCTACCCCTACTCCTCCTTTCTGTTATTCTTCTTTCCCTTACTCTTCTTTAGATTTAAAAATCAGGTGTAGGTCTATGAAAATACATTTCTAGATAGAGTGATTTCAGAAATTAAAAGTTTTATCCCTGGGAATTTTATGATGTGATAGTCATATGAAGACACCAGTGTGGTACATCTGTTAATGGTTTAGGGTTGATTTTTCAGTTGTTTCCATGAATGAAAGTTGGCTGCTGGTCAGCTTGACCTCTTGGCAAAAATTAATATAGTCATACCACTTGATTATTCCATGAAGTTCAAGTCCCTGCAAAATCATAATTAGGAATGAATTAACATTATATTATTTATCTATACATGACCCTAAGTGCCCATGCCTAACTTACTTATCCTTTCTAGCCAATGTAGGCTTTAAAACATGAATGTTGCAAGTTGCCCTAGCTAAACATAGTTTTCTGTGTCTTCTTTGAAAATTAAAATGGGAAATATGCAAGATTAGCAGCAGAGTGATTTTTTTTCTTTATGATTCAGGTGGCCTTCCTAAACTTTCATATATTAAGATTTATATTCTTTCATGTGTCGAAATGCACATTTGTTATTATTTGCAGCACTTTAAAAAATGTAAAATAAAAGTTTACATGTTAGCCATCTCCAAGGATCTTATTAAAGACATTAAAATATAATTCTTGAGCTGCTAACAATCAGCTTTTCTTAACAATTACCATCAGTGTATGGTGTATCCAGTGGTACAACAATCTGGTGTTTTAATAACAGTAGCACTCAATTTCAGTAACTATTAGCATGCTCTATGCCTTAGCTTTCAAAATGTTACCTATTTTGATTATATGATTGTTCTTTATCATTCATTCATATTTGTCCTTATAGCACAAAGATAACTAACAACTTTGAAAAGGTTACATTCTTAAATTTTCATTTGTTTCTAGGCAAATTTATTTTAAGGGAACTGATTTTTGAGTCAGAGGCCTTAAAAGTCATATGTAAGCAAAACTATTATTAAGACTTAAGTGAAACACTTCATTTGAATAAGCTAGTTTATTGAAGATTTTTTTTTACTAAAAGTTATGATATTCCAACACATGTCATTCAACTTAGAATATAAAACTTCGTGATTGTGGGAAGGAGTTATTTTTTTTTTCTTCAAAAATTAGCTAGTATTGTGTTCACAGTGCTTAGAATTTTTGACTTTGAAGAAGTTACTACATTGATAACTGAATTATGAGGTGCTGATTTTGGTCTTGGTTCAAATAAATTTAAAGGAGATCAATGACCTTCCTGTACTATTTTAGAATTAAGGGAGAAAGGGGCAGGAGAATAAAGTACCACTTAAACAGAAGAGATCCTCGATGGATGCATTCCTAGTCGTGAATTGTACTATTTGGAAAACTTTTCAAGCAATGCCTTTTTGTCACCTTAATCCTTCTCCCCCATTTCCTGGCATAGAATGTAGCAGGGTCGTAACTGAAAAGCTAGTCATTAAAGTATAAAATCTTGAATATAAGCATTTTGGTATGATGCCTTTTTATACTTGTTTTTAAAAATACAAACCTACAACTAGGAGTTTAGGGATAGTGAAGATATGATTTGATTACATTGTAAGTTTAAAAAAGAAAAGGTTAAGAAAGCTTTAGAATTTTTAGTAAGATTACATAAGCCTGACTTTGTAACTAACATAGAATGTGTAGTTATTTGTAGCCCATGTTACTTAAAAGGACCAGGGCACCCGATTCTTGTCAGTTGTCCAGTTCACCTTGGTGCCACATTCAGTACTCAAGTTGTTTACAAGAAATATAATTTCCTTAGCAAAATAATTTTTCCTTTAAAAATGTGTTGAATTCAGCTTAAAATACAAAATAAATATGTATAACTTGTCAGTAGTATAGAGAATGACAATAGTTCTATATTTCCGGCATTAATACAGTAGAGGAGGAATTCCTGAAACAAGAAGAAAACCATAAGACTGTCAAATTTAGAGCTTTAGACATGACTTGAAATAGTAGCGAAGGGCAAAACAGAACAAAATTTTGTTTTTCATGACATAAAATATTTTTCGTTAATGAAAATGCACAGTGTTTTCTTGTTTTAAAAATGTTCTTTTGTCTAGTTGCCAGCATATTTTTGTCAAAGTTAATGCACTGCTGCTATCTGGGAGATGTCCAATTTCATTTTGTACAACTCTTATGTGATATTGCCATTGTTATTAAGATGCATTGATTTTATTTATTTATGAGGTGTATGATTTTTGAATATGCAAATGCTGTATGAAATGACTTGTTTTCAAGGAATAAATGAAGTGAAAATGTTGTTGTCTGAGCATATCTTGGGGTGAGGGCAGAGGGGCAGTGAACAGGTGCCACGGCCAAGTTTATCAAAAGCTAATAGACCCCTGCTTCGACTTGTGTACCAAAATCTGCCAAAGCTCATTCTGTAAGTGGAGTCTTAATAACTGACGGGAGAAACGAAAGTGTTTCTTCTTTTTAACACCAGAGGGCATTTGAAATTTCTCTTTCTTGACTCCAAATTTTCTGGTATGCAGTCAGCTCCTGAAAAGTTGTAATTCAACGCTACTGCTGACAAATTGTCAAACTGGGAAGGTTGACTGTTCCCTTTAGTTTACAATAGATGGGAGGGCTGTGTGAACTTGAATCTATTTGGAAACTGACAACTCTGGAAGAATTTATTCTTTGACAATGTCGACATTTAAACATTTATTTGAAACAACACTGAAATTACTAGAAATGGCCAGTTTACACTCTAAATCAAACTCTCATTGAAAGCTTTAAAATTATGGACGTGGAACCATAATGTATTAATCAATTTGTGCACCAGTACAAAATATATCTGTGGGATCAGCATAAATCCAGCATAAGAACGAGTCAAGCCAAACCTCATGGTCTGTGTGATGGTAGCTGGTTGAACAATTAACTGTACCTAAAATGTGCTCATCACATTACCTGGGAACTTGTTAGAGATTCAAATTCTCAGAAGAAAATCAAACGAGGCCAACAATCTGTTTTAACAAGGCTTCTAGGTGATTCTGATGCATGATAAGTGAGAACCATGACTATAACCACGGTTGGCTTAGATCAGTTCTATGTCCTTGACCTCATGTAATCCATTTTCATCTACTAGTTATAGTTATTAAATTTACAGGTAATATGAGAAGACAGAGTACAATGAATGACAATTCAAAACTCTCAACATAGGGCTGGAAACCCTAATATTGAATACTCGTAAATGTGAAGACCTGCCTTTAAGTTCTAAAACAATCCATTTTTTGAGTCTAGCATATGGAAAACCTAGTTTTATAGTAGGTTTGACAAAGAAATAGCAGTAGTACTTAACTCTAATCTTGATCCCAGTGGGGTGATATGACTTGGACTGCAGGAATAATTGCATTTTAATAGTTAAAAGATCTATTTAAAAAGGAAGCAATAGTATTAATGTACCCTGCCTAAGTCACCTGGGGGTTTAGATTAAGGTTTTTACACGTAAAACCTGAAAACCTAAAATTTGACAACTGCTATATGATAGCCGAAGGCACTGGAGATGAGAAAATAGATTTCAGATTAACATGATGGCTAACTTCAAATCTTTGGAAGCATGTGAAAGGTGAATTAGATTTATTTCGAGGGTCTAGAGGAACAAACTCAGATCACTATGGAGTGAATATTGCAAAGTAAAATTTACCTTTAAAAACCTAATGCAAATGGAAAGGAATGCTTTAATAGTAAAGCTCAAATATTGTAATGTAGCCTCCTACGTTGTAAGAAACAAAGCTAGAAGTCATTAAGACCCTGACGTCTTGAAAATTTTGTTTCAAATGCTAGTTCTGAAGTGAATAGATAATTACAAAAAGATCTCTGGCTTCTTTTTTTTCTTTTTCTCCTCTTTACCATCCCAGTAGTGTTTGGAAAGGAACATAGGACAGGCTGCAAAACAGGACTTCCACATTCGGTAGTAGTATATATTATGTTTATTATATCGCTAAGCCTAAAATGAGAGATTCAAGAATAGAAAAGCACACATTTCAAATGCTTTTTCTATTTTAAAATTTTGTTCTGACTTGGATTGTCTTTGTCTCTTATGTTTATAGATTTTGAGTGTCTTTATTAGATAAAATCAGGCACCCGATCACCACGAATATATTTCCCTGAGATCACTAAAACTTTTATGATTTCCCTATGTGAGTTAAAAAAAAAAAAAAAGCAAGAATTCTCTCTGCTTTAGTAACTGCCTCTCAACTGCTTCTCTGCCTTTCTGTGCTTCTAAAATTACTTCTGTACACCAAGAAGAGTTTTCTGATCTTACTCCTATGGCTTTCTTCATACTCAAATGAAGGGCTTCCTTATCGAATCTTAAAATATTAGAGCAGGTGTCATAGTGACTTGGCCATCTTCTAAAACCCTAAAGATGGCCCTCTTGAATAATTTTGAAGTTCAAAATCAGTGCTGAAGATAAATACAAAATATAGACAAAATTATGCCTGGCTCATAACTGGCTCTTAACTGGCTCATAAAATAGAGTATATAGATATCATCATAACTTAGTAAATCCAACACAGCTAGTCCCCACCCCAGTGTTGGAATGAGTACATGCTCACTCCTGGAGCAACTCTAAGGTACCAACCTACAGTGAATGTGGTTCACGAGGTCCCATCCACTGGCGGATTCTGGATTCCAGTCGCTGATCCCCCGCTTCTGTGAAGCCATCAGGAACACTCCTCAGCATCTCAGCCACCCATTTTGAAATGGAAAAATGTCTCCAGGGGGAAAAGTGGCCCCAAATGCTCATCCTATCTCTATGCTCATTCTGATCCAGGCCTGGCAATTCTTCAAATTCTTCACGATATTTCTGGCTTTCTACTTCTTCAGCAAGGAGGATGTGTCAGAATCACCTAGTCCAGCATTACTGGAAATGGAAGTCCTCAGCAATACCTTTCTTTTTTAAAAAAAAAAAAAACAACTACTATAAATTTTGTTTAAAAATATATAACTTTGGAAATGGAAACATCAGGTATGAAGCAAATTAATAATATAATTTTTCCATCAGCAATGGGGAAAGGAAGGATAGTAAGAATTTCTCAGTATTTACAACTGTCCAAAAGGGTAAAACACTTTAACAAGTAACTGAATATTTCTAGCACGGTTCATTTCAGTCCTGTCAGATATTTACATTGAATTAAATAGAAAATGTGCCCTTTATCATAGAATAAGAATCATTTTTTAGAGTCTGTTATGTGGGATACTTCACAAAATTATCCATTCCAATTGTGGACAGAACTTACATCTATTAGAATTTTAAATTTCCTTCTGCTATGACTTAACTAATTTCATTAAGATTACTCTTTCTCTTATGAATTTTAATGGATTGAATTACTTCTCCCAGAGCTCAAATATTATAGAGTAAACTAATGAAATCAAGTTTTTAAACCTACAAAACTACGGAACAGATTTCGAATTATGTTGACCTTTTGCCAAAGTGACCCTTCCCAGTAGATTCATCCTTTAACATCCAGCCTTATTTTTCTTACTCTTACTCTCTAACAATGAAGACTTAGAAAATGATCTTAGATTTGGCTAGAAGCATTTAAAGTCATAATTTATTGAGCTTCTACTTCTCGTAAGATATGGTATCAAATACCTCAGGATTACAAGGATAGTCCTTCACTCAATAAACATTTTTGAATGTTAATGTGTTTCAGGAACTGCCTTAGGCTCTGGGTAGATGTGGAGGTGGGGAGACACAAATAATGCTATAAAAGAATAGAAACACAAGTGCTATGAAGATAATAATGGGGTGAGAGAGTCTAATTAATGTGGTGAATCTAGGAAAACCTTTTTGAGAAAGTGACATTGAAGTGGAAACCTGAAGTATAAATAGAAGTTAGTCAGTTGAAGAATAAAAAGAACAAGTAGGGGGTATAGCATTTGGAAACACTGTTGCAAGAGAAAGTGAAATATTTTCCAGGCCAGACTGGCCAGTGTGGTAAACTGGGAAAGAGGGAGTGAGATGTTTTAGAAGCAGGCAAGGATCCAGATTTGCAGCATCTATAAACCTGTATTAAGCACTTACTCTAATTCACACTTACCACATTTTGTTTGTTTATTTTATATTTGTGTCCCCAAGTAGTTTGTTCGTGAAGGCAAGGGCCATTTCCCTCTTGCTACTATTTTATCCCTAGCAAAGTATTGGACACATAGTAGACATTCAACATATAGTTGAATGAATGAATATATAAACAAATGAAGTAAATGTGCAATTTAGAAATAAAGTTATCCTAAGATCATTGAGAATACAATAAAGCATTTTAAGGAAGCCATCAGACTTACATTTTTCTGAGTTGTTGTAACTGCTCTATGGGGAATTAACTGAAGGGGACAAGAGTGAAAGTGGGAGACCAGCTAGGAGGAGACTACTATAATAACCTGTAAGTGACAACAGTAATAATTATAGCATTTGTTGAGTGTTTACAATGTACTGAACATTTTTCATGTATTATCTTATGTAATCTTCACAATAACTCTATGAGACAGATATATTATTATTATCATCTCTATTTTGTAGATATGGTTACTGAGGATTAGAGAGGTTTGATAACTTCCTCAAGGATGAAGAGCTAATAAATGGATGATGGCTTGAACTAGGTAAATGTCATGAGAAGAGGATGGATTTAAGATATATTTTGGAGACAGGATCTCCAGGACTTGGTGACATGGGGAATAATAGAGACGGAAGCATCTAGAATATCTCTCAGGGTTTCTACTCAAGCAGCTGGTGGCTGAAAGTGACCTTTATTGACCAATGGAAGATAGAGGGCGAGAATATTTGGAAAGAATAGAGAAAATAAGAGTTTGGACATATTGAGATGTTTGTGAAACATCTGAAAGGGAATGCCATGTAGGCCTCTACAGGTCTAAAGTTTAAAATGTCTAAAGATAAAGATCTAAATTTTGAAATTGTCGACTTATGAATAGTTAAAAGTTTTATGAATGGAAGAGATCAACTAGAGAGAGTGTGTAATGAGAGGGAGGCTCATCCCCAAACCCCAGGGAACTCCCAAAATTTAGAAGTCAGGTAAAAGAAAAAGAGCCAGCATTTGCAAGTTAAAGAAGAAAGAAACACCAAAGATAATAGAGTTCAGAAGATGTCAGAGATGGATAAAATTTTCAAGTTATGTAATTTGAGAGAAAATAGTTGTTTAAGAAATAGAATGAGGCCAACTCTATTGGATGTTATAAAAAAATAAAGGAGGATTGAGTCTGTAGAATTTGGCAACCTGGAGCTCATGGATGAATTTAAACTATTTCAGAGCAGTAGTGGAAAAAGAAGCCAGATGGATGTGGGTTGTAGTAAATTTGGGTATCTGGTTAAAGACAGCGGGTTGAACATATTCATTGATCTCCATTCTCCCAAAACTACAATAAAATGATAATAATGGAATTTTAAAAAGCATGAACTCTCAAGGACAAAGAGATGGTGAAGTAAATAATAGCAACAAAATTTTGGAAGCTACCCAGCAGTTAGATGAATGGTAAGCAACCTAGCAGATTTGGAAAAGCTGAGTCCTAAGCCAGCAACCCTATTTTTTTCCATGGAACCTCCCCTCAATTTAAGAATTGATGGTATTAATACTTCTGGAAAAAATCAGGAGGATGGGTGGAGAGTCAGGTTAAGAAACAGACTCTCAGATATCTGCCACTCTGAGCAACTAAGAGCATGCTACATTCCCTCTCAGGAGAGGGTAAAACAAAGGCTGCCTATACTAAAACTAAGGAAATGAAGTGTGGGGTTATTTTTTTATATATTGCTGTTGAGGTGGACAACCTTCTCATACTAAGTGCTGGGAATGCTAGCTGCCAGAATTATGCCCTGCAGGCAGAATTTTGAAATAATCTTCTCTGAAGAATTGTCTCTGAGGATTCCAAGCAGGCCAACAAAAAAGACTAAAGATATTGACATCAAAGATTTTCCTACCAAATGGGGCAATGAGATCATTTTACAGTGAAATCCACCGTCAACCAGCCCTTTCCATGCCATAAAACTTTGTCAGTTTTTTGTTGACAGATTCTTAAATTTGAGTGGATAGCCACAGCTCCTCAGACATCTGAAGATGTTCTTATATGAGAAACACAAAATCAAAACAAAAAGGAAAAAAAAGTGACTTGGAGAAAAAAGACTATGGAGGCAGAAAAACACTAACATTACATTTACATATATACAGTATTCTTAAAGTAATAAGAGAAGATTTCATATCAATGAAATTAAAGAAGAAAGTGATAAAAATTCAGAGACCAAACAATAATTATTGGAAATTAAAACTTCAACAGAAAGTTGTAGGTAAGTTTTAAGAAATCTCCAAGTAGCAAAGCAAATACAGAACTAGTGGTCTGGGATGTCCACCATCTAAATAATAGAAGTTCCAAAAAGAAAGAACAGAGAAAATGAAGGGTAAGAATTTATCAAAGAAATAGTTCAAGAAAATATCCCAGAACTGAAGGTCATAGGTTTTTAGATTGGAAGGAATTACTGAATACCCAGCATAGTATATAGATCTACTCCAAAACATGTCATCATGAAAATTTCAGAATACTAAAAACAAAGAGAAAGCCTTAAATTTAGAATCATAAATGCTTTGAGTTTTTCAACTGTACACAGAAAGGTGAAAGACAGCAGCAACTTAAAATTCTATACTCAGCCAAACTATCAATCATGTGTAGATGGAACAAAGATATTTTCAGACATCTAAGAGCTTATGTGCTCTTTCTCAGGAAACTACTGGAGAATGTGTTTTGTCAAAATATGAGAGCTAAGTCAAGAGAGAGAAAGATATGAGATCTAGGGGATCCAACAAAAAGAACAATTTTTCCCAGTAGGACAACGAAGACAAATATCAAAATGCCAGTCATGGAACAGGCTAGAGAACAACCTATCCAAATGGAAGCAGATCAGAATGCTCTGGAAAATGTTTCTTCGAGATGAAATTAATAGATTATTGATGTATTGAGAGGATATTTACATAATGGATGAGGGTAGAAGGACAAAAAAAAAGATATATAGAAAAGGAATAGTAAACACATATTTCAGAGTTCAACTCTCAATGGCATTTATTTAAATAGAAAAATAGGGAATCAAACCACACAGTACACTCTCGCATATCTGAATACTGATGAGAATTATTTTAGTAGAAAGGTCAAATGATTATGTACAAGAGAGGATTTCAGAGATAGAATTCATGAGATGAGATCTGGAGCACGCATGGAAGATGGGGTTTTACAGGAAGTATGTTTCCTTTGTTGCACTAAGAGAGAAGAAAATGATTGCAAAAGAAGGTAGATTTGTAAATTTGGTGATGAGAAGACAGGTTTCCTGCCTCTCGGCTGCTGTTTTCTTACTGAATTTTTCACATTGTGTGTCCAAGTCATCATCTAAAAATGAAGGGAGCAAAAAAGGGGCAGAAAATTAGAGAATAAGAAGAAAGCATGGTCTTGGAAAAAGGGGAAATCCAAATGCGATAATTGCCAGGCAATGGAGGTTGTTATTCATGAATTTATAGTGGTGCCAATCTGCTTGTTGTGTCACAAACAAGAAATGTTTGTGATTTGCAGGAGTCAAATGATAACAAATCCAAAGCAAGAGTAGGAAATGCTGATATGTAGAGTAGAAGGTTAAAGCTGACATTTCTGGGAACCTGGATACTAGCAGGTAGGAGAAAAGTCCTTACAGTCTAGTCAAACTCTTGTTTATAACTGTTGCCATATTATACGTGTCATTCCATGGCCCTGTCTATTGTGAATGATAAATAAAATTAATATTAATAAAGTATAGTATATTTAATTCAAATTCTATGAAGTATTTCAAGAAATAACAAGTTTGAGAAACAAAATAAATTCCTAAATTTGTAATTTCAACAAATGATTCTGTGTAGAGCTGTTAGGAGCTTGGTAGGAGATCCAAATATTACCCAATAATGTTCCCTGAAATTTTCCAGTATTGAATATTTGCTATAAGTACAGTTCTTTGTAAATACTATTGAACCTAATATTTAATAAATAATTTTACATATCCATAACAATAAGTAAAGAACATAAAGAATGTTAGAGGCATTTTAAGAAAGAAAAAGCAAATCAGTCAGCTGATTGCCCGATATGTTGAAATCATTGCAATGTAAAGCACAATCAGCTGGGGGCCTTCATAGTATCTCAGATTCATAGAAATATTCATGACATCAAAATGTCAAAAACTCCTGAAAACAACCCTAATGAGCCAATGCCTATTACTTCTAAGAGCAATGCAGACTTTAATAGTATATCAAAAGACAAGATTTAGGGAAAAAAATAAGAAGCAAGATTGTAGCAGTAGATGGATTATCAACTACCATGATCTAAAAAATGAATTTTTAGAGCAATTTTCCTAAAATAAAAGACTTCAGTTGCCAAAAAATTCATCAGGTCTTGTAATTAACATATAACTACTATAATAGAAAAATTCGATACCCTTCATGAATTAAAATTTTACAGGGAGACAGAGGACAGTTACATCCTCGTGGGTTAAATTTAGACATACATTGTGTTAAGAGATTACAGTGAAGCAGTACCTAACATTCTATTCCAAAAGAAGGTGGTACTTGAGCCGAACCTTGAAGGAAGGATAAGACTAAACTAGGAGGACAAGGTGAGAATGGGACTCAGCAAAGGGCACAGCATGTGCAAGGCCCAGAAGCGTGAAAGCGTGGCAGCTTCGAAAGAATGAATGTGACTGTTGTAAAGAGTATGGATGCATATGTGGTGGAAAATGCATGTAGGGCCAGCTCATGAAGGTATTTTTATGTCACATAGAGACTTAGAATTTCATCTCGAATGCTATGAAAATGCATGAAAGTATTTTCAGAGAAATGACAACTCAATTGTGCATCCATAAAATGCAAGATGTGAAACAAGGATTTTCTGGAGTCTCTTCTATCTTTAAAGGCCCATGATCTTACAAATAGTGAAGTCCTGAACCAGAGCAGGGAGGATGAAGAGCTAGAAAGCAATATCAGAGATATCTTACAGGAGATATGGGAGGACTGCTGTGAAGTATTGAGTCTGGGTGAGAGTAGGTAATGTAATTAGCTAGCATGGGGATAGAGGAGAGAGGACAGGTCTGAGGGTAGGTGCAAGATGCGTTCAATTTTGAACATGTTAAGATTTGGTGTTTCTTATAAAACTCTCTGATGCTGGTAGATGACCTCAGCCCTCAAACTTTCATTAACACTGAAAGGAAAAGAACTGCTTAATCCTCCAAATTTCCATGGTAGGTGGGCCTACCACTGCTCTCATAAAAGAAAGAAAAATCTGCTCCCAGGAACTACTTAATGACTAAGTAATTTCAGAACTCCTGCATCCAAATCCACTTAATTACACCCTTTAGTTCCCATCTAATTATTTTAGGCTTAACACTAATATACTTTGGTGAGAACTTGGTGATCTAGTTCATATCTTACCCTGGCTTATCAATTCCATGGCTTACAGTCAGGTTATAAGCATCTTCATCTGAATCCTTCCCTAGCTGTTTTCTCTTTAAAGCAAGCTCTTTCTACTTGAGAAATAAAAAAATATATATATCCTTCCCCCTTGTGTATTAGAAATACACTCAGATATATACCCAACATACTGTAGTGTGCCAACTACCATGAACATGGTGGGTACCCAGTGTTTCTTAGGGATGGTGATAATATATGTTCGAAGTAACTTCATTTTTTCTTTTTCTTTAACAAGGAAAGGGAGAAGAAAGACATTAATAGGATGTGACTCTAATGTGAACGAAAAAGTATCATAAATGGTTAGAATGGAGGTCTACAACTATTTTACAGAGAGTTCAACTTTATAAGAGATCCCAAAAGGAAAGATTGGCCAATAACAATCTGCGGTATATTTGTTTTGAAGTTTCGTGTGTGTGTGTGTGTGTGTAGAAGTGTGCTTAGGTAAGAGAAGTGAGATGCCTCAATGGGAGGTTGTACTGAGAAAGGAAATAGTAAACTGGTCTCTGACAATCAAGGAGATGACTGCATCACAACATTATGCAAAGATGAAGAAGGAGTGAGGACACAGTTGAGTCAAGTGACCTGGGCTGTAGATTTCATAGAGTCAGGTCATCAAACATGAATTCAAACACAAAGAACAATGACACACCTCCTCATACGATGACCTATGTCAACCAAGGAGCTTTAGTCTTTCAGGTATTTCTGACTTTGGAAGTCCTCTCCTTCCCCTAGTCTAGGCCTCCTTCCCAGTTCTCTTGGAACCTTAGAGACTTGGTATTTTCTCAAGCAAAAGCAAAGCAAATCAAAGCAAAAGCAAGAAAGAGTCCACAGTAAAACATGGAGAATAGAAAAACACCAAATTCATGATAGTGACTTATTTCAGCTGGGATCTATGTGTGTTTTGAGATGGGAGGGAAGGGTGAAGTTTGTAAGTAAGTTCAGCTATAATGCTAATATTCTATTTCTTGAACTGGATGTTAGGTACAGTGGTGTTTGTGATATCGGGGTACCTGAAATATTTTTCAAAAAGAGGTGTGTAAAAGGAAAGAGAGGAATAGAAAGATTATTTTGTCTATGTCCCTACTTCTACGTGGTAAGACAGGGGCCCTTCCTAATTATCACAGTTTTATTACAAACTAAAAAACTGTGTCTGTTCACAAACAAGACTATGCCTGCTATCTTTGAGGTTAATGCTCCTAAGTCAATTCCCTTTTTTAGCCAATGTTCAAATCACACACCTATGAAGCTGGATCAACTTCAATGACTCCGTCCATGGGTGTAACTCTTGTTGCATTGAACTCCTGATTTGGAGATGCCTTACCTGTTTTGTTAGTATTATGACATCATACATGTTTGAATGACACATCAGGAAGAGAGGCCCTCACCCTTAAATGCTCAGTCATTTCTGCTGTCCATATGCTGCTGATAGGGTACCGGGTTTCTCAGGCTTCTTCAAACTTCCTTCCTCCTCAGCAGTCCTTACCCACCTCTTCTCTACCTTGGCCCCAGGACCATTGCACTTCTTATTTCCTAACCAACTACAATCACAGAGAGAGAAAAGATGAAAGCCATGAATCACCTTGTTAGAAAAGATATGAATAACTGCAATACAGAAATAAGACAAGAAAGGATAAAGCTAACTGTTAGAATTAGACCTGCAAGTTATTTGTGTATTTCATGTTTCCTACTTAGGATTTTCTCCTAAATGGAGGCTGGCTGGCCTCATACTGATGCATGGCAAGCTAAAGGCCATAGTGCCTAAATTATAATCTCTGCTCTGCCACCTCCTAGCTTTGTGACCTTGGGCAAGTTATTTAACCTCCCTATAAAATTTGGATGTTAATGGTGCCTAACTTTTGAAGTTGAAATGAAGATCGAATGAAATGTTAGATGAAAATGTTTAGCACATCACAGATACCTAGTACACAAAAAGAGCTTAATAAATGTTGGCAATTACTATGTGCATTGCTTTTAATTTTCTTCCTGTCCTTTTGGTATCAAGGATAACCTGTATCCAGGAAAAATCAGCTTTCAGGCCAAAGTCATATCTGATGAAATTAGCCTTTCTACCTGGAGGGAGATTTCTTCTTGAAAGCATTGAATTCTTCCCTACTTTCTTCAGGTTGTTTTAACCACAGTGCCAAAAATCTTCCATGGAAGGAGACAGGGGTTGCTTAACTGGTTGGTAGCTTATTTTATTTTATTTACTAATATTTATCGCTACCTTCCATGAACAGCTAAAAGAGATCAGAGATCTAAATGACAGTGAGCATGTTCCTTCCTTCGATGCTGTCCAGTCACTTTCCCATCAGGAACCTCTCGGGAGAAAATGGTTTCTTTTACCCCAGAAATAAGTGAAGGCAAAACGGTTATTCGCAAACTGTGGGGTAAGAGTGTGTCAGCTCTGGCCTCTCTAGTCTTAGACGTCTTCAGAGGTCCTGAGTGAACCTGCTAGCATTGTGAGCTGCCAGGGAAAGACTTGACCAAAGTGATTCTGAAAGACTAGAAAAGCCGATGGCAAAACTGGCCATAGAGGATTTTAACTTGGAGAATTCAGAGAAATCCGTAGCTCAAAGTGGAAGGAGGTAACTGTAGATAGAAAACCAAGTTTCAGACAGACACAGAGAAAAGCATACTACTGTCTAGTGGACTGTGTTTCTTGATGTGAAGATTTAAAAATATCTTTTGGCGTACTCCCTCCCTGCCAACTCTCCTCTTGCAGTCTCAACCCAAACCCGTGCCGCCTCTTTCCAGCGCTCCTTTTTTTTCCAAGGGCTTTTTAGTGGCTCTAAATGGGGGCAGGGATGGCAAGAGATGATTGGCTAAATGAGAGCAGCACCGCCCAGCCGCGTTCCCTCCCACACCCGTCCCAGGAGAAACAGCTGGAATGAGAAGTAGGGAGGGAAGGCTGGGATTGGCTGAGAATCAGTGGCAGGGTGGAGTGAGGCAGCACAGATGAAGCATTTACCTGTCCAGGTAAGTCAGGAAGAGGTCAAAAGAAGAAAGCAGCAGGAGGCAGGGGAAGCAGTCACTGTCTCGTCTCTCCCCTTCGAAACACAAGGGTATTTCCTTTCCTCTCTTCAGCCCCCAACCAGTAAAGGTGAGTGAATTGCTAATCAACTATTGCTGTAGCAAGGGGTGGGGATGGGGGAGGGGTGGGGGTCGGGTGGGGGCTTCGCGGAAAGTCAGAGCTATGGGATTATGGAGAGCCCTGTACCCAAGCTAGGGTGCTTTCCTCTCTGTTTCTCAACCCTCGGAGACCAGTCAGGGATCAGAGTAGGTTAGAGCGAAGTGTTTTCGTGGAGACCAGGGCTAGAATGCATGTTTTTTTCATCTGCCTATTTGAGTTAGATAAGCATATCGTACAGAAACAAGAAGATAGGTTTGTTTTGGAAATACATCTCTGAGCAATTGAAATTGAGTTGTGACTTTGAAAGAGAATAGTTGTAGCAGAGGAAGTCAAAACGGGGGATCACCCGGGAGAGCAGAGTGGTTTCCCGCTGCATTTCTAACAGGAAATTCTCTCGTGGCTTTCTGAACTTACCGTCTATTTTTATTTAAATAAAAGGTGCAATGTGTGTGTGTTCAATAATGGCAGTGTGATAATGGAGCTGTCTGTGGACAGGTGTGTAAGGTGTGAGCTCTGCTAGGCTGTTAGGTGAGGTTTGGTTACACTGGGACAACTCCAGCTTAAGCAACCAGTTCGTCTCTGGAAAACTCATGCATAATCTACTTGCAGGGTCTGGTTTGTTTGGGTTCGACTCAATTAATTTTCCAACGTTACCTGTTAATAGACATAGAGACTGGCAAACAGACAGCTCCTTGGCTGTGCCGGGGCCTCACCCACATTAGCATTTCAGAGTAGCACGTTGACTCTGGTAGGAGTTCCAAGTGGGGCTCAGGCCAAAGTACTGTGGCCACGTCCACAGAGAGAACCAGAACGATGTAGTGGTTTTTTTTTTGTTTTTATTTCATCCTTCAGGTGTCCCAGTTTGCAGTACGTGTGGCAGGTTTATCTACACGAGGAAGCTGGATGTAGAAGTCAAGTCAGAATAGCAACTCAGCTCTCCATTGTCTACTTTGGTGGGGCGCTAACACTCTGGTCCTAAACTTTACCTCTTTTCCTCCTAATGCTGTAGAAAGGGAAGTGCAAAGACCTCAGTGCCAGGCTCCCAGCTGAATATACTGGGTTTCCAGTCCTGCGACTAGACCTTTTAAGCTTTAGCTTAGCCCGCACCACAGAACCAGCCCACCAAACTGATTGACTGAGGGCTCCCACAGATGGTGACCTTGTCAGCAATAATGATAACCTGCAGTGTCAAAGAAAGCCCTTTTGTCCAGAGGGTATTTCTACCTACCCTTCCTTCAAAGCCACTGGTGAAAAGGGAGATTACAACATTGCCTTAACAGGCACAGAAACTTGCCCATGCGGTCATGGAGAAGGATCCACAGTGCAACTTTTAGTCTTTCTGGCATTTTTCTTAGGATATTCTCCAGCCTAAGCAGCATAAATGTACTCAGCAAAAAGCAGAGACACCTGTCTAAGAGAAATAAGAAACCTCCTTGTCTACTGCGGAGGAAGGCTGAGCTCTTGGAGGATGCAGAGGTGGGCTCATGGGAGGCGTCTACTTAGAAGGTATAGAGAAACCAAACTGGAGTGGAGCTGAAGCCTTCTCCCCACCCCATGCCCTGCAGATGCTGGAACTCCACGTGCTATTTATTTACTCTCCTCCATGGCTTGGCTGGTTTTAGTGGAGTTGTTAATATTTAATGTGCCTTTGCCTTTGCATGGGTGGCCTTGACTGTAGGCCTTGTGCATTTCTTAACCCATTTCCTCCTCCCTTAAAGTCCCCCCAAAAGGTCAAGAGTTAAAAGATACCAGACTCTCACCTAAGTGTTTTGCTTGTTTCTCAGGCTTCTTATCAGTTTGAAATATCTCAGGTTTCGATGGTTGCCCTGAAATATCCCCCAAGTTTCAAGGTTGTAAAGTTGGTAGAGGGAAACGCAGCATCCAGATCCGGCCAAACCGGGGAGGGAGGGTAGAAGTGGGGAGGGAGGATGGAAGTGGCGGAAGAAGAGAAGACCTTGGTTCAAACTCCTTGGTTCAGAAAATGAGGTGTGGAGACAAAGTACAAGCACTTTAGGGCTCATTCAGCTTTGGTTTTAGGTTCAGATTCATCTCTGCAGTGGTTATGTAGTGCTTGATGATGACGTGATCTTTAATGGCATTTGGTGTCATCTCCTTACTCTGGAAATATCTGTTGTTGAGGCAAAACCTGGCCTGGAAACATCAAGCTAAATCAGATAATGTACAGGGTTTAAGGTGCGAGTTAGAAGGAGAAGGGTTACTGTAGGGCTTTTAGTATTTATTTAGTCAAGGGCAGCCAATGACCCCTCTTTATGTGCAGCTCTCTTGCATCTGGACAGTCTGCGATGGGGGATCCATGGGCTGCCCTATCTGTGCAGTTATAGGTAATTCCTTACTTCCATTAAGGAAGGGAAGTAGAAAAAGCTCCAGCTTTCTTAGCTGTCAAATGAAGAAAATGTCACATCCTGCCTAAGTTATCAGGTTATTTTGAAGATCTAAGTAGCATACCTGAAAACACTTTGTAAGCTATACCATGCTATGTTTTTTTGACGCAGCGCTATCCATATTGTTTCTGTCTCTTCCAGCTGCTTCAGGCCATCCTTGGTTCTGAAATGAGAGTGTGGTAGGAGGATGGGCTAGCAAACCACTATAAAGTCTGAAGTATTAGAAGAACATGGATAGTAATTTTCTCTGAAAGGGAGGGGAAGCATCCTCTCACTCATTCACAGAGAATATTGTATTAACTATAGTGAGTCACTTTTAATATTTACTGCCCCAATTTTGCAGCTAAGATAGCTGGAGCCAAAAACTAGACCCTTGGATCTACACTGACTTCTTGGAAATGATGTCTTTGTCTTATGAAGTTTTGCACACCCCATGCCTATTACATGCTTATAAATGTTAGTTTAACTGAAACCATTGCCCAAAGTCCACTGAGCCATATAGTCTCTGAGAAATAAAATATTTAAGAAAGAGCTTACACTAATAGGGTAGAAGCCCCCAAAGAGGCCTTCCAATAGCTTAACTCAGTAGACACTAGAATAGATGATAAGTTTATTCATCCAGCATTTTTTGAGTGCCTTCTGTGTGCCTACGCTTAGGAGAGATGGATCCGCTTTGCTGTAATGGCTTCCAGCCCACAGAATGTTAGGAATGAGTTAGTACTCTCTGAACCTAGACAGTCATCAATGGAATGGACAGCTGAGATGATTGAACTTAACTCACATGACTTCGTATGTTTCTGTTTCTGTGGGGTTCTGGATATTGGGGAACTAACCTCATGAAGGAACCTTAATTGCTATCTTATCCAATGATTTATCACTAGGTTTCTTTGGCATCTCTGTCCCTTCTGGTTCCCTCTCTATCTCCTGAGAGGTTCTGGACCCTCACAAACTATATGTATCATTAGGGATCTTCCTTCTTCATTCCCCATTGTCCTGCCCCTCCCTACCTGCCTCAAGCAGAAGAGGAGCTCTGTGAGGCCTGGTGCTTTGCAGCTCTACAGAGCTGGCAGGCTGACTCACACAGCACAGCCTAAACCTGACTTTGGCACTAGAAGCAATTTTTGGCAAAAGTACAACCTGCCCTGGAATCCATACCCCAAGTCCCAAGATCTCAAATAGAACATATTATTGTAGGATATTTTACCTAGCATTGGGAGGGTAGTAAAGGTGGTAGAAAACATAGTATGATGTCATGGGCAATATTTTATATTCTATATTCTATATTCCATAGTCTATATTCTACCTCTCTTCCAACTCTCTATTTGGTCTGTCTTTTAATCTTAATTCTTTTAGAATTTTATTTTCATGTATGAGAGTCACACTGGCCTTTCCAAATCTTCTGAAGTGTTTCCCACAAACGATGATATGAAAATCCCTGAGTTTTTCAGAAGGAAGATGGCACTGCCTTCCTTTGCTATTACTATTGGCTCAATGAACTTGGAACTTTTTTCCTAGGAATTGGAGTTGGGAGAACACTACATAGGGCATCTCTCTTGTTCATTTGACACAGTTTAGGGAACCTCATTGGGAATAAGTGCAACAATAGAAGGTGTGATGCATGAGATGGAAACTGGGTTTGTGTCAACCACTGGAGGTGCCATGCACAGGTCTCCCAGCCTAGGGAGATAATGGCGGCTGTGGTGGTGGCTGTTGTGGTGATGTTGGCGATGTTGACTATGACAGCAGCTAGTAATTACTGGGCCATGCACTGCACAGTGTTGTACATGGAGTGTTTTGTTATACCTTCCAAACGACCCTATGAAGTAGGTACTATTAAGGGCCCTGCTTCTTCTCTCGAGCCTCTAGTCTCCCATTTAACCTGATCCCTCCTTTTCTAAACTCTTGATCCTAGAGCAATTTTGTCTTTTTCTTATTATAAGAGCCGTGGCAGTCATTCATTAAGTGTTTGAGTATTTACTACCAGTTAAACTGTGCTAATTGTTCTCATTTAATCCTTACATTTACCCTATTTAATGAGGAAAAACTCAAAGAGTAATTTGCCTCAAGTCACATATCTGTGAATGGCTAAACTGTGATTTGAACCCAGATACAACTACCTCCAGAATCCAAGCTATTAACCCCTATAACATTTATCGTTATAGTAATAAAATATAGGTTAAGCACCATAGTTCAGAGAAAAAGGTGACTAAAGGAAGTGATGGAATTTCCTTTCTGACTAGACTGCTTTTCCACCACCTAAGTCCATCCTTCTGCATGTATGTGAGCCAGCTTACTGGCAGTTTGGGTTTGGGTAACGGCTGTCCATGGCCCCTTCCAGCTCTCTGCTTGCTTGGTGACCCCACCGCCATGCTGCTCCAGGCAGAGCCTTGCCAGAGCCCGGTCTCGGCTCACACGTGGCTTTGATTCTTCTCTTTTCAGGCCCAGCTTGGGACATTCTTCGCTTCCCTTCGCTTCCCCTCTGGGAGCCCCTTTCACCGTCTCTGCACCTTGCTTCTGGCAATGCCCGAGAGGGAGCTGTGGCCAGCTGGGCCGGGCTCGGAACCTGTGACCCGCGTCAGCAGCTGTGACAGCATGATGAGCACCACCTCCACGCGCTCTGGATCTGTACGTACTCTCTGTCCTGCAACCTGGCCCGCTGTCTGCACACCTTCCCGGCCCTGCCCTGCCCCGCCCCTCCCTGCCCACCACCGTCCTTGCTCACTGCTCCTTCTCTTTCATCTTCCTTGTCAGAGAGTGAATCATACCAAATGATGCTTTCTACCTCTGAGTCACCCATCATTCTATGGAGAATGGGGTGAGACAACCCCAGAAAGCAACAGGAGAAATGAGACTTTTTTCTAGTTTTCATTAGGTTGGGGGTCTGAGTTGAGGTGAAAGAGCATGCTGGCTGGAGATCTGAGGTCATGATGGAAACTAGAACGTAGACCCTTGTAGCACATAGGTTCCCGAAGGTCTCTGCAGTGAGCAGCACTACTTCAGTCTTTACAAAGATCAAAGACAATAGGGTAACTGGCAGCTTGGGTTCTGGAACCAAACCGATCTGAGTTTGCTACTTATAAGCTATATGACCTTGGGCAAATTACTTAATTTCTCTAAACTTCAGTCTCCTCAGTTTTAAAGTGGGGATAATAACACTGAATTCATAGAGTTCTTGGGGCGGGGTGGGGAGAGTAAATAAGATGCATACAAAGCACTTAGCACATATCTCTGTGTAGGAAAAAAATGACCTATGAGCAGAGATTGTGTATTTTCCAAAGCCACTGTATTTAACTATATGTGATTGGCATGTAATAAACTGTAATTTTGGGGGGGCATGAATTTAAATCTTAAGTCTTGAAAGGCTGGTGTGAAAGCGTAAATCTGCCCTGTGTCCAAATGTAAGCCTTCTTTTCTTGTCCGTACTCGTCACAAAGTTAATAATGCCTGAGAACTTATACTTTATGGCTTCATATCCTACAAGAGGGATTTGAAATATTAAGGATTAGAAAGGTCTCTGCTGAATTAGAGTCAATGCGTTCCGATATGTAAAAAGGGAGTAGAAAAAAACATACTTTACACACACACACACACACACACACACACACACACAAAATCCAAAGTGCAAGCAATCTGTATATAACTTCTCTTTGACCCTAGGTGATGGGGCCACAGAGACATCATTTTGTTTCTTTAGGCTCAGGCCAAGATGAATAGTTACATACCATTAGACACAGAATGTGACCAGGATTAAAGGTTTTCAAAGTGAATCACCCACAAAGGAAAAATTCAGAGCTGGCTTGCCTTTGGCAAGGCTACTTTAGGCGGAAGCGGGCAGCAAGGTCTTTGTTCAGAGAATCCCCGGAGTCAGAGTCGGCTTCAGGGCTTCTAAGGGCCGTATCTGGGGCTTCGCTTGAAATGCTCAGTCAACTGACAGACAGCTGTTTAAGGAGCCACTGGAATTGGAAGGGTTAACCATCTCCCCTCCCCCCAGGATATTTTTAGGGCTATCTCTAAATCTTTCCTGGTCATCTGAGTGGATCTGAAGAATGTACAACTCTAAAGTGTCTCAAATATTAGGAAGAGGAGGGGAGATGTGAGGAAGTGACTCAAGCCGAGTTACTTATATTCCATGTACCATGTACCCTTATATTCCATATTCCACGTACCCTTTCGGTTTTCCCCTCAACCTTCTTGTTTGGAGGAAGATCCGTGGAACGCCATGGATCTTCCCGGCCTGTGGAACACAGATGGTAACCATCCTGAATGACCACAGAGTTTTCTTCCAGCTAGTCCTACAAGCTTTCTCACAATGAACATTATTTATTTAATATCTACGTAACATTTAATACTAGATTGCTTTCTTCTTCCCCCATACCTATCCAGTTTCTTCACCTTCCCCACTTAAGTTAATATTTGCTTAAGAAGCACACACTTATTTGAATGTTAGCGAGAGCCAAATACCATTAAGAAAGTAAATACACAAGGGAAAAAATTTTATACGAAATGCATTTCAAAGTCAAGTATAAGTTATTTAGTTAATTTATCTATGGCTAATCATGCCACTGTTTCCACTGGCCTGGCAGCCAGTAGTTGGCTGTGTTTCTTATTTGTCCTCATACTGTCCTTGACATGCTAGATCAAGTATACAGAAGTACTTTGAAACATTAAAAACAATACCATTCAAGCTGAAGATCAAATCATTATGTTGCCCATATAATTTAGAGCTAAATCAGAGTCATGCACAAATATCTGACATAGGTCACACAGAGAAATTGGAATTAAAACCTGGGACCGCATCTGATCTGTGCTCCTAAGCATTTCACCCAGGACTAAGCAAAAGAGAGGCCACTTGCCATTTGCCTGCCCAGCTACCAGAGCCGGATGCTAGTAGGACAGCAGCCTGGCAGTCTCTGCCCTCCCTGGTGTCCTGCAGTTTCAGGAAGCAACTCCAGCAGGTTTGCGGAGTGGCATTGTGGACAGGTTCCAGCTCTTCAGCATTCCTTCCCCAACACAGGGTGGTTCTCAGGCTCCGCCAGTTTCTGCGGAGCTCCCTCTCACAGTGCGCTCTCCCTCTCCTCACTGCAGAGTGACAGCAGCTACGACTTCCTGTCCGCCGAAGAGAAGGAGTGTCTGCTCTTCCTGGAGGAGACCATTGGCTCGCTGGACACTGAGGCTGACAGCGGACTGTCCACTGACGAGTCTGAGAAAGCCGCAACTCCCCAAAGTCCCCGAGAACTGCCCATAACCCAGCCTGCTCCCCAGGGTAAGAGGGACTGTCAGGGGTATAGCACCTAGTGAGACCCAGAAAATCTGCACCTCCTTCTGGCTACTTTCCGCCTTGTTTGCCTTTTGCTCTGAGGGTCACAGGCAGAGGAAGGGATGGCCGCGCCCCTCTCCACTCTCTGGCTAGAATAAAGCCTTGTCCCTGAAGGGGGGGAGGGACTGCTGACAAGCCAGCTTCCTGTGTCTTTCTATGAAGTATCAGAGGTCTGGAAGGGAAAGGGGTTTGATCAACTCCCATCCTCTCGTGGAGAAATTCTAAATAGATACAACCACAGAGGTGAGGGAGGGGTGGGTGTTTGGCTCTGGAGAGACTAAGTCAGTCTGGGGAGCTAATCTGGATGACCCAGAGGCTGAGGCTGCTGGAGATAAGAAGAGGGAAGGGCTCCCTTAACTTGAGTGGGTGGCACCTCCAGGCCCTTGTGAGAGAATGGGGAGAGCCAGTGGCACTGAGGCTCAGTAGGAGTGGAACAGGATGGCACATGAGTATGGCTGTGCGTGCAGAGCCATGTGTCCCAGGGTAGGGGAGCACTTCACTCCTGAGGGCAATCCCACTGGTATCAGGGCTGCGATTATTTATTCATTCATTTAGCATATGTTTACTGACAATGTGTGAGACCCTCCTTGGAGCTAGAGCAGTGAATGGGAATGTGAGACTTCACTGCCACCTAAGACTGATTCCCTGGCTCCGTGGGCCTGATGTATCTGACTAGCTAGCTGAAAAGAAAGAGCCCGTGTCACTGTCTGCTATGGGGACAGCTGTGGCTATTACAGAATCATCCAGGAAGTTACAGAAGGTAAAAATGGAAGAAGGCGGAAGCTCGGTCAAATCAAGAGCAAATCACCTGTTCATGCTGTCGGTGTTCAGTGCTTCCATTGGACTCAGTTACCTGCGAGCCCCAGGTAGCTGGAGGGACTGTCCTGAATCTCTCCCCAACCCTGGTGCATCTGTAGAGGGTTAGGAAAAGCCTGAGCCAAGGACATGGAGCTATCTGGGGCTGCCCTTTCCCCAACCATCATGAAAAATTAATCCTTGATTGAAGGGAATCTGCTGGTATTGATCCATTAGTCCGAATGATATCCAGACAAGAGTGCTGCCCCTTTAAGAGCAAAGAAACAACAAAAACAAAACTCATTCACGCAAATTAAGGATCAGAGTTCGGGAAGTATTTGCTTTCCCCTCGGCACTAGGGTTCTGTTCTCACCTCTGTCCTCTCTTCTTTGCCTGTTCTCCTCACAGGACATCCAGAGGAGAAAATCCTTCTTCAGCCAAGCCTGGGGCCAAGGAGAGTGACTCAGTCCAGTTCACGCCATCTGCCTGAACCCCAAGGCCTAGGCCTCAGGTCCGGCTCCTACAGCCTTCCCAGAAATATCCATATCAGCAGGAACCAGAACCTCAGGAAAAACACAACCCAGACTAACAGCCACCTCCCAGCAAAACCTGAGGGTTTCATCCCAGACCCTGAGAAAGGACAGGTCAGTCAGAGCAGCGAGGCCAACCAGGCTCCTGCTGGACCGTGGGAGCCCTTGCTTTGGACACAGCACTCAACCCCCCACCAGAGGCTTTCGGAGTCACCCAGCCAGAGCAGTGTGGGGAAGACGGCCTCTGTGAGGGGCCAGGGGAGCAGAGCACTTGATTTGGACACAGCACTCATCCCCGAGAAGCTTTCCGGGGCCTTAGCCAGAGCAGTGTGGGGAAGACGGCCTGCCTGAAGGCCCAGGGGAACAGAGCCCCACGCCCCAGCTCCACACATTACTCAGCTCTCAGAAGAGAAAGGACACTTCTTCAGAGGTCATGTCCCAAAAACCCAGTGAGAGAGGCTCAATGGGAGCACCAGGACAATCTCGGCCTCCCCCTGCCATGTCTTCTCAGAATTCTAGAGCTGCAGATGCTCCCATCCCATCAGGTGGGAATCCAAACGCCCATCTGGCTCCCCTCACAGCGCCTAAGCCCCGGAAGCTGCCACCTAATATTGTTCTGAAGAGCAGCCGAAGCAGTTTCCACAGTAATCCCCAGAACTGGCTGTCACGCCACTCTGAGGCTGCCCCTGGAGATTCGGGTCTGGTCCCCTCTTCACTGCAGGAGCAGAGGAAAGCACGCAAAGAAGCACTAGAGAAGCTGGGGCTACCCCAGGACCAAGATGAGCCCAGCCCTCAGCTAAGTAAGCCCACCAGCTCCATCAGACTCAAGGGGACTCACGCTCAGGCTCCCGCCCCGGCTCCAGCTCAGCCTGCATTTCCAACTCAAGTGTCATCAGCTGTGCCTGTGGCAGAGAAGGCTTCGGCTCCTGTTCCAACCCAGGGACCTTCTCCAGTGAAAGCTCCAGCTCCAGAGCCAGCTCTAGCTCGGGGGCCTTTTCCAGGCAAGGTTTTGGTTCCCGCCCAGGAACCCACTCCAGGGAAGGTTCCAGCTGCCAAATCCATGCCAATTTCCATCCCTAAGGCCCCAGGGGTAAGTAGTCCCCTGAGTCAGCCAAAGCCAAACTCAGGGCTAACTCTCCAGGAGAGCAATATCCCTGGCCTGAGACAGATGAACTTTAAGTCCAACACTCTGGAGCGTTCAGGTGTGGGGCTGAGCAGCTACCTCTCAGCTGAGAAAGAGCCCAGCCCCCAAACTAGCACCTCTCTGGGAAAAGGCTCCTTCTTGAACAAGATCTCACCCAACGTTCTGCGTAATTCCCGGCCCCGCCCTGCCTCCCTGGGCACAGGGAAGGACTTTGCAGGTATTCAGGTGGGCAAGTTGGCTGACCTGGAGCAGGAGCAGAGCTCCAAGCACTTGTCCTACCAAGGACAGAGCCGTGACAAGCTGCCCCGACCCCCCTGTGTCAGTGTCAAGATCTCCCCCAAAGGCATCCCTGATGAACACAGAAGGGAGGCTTTGAGGAAGCTGGGGCTGCTGAAGGAGTAGAGGCAGCACGGCCTGCACAGCCCCCTGCTCGTCCTACAAGAAGAGACTCGGGGCTCCACATAGGAGCCTTTGCCACCTCACAACTCAGGGGTGGGCGGGGGGAGGCTTCTCTCTGATGTTCTCTTCTCTCTGAGGTGAAAGAGAAGGAGGGATTAGGTGCAAACATATGTATATTTAGGGTGGTTGTACCAATGAGTACCTGCACAAATCATCCTGAAGATGTTTGACACAAGAGAGTGTGTGTGTGTGTGTGTGTGTGTGTGTGTGTGTGTGTATGCATGTATGTGTGTGTATTATAGGCTGTATATATCGCTGAAGCTATTTATATGACACATGGAGTCATTGCTCAGAATTCTGCTCGTGTTGGAGATTTTCATACATTGGGTAGAGTCCAGCCTAGCCAGCCTGAGTGGAGAGGAGTGTCAGGTGAGACAATGGATTATCAGTGACATTAGGCAAATGCAGCGTCACATGAAATGTGAGTCTCTCTGAATCCCTGCAATGAGTGGAGACGGGCTCAGACCTTGCTGGATCCCTCTCTCAATTCCGGCCTTCTGGACAGGGACCTGGGGTCAAGAGGAGTTGATTTTTTTTTTTATCTCTTCACCTGCTGCCTTCTCACTGTCCCCCATTCCAAAGAAAGACAGGACATTCTCGTAACTAAAAACTCTTGGTCGACTGAGAGCAGCAGAGGTCTTGTTGATCTGAGAAAGCAGGACAAGTGACCCCACAACACCCCTTCCCAATAATAAACTCTGTGGTGGTCCCTGATTCTGTTGTTCCTATTCTTCCTGCTCCCTGTCTCAGTCTGCACGTGAGTGACCCCAGGGCTGGGCCAACATTGAGATGGGAGCCTGAGCCCAGAGGCTTTGTAAGAACTGTTCCAGGCCTCATCTACACTATTGCAAATAGTTTTTAACTTCCTCAGTGCTTGTGGAAAATCATCCCAATACATTCTTTGCTAGTTATTCACAGACTATCAGGGATGGGGGTGGGGGCCTTAGAGATGCTCTAGTCCAACCTTGTTGGGGAAGGGAAATGACTCATCCATGGTTGCTGCTGCTTGGTAACAGAGCTGGAACCAGAGCTGGGCTCCTGATTCTCATTTCAGGCGACACACTGCCTCCCCTCAAGCAGCACTTGTGTATATCCACGCAGCACCCCAAGGATCAATAATCACTTTTCAGGGCTCAACCCTCAGGCCCTTCAAGATCCCGAAGTATTTTCTAAACTATCAAAGATTAAATGCTTTCATGTCATCTTCAGTGTTGTGGTTTTTTATTTTATCTTTGGAAAGGAGCAATATGGTAACTCATTGTTAACCCCAAATTCCATGACCAAGTTGTGCAACTTGAGAAAATGCCAAAAGAGGGTGGTGTGGGCTTGTGGATGCGAGCTGGGAGATCAGACGTGGCTGGACATGACCGCTGCTTCCCCTGAGGAAATAAATGTTATTCATGGCTCTGACCTGGTCAGAGTCCAGGAACCCCAGATGTGAAGGGAAGATAAGGGAACGGCTGTTGGATAGGTCCCCTTTAGGTCGGCTGAGCATTTCTGGGCTGTGTGTGTCCTTAAGGACCCAGCAACAACAATGTCAAAAGCTCAGTATTTCTGAACATGAGAGCATTAAGGTAAAGACAAGTGGCTTGCTCCACCCTATTGTGGTATGTGGGGTGTGGGTGTGACAGTTTCTGTGTACACTCTCACACACACACCCAAAAGCCTGGTGCCTTATTCTTGGCCCTGGGCGATGACCTGGTCTGTCACAGCTGACGGGGACTCCCACAACCAGCCAAGCCATGTCAGACTCCCGAAAAGAGAGAAGCCCCCCTCCCAGAAGACTGAGTGGACACGCTGTGTTTGGTTGATCTGTACCAACTGTATATTTCAAGACACAACCTGAGGGAAAATCACTTTATCTTATTAATTGCCCTGATAAATAGGGAAGATTGAGGCTAGCTGTAAAGTAAGACTTGGTAGGCATCTGGGGCCCTGGGATTGACATAAGGCTGACCAACACAGGTTGGGCAGGAGTGTCTCCTGTTAAATCTCCACTCCTTGATGTAGGTAATTTCTCTCCTGACAAAACAGAGTTCCACACAGCCTGCCTTCCCACTCTGCCTCTTCATCCCAGTGGAGAGCCCATTTCCCCAATTCTCTCAATTCGAGAGACTCCCTTCCTTTGTTATTTAAAGGCGCCATGCTTCCCGTGTTCTCATCTTTCAGCGAGCGTGTTTCTCTCTAAGGATGGTCTTTGGGATTCAAGGTTAGAATAATAAGTCCAAACCCAGTTGTCCTCATTTTGAAGAGAGCAAAGGGATCCCAGAGAGACCCACCTGTAGAATTTTGTCTTCCCCCTGTATCCAGATAGGACTGCTTGCTCTTCATTTAGCTTGAACTTATTGGGTGGGAGGTGAGAGTGGCATCAGGGTTGTTCCTATCCCTTTTTGAAGGTTTTTGGCTGGAAACATGTAAAGGCTAGTCGTTTGATTTTAAAAGCCCAAGCGAAACTCTACTTCCGCTTGGCCTTGTGTCTCTGCTATACTCTGTTGCAGTCTTGCTGCCTTTGGGAATAAACCATCTGCCAAATACAGGAGCTGGCCTCTCCTCAGCCTGTCATGCAGGGTCTGTGCCCTCTGAGATGTTGACAGCTGCTCCTCTGAGTCACCATTCAAGTGCTACTCCGGGCATTCGGCATGTGACTCGGTGGCGCAGGCCTACATGCTGTCCTACACAGAGGTCAGGCTATGGGCCCAGGCAAGTTTTAGGTGCCTCCCTACACAGCGGGCAGTGTGGGCTGGCAGAGGCAACCTTAAAACCTGGGGGTAGGCTTAAGTGTTTATTCCATGGAAGGAAAGGCGGGCGAAAGACTGGAAAGTAAGCCTTGTTTGGTGTTATGAGTTAGAGCTAGAGGTGGAGATTTCAGTCTACAATATGTGTAAGTATATGAGATGAACCACTCCATGATCACACATGTTAGAAAAAAAGGATCGTACTATCAGAATATGAGGCTATAGGCTCATAGACTAGAGAAGGTGGGACCTGGAGGATGGACAGGAGAAATCATGTCCATCTCAGTCAGAATCTAAAGAGGAACGCAGATCAATGCTCCCAAGGTCTTTTCCTCATGTGAGTAACTGTGGAGCATATAGATTTGTGCTCAATTCAACCTCTATCACTAATCAGTCAGGGAACCCTAAAACTTTCTGAACCTCAGAGTTCTTATCTGCAACATGGCAATAATACCATCCTTTCAAGATTGTGGGGATGAACAAGTGATATAAATGACGTACATCTCAGTGCTTGATGTAGTGTAGATATTCCATAATATTGTCTTCTGGGTCTTACTTATTCCTTCTTTCTCCAAAGGAGCAAATGTAGAAAAGGTTGGAAGCCAAGAGGTCACTCAACCCAGCTCTGAGAGTAAATGGGAGAGAGCTTGCTGTGAATAAAAGTCCAAAGTAACAATTAGTCTTTTACATACCTTCCAGGTGACTCAACTTCAACCACACTGTGATTCTTGGAATTTGAAAAGAAAGGAAGCAGCATGAATATTGTCTTTTGTGTCTACATGAAGGCCGAACCCGCTGTTTTCAGATTCTCTCTCCCCAAACTCTGCTTCTGCTTTATCATCACTCTCTTGCTAACCATGATCATATAGTTTGCTTCTTTTTGCTTCCTTTAATTTTCTTTTGTTGTGTGATTTGAAGACCTATATGCTATTCAGTAGATATTTTTTAAATAGAGGAAAAGAATAAACGTATATAACAGGAAGGAACTCTGGCTAAAATCAGGAAGAGATGAGGCTAGAAAAGGTTTCAAGTTTTCTGGGGCAGTTTTCAAAATAAAGTAGGCATCTTTCATGAATGAATCAGGCATTAGTTAGCAGGAAGCAAGAAGGTAAATCAGATGACCTCTCTGAATACCTTCTGATATAAGTGCCCTATTTTTCACCGGAGTCATTATCGTCACTGCCATCACCACCACCACCACCACTGTCATTGTCATCAGTAACTTAGCATACAAGAGAGGTAAAAATGAGTGATGTTCCAATTCCATTCCATCTTGCTCATTGTCCATCTAGATTGTTCTTAATTACCACTTGCCATGTATCCAGAATTGAAAATAATCTGAAGCAGGGTGGTATCCTGGCAAAGCTCTGGACCAGGTGAGCTTCAGTGAGTCACTTCATCTCATTCATGAAATGGGTGACTTGGACTGGCCTGTTTCCTAGATTTGTGCCAGCTTTGAAATGTATGTTTCAATAACACCAAGCAACTTAATTAGGAAGACCAATACCCTGCCAAAAAAAAAGAACAAACAAACAAACAAACAAACAGTCTAAGGTAAAAGATACCTCGCAGAACCTAAGAACTGAAAAGAAATTTTTAGGTTATCTAATTCAACCTCTACTAAAAAGGAATTATATCTATACCTAGATATAAATTAGTCAAAAAGATGAATGGATGAATGGGCGTATGGGTAAATGGATGGATGATGGATGATCGATGGAATGAATGGAATGGAATGAATGAATGAATGGAATGATGAATGGAATGGATGAATGGAATGGAATGGAATGGAATAGATGAATGAATGGAATGGATGATGAATGATGAATGAATGAATGATGAATGATGAATGATAGATGATGAATGATGAATGATAGATGATGGATGATGGATGATGGATGGATGGATGATGGATGGGCGTGTGGGTGGGTGGATGGGTTGATGGATAAATGAATGAGTTGGTGGACAAATGGATGGATAAGAGAGGGGAAGGGAGAAGAGATTGAGAACACACAGTAACCAGGAGCACAGGCTTAAGAATCAGGCTATCAGGCTCCCTGCACCTGTTTCCTTTACAGTTTATTTCTT
Organism: Pteropus medius; assembly: GCF_902729225.1. Taxonomy (NCBI): domain Eukaryota; kingdom Metazoa; phylum Chordata; class Mammalia; order Chiroptera; family Pteropodidae; genus Pteropus; species Pteropus medius. The sequence goes on from NW_024349227.1 coordinate 150,686, forward strand.
TTTTATTCTTTTAACTTCCTTTGTTGTGTGCTGCCCTACAGTTATTTAGTTTAAAAATGCAGTTAAAAAATAAAACGTGGAACAGGAATGAACTCCGTAGAGGCAATAATCATACTTACCTGTTGCGGTTGTACGAGAATAGAATCAAATAAGATAATGCATATAGAAAACACTTAGCACATTGCAGAGTAAGTGAAATCTATTAATATTATCATCATATACATGTGTAATTCGATGCCAGATGGGTGCCCCTTGAGATTAATTTTAGCCTACACCTAAGTTCTTCAGCCTGATACAGTCAAAAGTCCTCCTCCAATTTCCAAAACTTTCTGTAGCCAACCTCCTCACAACCCTCAAGTGTTCTCCATCTGTATGTGCTGCTTTGAGGTCTGCCCACATCTGCCCACCCCACATTACCCTCACTGCCCCCATTTCTATCAGTCTGGACTCAAAGCCCAAGCCTTTAATTAATTCCCATAGGAAATTGAGTTCCTTTGGGGTGAGAGCTGCCAGGGGACCTAACACAACACACACAACCTGCTACTACCTTCCATGCCACTCCTTTTTCCCTCCTGGTGTGTTAGAGCACACCCAGGAAATCCTTCTCACTTCCACCCACATTCAGGCCCCTGTTGATCTGTCCATCTGCCACAAGAGACTTTTCAAAAGATCTCTCACTCATGTATAGGAGTGGCTCATTGAAATGAGCTCTGGAGACAACAGTGTTCTCTATCTCCTTACCTTCAGGTTTGAGAGTGCGGAGAAGGATATAACACAAGATGACTCCTGGCATCTATGCCTCCCCCTCACACTGATCAACTCTCACTGATCCCACTACACTCTCCAAGGTGTTTGGCAGGGCTTCTTATGGATTGCTTCCTGTCTGTTCAGTTGCCTGGATATGGGGCAAGGTTTAATCGCCTCTCCCAGTGACTCCCTCACTTCAGTCCTTCAGGTGGGGGTTCCTAGCCAAGGCCCCAGGTAGGTCTTGTGGGCTGTGTGGGATATCTTTTAGTTGAAGTTAGTTTAAACATAGCATCATTATCATTTTAGACTGGCTTGAAATCAGGCACAACTCTAGCCTCACCTTCTGCCATCCCACCTCCACCTTGAGAAGCAGGGACCACCCTGTGCCTCGAACTTCACCCACCACTGGGAACGCACATCCTCTGGTGGGTGCCCTGCCCTGAGAAGACAGTCTCCTGCGGGAAGAGGTGGGAGTGATGACCAAGGATATATATATATTTATTTTTTTCTTCTGCATGAGACTGGAATTGTGATTTTTAGTAAGAAATATGTATTGAACCTTAATCCTCATTTCTGGCACAGAGCTCCTAAAACGCTTGGAATTTCCCATGAGGAGAGGGATAAAGATGTGTTTTGTTATGTCAGTGAGTGACTTTTAGAAAGCCTCACAGTAACCTAAGGATGGAGGCTGATCACATGGGAAATTTTAGTCCCATCCACCCATGCACTTCTGAAGAGAGAAGAGGGGCTGGAGATTGAGTTTAACTGACAATGGACAATGATTTAATCAGTCATGCCTATGTACTAAAGCCTTCATAAAAAAACTCCGAAGAACACAGTCTAGAAAGCTTTCAGGTTGGTAAACCAGAACACTTCCGCCCACGAAGACAGAAGCTCCTTTGTTCCAGACCTCGCCCTATGTATCTTTTCATCTGGCTGTTAATTACTATCCTGTAATACCTTTTGAAATAAACTGAACTGGTAATCCAGTGAGTAAGCTGGTTTCCTGAGTCCTGCGAGCTGTTCTTGCACATTAATTGAACCCAGTGAGGGGGTTGTAGAAACTTTTGGTTTATAACCAGTCAATCACAAGCACAGGTAACAACCTGAACCTACAATTGGCAGCTGAAGGGAGAGGGCAGGCTTGTGGGACAGAATCCTCAACCTGTGGGATCGGATGCTATCTCTAGGTAGATAGTGTCACAATTGAGTTGAATTGTAAGAGGCCCAGCTGGCACTAAACTTCTTAGTGGTGTGGAGAACCCACACACACTGGAATTGGGTGGAGAATCTTACTCTCCATGCTGCTGCACCCTCATTTTCTGACCTAAGTGTCCAGAAGACCTGGGCCAACCTCACAGCTCGAGGAATTTCTCTCCAGACCTTTCCTCCGTGCTTCACGTCTCAGGTGCCTTACTCCATCTCCACTTCAAACTCAACGCGTCCAAACACAGACCCGCATAGGGAATCCCCCGAATATGCGCCTCGTGCGGTGTTCTCATGAGCAACCCCAGCATCCATCCAGTGAGTAAAGCCAGAAACCAAAACACCGACCATGGCACTGCCCTTGGTGATCAGTAACAGATCACGGCGCTGTCACCCCCAAACATCATTCAAACAGGTTTCTTCTTCGTTTCTGCTACCTCCACAGCCGCCTTGGTGCCCGGTCATCTCTCTCCTGCAGTTTCCTAAGTGTTCTCTTTACATCCACTCGAGCCCGCCTCCAGCCCCTCTCCACCTAGCTACCAGAATGATCTTTTTATTTGTACTACACTACCTTTCATAGAAGAAAAAAAGGCCCTAAGAACATACAAATGTATCTGCACATTTGTGCAAAAAGAAATACAGGAAGAGTAAAACCAAAACTAAAGCGACTGGTTACCTACAGAGGGTGGACGGGAAAACCGGAAAGAAGGAGGGAATGGAAACAGGGTCAAAGGGGAGGGGAGGGTGGCATTTCTCTGAACATACCTTTTTGTATAGTTCAGATTTTAGAGCCATGATAATGTTTCACATATCCGGAGAATTAACATATAAATAATAAATAAATAACAACCAGGATATGTGAGTGTGTGTGTGTGTGTGTGTGTGTGTGTGTGTGTGTTTGGAAGAGGAGGGTAGAAGGATCCAAAATGGATACAAACAATAAAAAATAATCCTAATTGTATTTAAAAATGAATGACATAACTACACTCAGGAGAACGAGGCAGAAAAAGTTTGAAAAAAACTGTATTTTTTCTATATACTGTCAAAGGCTAAAGACAGATTCTAGCTGTTGAATGTGTTTTTTACATTTATGGGTTAGCATTTTGAATTTACATTCTGTGTATTATTAGATTGAACAAATAAGTAACTATATTATGGATAAAAGAGCCAGATTTCTCACTATTAGAGAAGGGAAATAAAATACTTTGAGACTACAAATATCCTATTTCTCATCATACGTTCTTCCACTGATTTTAGCTTTCGTTAATGATTCTTGACTGCAACAATTATTACCATTGTGTTTGCCTTGCGATTTTTCTATTTCCATCATTTCTTCTACATTTATTGTTTGGAGTTCTACCACAACGAAGAGCTGTTTCATAACCCCCCTTTGGTTATTTATTCAATTATTTATGTATATCAGTATGGAATCATGTCTATTTATTTTATTCTACATATAGTTTATTTTGATGCTCGGCTTATTCCCCGTTTGGCTCTCGAGAGGCCCTTTACCTTGGCTCTGCTGTCCTTTGGACATGCCTCCAACATTTCTCAAGTACTTCCTTACTTTTTGCCACCACAAGATGTTTTTGGCCCATCTTGTTCTTTCTCTGTCCTCATCCTGGAATTTTCCAAGAACCTTTGTGTCCTCTTTTTGTAAAATGATATTTTATTTAAAATGATATTTTTTTCTAAAAGATATTTAGAAACCGAGATGCTAGATGTACTCATTGAGGCTGAGGTGTCATTGTTTCTAGTCCTTCTCAGTGGACAGAGCTAGGAAATATATGTATGTGTGAATATGCACACACATGCACACACATCTATATATTTGTCTATATTTAAATACTTGATATATATACACATATATTATATATATACACATTAAAAATTATGATTTCATACTGATACCTCTGATTCCCATCCAATATCACAGATTTATTCCAGTCTTCCTTATTTTCTTATGTATTTTAAATAAATGTCAAAAGGACATCCCTTCAGCCTCCCCTGCACCCACTCTAAGCTTTAGTCACTCCTTCAGTTCATGGAATTAGTCACTCTCTTCCCCAAAGAGCATTTGCTCATACCTATTTCATCAATGTCTGCTCCTCCGTCGGACTAAGCTCCACAAGATCAAAGACCACATCTCTTTTTAGTCCTCACTGTATGTCCTGCGCATTGCACAGTTTCCAGCATGCAGTAAGCACTCAAGGAATATGTTGATTGAATGAAGAAATGAATGATGGAATAGGATGCAGGATGTCACAAAGTCCCATCGTTCCTACAGCTCAAACAGAAAGTGAGACAATTCTGATTCACCAAGTCTAAAGTGCACCTTTATTAACCTTTCCAAATATGTCACTTTCATGTTGAGACCTGCCAGGTGTTAGATAACCAGGTGGCCTTAGTGGTGCTCTGGTAGTTAGGCTTGGTAAGCAAATGTGCAAACATTGTCTCTACTCAGGACCTTGGATTATATTGGGGAACATTCTGAACAGAAAGGGAGAAGCTCATCCCAACACTCCCCTCCCAGGACCTTGCTCATGTGCCTCAGAGTCAGCAGAGAATAGGTTAAGTGAGCAGACTCTGCAGTCAGGTCTGGGGCTCATCTCAAGAACTATAATAGAGTTTACTGCAGTTAAATATACAAGACACCAAAGTAGGTACTTTTTCCAGATTATCCTATTTACTCCTCACAACAAATCTAGTATTATTGACATTTTGTAGAAAGTGAGACTGAGGCATAAAAATGGTAAAAGACTTGTCCCGAGTTGCACAGCTAACAAGTAGTGTCAAGCCTCAAACTCTGGCTGTTCTATAAACTTTCTAAAATTGTTCTTTCTCCATCATTCTCTCTAGGAAGTGAAAACTGTCCAACCTTGGTTGATGTTCCAGTGGTCAGAGACCACCCATGTGTTCTCTGAGAAAGTGTAACCGTGCAGAGAAAGGAAATGTGCAGAGTGTAAATGTGCAGAGAAAGGGTTATCTCCATCCCTTGAGAAGCAAGGGGAAAAGAATCCCTTAACGGGCTTGAGTTTAGAAGGGAGAAAGGAAAAGCTGTAAGAATTCCTTGTCCTGAAGGAAGGTAATTGTGTGTCTACTTATCCAGCTGAACCCATCATCCCTGGACAGGAGGCCCTAAGCATGTCACCCCGTCCCAGGATTCCTCTTACCCAGAGCTGGGCCACTCTCTTCCCACTGCACCACTGCATTCAGAGCCACGAACTGAAAACAAATGCTCTGGAAGGGCCCAAGCAGAAAGGTAACAATTAGCCAATATTTAGCTCAGAAGACAAAGGCCCTTTGATAGGACCCTGGCCTTGGCAGCCTCTTCCCTCTGCAAACAAGCTTGGATTCCATTCAGGGAAAGCAGGAGCAGGAAGCAGTATTAGTGAGGAAACCCTTGACCTTCAGACGAATGTGGCTGCAGCATGGGGGTGAGTTTAAACTTTGGCCTGCATATCAAGAGTTGTTTGATCTCCTCTTATACCCTCCTTTCACCAAGCAGGAATATTGTCCCTGCCCGGAAAGAGCAGGGTCAGGGCCAGGTAACCATGTGGAGAGAGAACAAAGACTTGCAACCACACCAGGTGTCCCACAGCACTACTCTGGAATCAAGACCTGTCCTCAGATTAGAATCCCTCTGGAGTCCTTTTCTAGAGGAACGGCTTCCTCTGTGAAGTGCCAGTTCCTGGGGTAAATCTGTTGTTTCAGCTGATCACCTTTCCAAGGCAGAATGCAAAAGAGAAGTCTCAGCAGATGTTTGTGGCTCTGCCGGAAGCCGAGAGTGATGGCCAAAGGCAGGGGAGTGGAGGGTGCTGAACAAAGGCAGCTGGCTTGAGAGGTGGACACAGCATTCTGAGGGGAGGGGAGGGGCCATCCACCCAGGGAGCTGCAGGAGGAGGAAACAGAGTGAGGAGGGAAGCTGAGAAAGGCTCCCGGAGCCCCTGGGGATGGTGCCTGCTGGGCCTTCCTACATTATTCTAAAATAGCTACACACATTCAAATCCCTCCATAAGCTGCAGAATCATCTTCCCTTACTCTCTCCCCGCAAAAGATGTTTCTTGGGATAAATAGAAGACCCTCTCCCGGATTGGACCATTTTATCCGGAGGAGTGCCTTGTGGAAGAGCATCCTTCAGATCGTGGTTAGCATGAGCCTCTATTCCTTCCTAGCTTGGGGAAGGAGAGTGAAATGTTTACAGGGCTTTAGAGGAGGGGTCATCTGAAGTTTGCCTAGTTTCAGGAATAGTAGATTGATAATGATTCTTGGAAGAAGAAGGGACTGCACTCACAGATCAGCAGTCATTGTTTGGGACATTTGGATTTTATCAAGAGACATGGGAAGGAACAGAGTCTTATGATATTGTGATTTATAATAAGAAATATATATATATATATATAGAATTTGGTCATAGTCCTGTTACTGGCACAGAGCTCCTAAAACCCTTAGAATTTACTAAGTGATAGAGAGTGATAAAAGTGTCCTTGTTATGTTAACGAGGTGACTTTTGGGATGCCCTCTAGATCGCTTAAGGATGGAGCTAGTTGCCAGGTCACCTGCCAAGTGATTAGAGGATTGGAACTTTCAGCCCCACCCCAGTGACCTCAGGAAGGAGGGAGGGGCTGGAGGTTGAATCAACCATCAATGGACAATGAATTATTGATCAATCATGCCTATGTAATGAAGCTCCCATAAAATACCCAAAAGAATGGGTTTAGAGAGCTTCCAGGTTGGTGCACACCACAGAGGTGCTGTGAAGTGGAGCCTGTGGAGAAGGCATGGAAGCTCGGTGCCCCTTCCCCTATGCTTGCCTCCATCTGGCTGTTCTTGAGTTATATCGTTTTATAATAAACTGGTAATCTAACAAGTAAAATGTTTCTCTGAGTTCTGTGAGCCACTCTAGCAAATTAATCAAATCTAGGAAGGGGGTCATGGTAACTTCCAGTCTCTAGCTGGTTATGCAGAGCACAGGTAACCACCTGGGTTAGTGACTGGCATCAGAAGCGGGTGGGGGATGGGGAGGGAACACAGTCTTGTAGGACTGAGCCTTTAACCTGTGGAATCTGATGCTATCTCCAAGTAGATAGTGTCAGGTTTGAGTTAGATTGTAGAACACCCAGTTGATGTCTGAGAATTGCTTGCTGGATTGGGACCTCCCCGCCCTACATGCACATACCTTGGAATTAGATGTAGAAAAACAGGACTAAAGTCATGTGTGTGTGAAAGGAGTTGGAGAGGAATAGCTGTTGGGAACAAGGGCATGAGAGAGCAAACCATGAAAAACGAACTCTCGATCCATCAGTCCATCTCCCTTGCTCTGGCACCGCGCTGTGCCCTCCGACCTGGGTACACAAGAACCAGGATTCAGCCAGACTAGCACTTTGGGCTGGATGATGGAAGAGGGGCCATGAGACCTGGGCTGTGGGGAGGAGAGCCGAAAGTAGAAAGTAGAAGAACCAGCTGAACTGGGAGGAAGGATTCTTGTCATTCTCTCCTAGGCTGAGGAGGGAAAGGAGTGGGAGAACGAGTGGGGTGAGCTATGGTGGGGATGAGGCAGGGCTTCCAAAGGTTGGGCATCGAGAGCCACAAGTCTGTGTTGCCTTGCGTCTTCCATGCATCCAGCAGGGTTCGAAGAAGGCAGGGTGCTGACTGGTCCCCACCTTGCAGGGCCATGCATGAGGAGAGGGCATGGTAAGTTGCTGGAAGGAGATAGAATTTGATGGGGAGAAAAAGAGGAGAAGTAGAGAGATTGAGGTGGGTGCCATGAATCACAGATCCTAGATGCAGGATGGAGAGTCTGGCCCTGCTTATGCATGGGATGGCCTCACCGAAGGCCAAGGGGGCCTCAGGGTCCTTGACAATCACTCAGCATTCTCTTGTGCTCAGTTTCAACCCTCTAGGCTGCTCTCAGCCATTGGACAAAGCATCCTCCAGATGCTCATAGGTACAAATCCCAGGAAGTGTGCAGAAAGGCAGACACCACCGGAGTCGGCAGTCCCTGCTCCTCACTTAACCCTGGACTGGTCTGATGGAGTGACTACCACATCCCTGTGCCTGTCCTCTGCCCCTCCTGTCTTCCTGGGACTCCGAGCCAAGTATAGACTATCCCCATTTCTTTCTTTGTTTAGCTGAGCCAAGGCTAGAATTATTTTCAAAAGATTTTGTAGAAAAATATAAGAAAGGCAAACTCTGTGAATAAGAAAATGCAAAAACCGTGAAATAGAAGAGTCTTTGGAGCTCAGATTCCTTACTCAAGTCCAGGTGCAGACCGACCTGGCTGGCCGGAGTCCTAGTTCTGTGGCTTTATCGCAGAAAACTGGGGGGACTGAATTCTGTTCTCCTCTGTCCCCCCAGCTCCTAGCATGCTGCCTGGCATCCTGCAGGGGTGGAACAAATGTGTTGTGCTGGACAAATAAATGAATGAACGTCCAGCTTACAAGAGCAAGGAGTGGTTTACTTAAAGGCCACTTGTCCAAATACCGGGTTGCCCCACCCCCACCCCCAGAGGACCCAGCTTTTCTCCATCCTCTTCGCAACCCCTACCGCAGGGAGCAGAGAATATCTCCAAAAAAGGCATCGTACAAAACTGGGCAAATGTGACAAAAAAGACTCAAAGGTTTAGAATGCTCCCCTAAGGCAGGTTTCATTTTCAGTAAAGCAAAAGCCTCTCCTGGCTGGGCCTAGGGCAATGTCCCTTTTGACCTTCCTTTGGGCCCGTCTTTGGGCGCTAGTGGCTGCTCTCCTGCCTCTCCACAGGTCTTTGGTGTTTTAACGTCTTTGCTGCTTCTCTTTGTTTCTCCCTATTGTGGGCCTGGTCCTGCAACTAGTACCACTCCCCCTCACCACACACAGCCTGGCCTCTGTGACCTTGGTCTCCAGAGGGGCCCACAGCACCTGCAGAGTGTTCTCAGCTGCGCAGATGTGCACAGACAAAAGACAGCAAGCCTGTGTATAGAGACATGTGCCCGCAAAGTCACCTGTGAGCACTGTTTCCTTAGGCTACTGGAATGGATTCACAGATATTTTATGGTAGTCTTGTTTTGTAAGAATACTATACACTTAAGCAACAGTGGCATTTTATTTTCTTTAGAAGCTTCGGCAGAAATAAATGAAAATACCTATCCCCATGATTGCATTTTCTGTGAAAAGTAAATTCAAAAGGCATTGTGTCAGCAGACGCCTAGGCTCCCGTATCCACACACATAAAACAAGTCACATTTTAAAGTTAGCCAGCAATGAAAACTGGAAAGCATTTTTTTCTTTTTGTTTTTTGTTCTACAACTGAATCTGATGCTCTAGACTTACAATTTGTAATACAAGTGTGTGCCAGACAGTGAATTCAGTGGAGGAGGAAAGACAAGCTGAGGAAGATGGGAAAGAAGCATTATAATATGCTTCAGGATTTGGGGATAGGTGATCCGTTTTTCATCAGAAGCACAGTGGATCTATCCAACTACCTCTTATGACATACAGAAAAGAGAAAAAGTAAAAGGAGGCAGTCAGAGGATTGGAATAAGATGTGCCCAGCACAGTGATCTAAATAGAGTGGGTGCCTAATAAATAAGCAATGAATTGATTAGAGGTGTTAAAGTCAGCTTCGTGAGAGTGTCCACCACGTTCCAGATGAGGAAATGCCCACCCTGGGGCCCTGGGTTAGCCTGCCCATCACCTGATCTGTGACAGTGAGAACCAGCTCGGTCCTCAGGAGTCAGAACATGTCCACAGTTACAATCTCATTTGAATTTCAAAACACAGAAGATGAGCTTTCTAATTGTATTTTACAGACAAGGCTCAAAGCTAAGCTCAAAGAAATAAAATGACTAACCCAAAGTGATATTTCCAGGACTAGAACCCAGTTATGCTGACTCTTAGGGCAGGCTGACTCCTGGCTCTGACCACATGTCCTGAGACTTTGCTTTGAATTCAATTCTCCAGGTGGCCTCACACTGGACACTCTCCCAGGGCTGACCTTGCATGGCTCCTGATCTCATTGCTAGACTTGTTAGTGCATGCCCACCATGACATTTGCAGAGCGAGGTCCAGAGATGGGCACACTCATTTTAGCTCAGGAAAGTCTCTTTCTATACCCAAAGCCACCACCCTATGACCTCCCTGCTAGAATGACCTCCTAACCGGCCTCTCTGTCAAATGCACTTTGTGATGCAGCAAAAATGTTGTTAGGCTTAGAGGAAAGACCCAAGTGTCAGTTCCGGTTCCCTTCTGGCTAAGGAACCCTGGGCAAGTTATTTCACCTCTTTAAACTCCAGCTTTTTTATCTGCAAAACACAGACAATAATACATACCATTCAGTGTTGTTGACAGGATTAAATGAGATCTTTTATGAAGGGCCTACTAGGTGCTCGGAAAATACTACCTCTCTCTCTCTCTCTCTTCTGTCCATCCCTCTTCCCTCCTCCCTGCCTTTTCTTCATTCCTCTTTGCTACCGTTTATCATGCACCGTGCTCCCAGAATGATCTTCCTGGAACTCCATTTGCATCTGTTTGCTCTCTTGATCACAAATCTCGAATGACTTCCCATTGCCAGGTGTAGTCGCCTCTCCCAGGACCCTCTGCTACTGGCTCCACTTTCTTTTCCACGCTTCATCTCCTACTGCTCAGGAACACACACGGGAACCTCTCCCGAGTTCCTCTCCGCATTGCTTCTGCTGCCTCGCCCTCCCAGAAGGCCCTTTCTGGCTCTCCATCCCTGCAGGCCTCCCTTTCTACTACATGGATCTCTTCCTTCTCTGATTTCCAATTTCACTTACTGTCTGTATCAATTTCTTTGACCCCACATCACAGAGGCAGCTACGTCTTTAGGTGGTTTCTTGAGTCTATATCTCTTTCCTATCAATGTCTCTGTCTGCTCCTCCAGGAAAGACCAAGGTACTTTATTTCACTGAGTCCCCACTGGGCCAGCAATGGGAGTGGGAACCCAGGATGAGCTCTGACTCGCACCTCTAGGCCTGGGCCCAAACCCTAGGCAGGCCTAGCACTTGCTGGCTATGTGATTTAGGAAATCTTGTTTTTCTCAGTTATACAATGTTATAATTTAACTTTTTCATCAGAAGGTTCCTTTTTTTAAAATGTACTTTTCCATTGAATAAATATTGAGCACCCACTATGTGCCAGGCCTGTGCTTTTTGACACGTGTGAGTTCATCTAAATAATACTCATAATCTCAATGTGGAAACCTCAGCTCTGGAATCCCAAATCCGAGCATAAAGTTTATGAAGATTCAATAAATTAATTAAGATTGTATATGAGGTTGCATCATACTATTTGTTGACAAATAGTAGATGCTCTGCGAGTCTTTGCAGAATCTGGGTGTTAGGTCCTCAATGAATTGAATGTACTTAACTCACTCATAGGTAGTACTGAAGATATACTAAGGAGAACAGACAGTTTCCCTATTCTCATGGAGCATAGGATTCAGTCCAGCAAAGGATGAGATAGACATTAAATAAGTAATGACAATTACCACGTGGAATATCATAAGAGCCTGTAGGGGACCTAATGTAGGGTACAGTAGTGGGCTGGACTTCTCTGAAGAAAACGCTGAGCTCACATATGGTGGACCAGAGGACAATAGGTACAGCAGGGGCAAAGGTACAGCAGAGGCAGGAAAACCAGAGCCCTTTCCAGGAATGCGAGCTTAGCGTGGTGGGCAGTGAGGAAAGTGGGGCAAGGTGAGGCCAACGTGGGCTCTTCTTGAGCACACAGAGCCTGGCTGGCCGTGCGGAGGAATGTGGACTGGATTTACGATGGGGGCCAGTGGGAGTCGTAGGCCAGGAGAGTGAAGTGATCAGGGTTTGCTTTTGGAAGCTCACTCTGGTTGCTTTGTGAAGAACAGATAAAAGGGTGAGGGCGGATTCAGTAGATTAGAACAGAGTGAAAGAAACACTGATGCCTGGACCACTCTCAGCCAAGACTCCAAAGTGCCTAAGGGAGAACTGACTTCAGGGGCTGGTGCTCAGAAGAGCAGAAGCAGCCTCCGGTCCTGAGCGCCCTCTCTTTTGTGAAGCACATTTGTCCTGACCCACTACCTCTTGTCTTGTCCACACTTCCCTCTCAATGGAACAGGCTGGTTTAGGGTGCGGATGGGAAAAAAAAAAAAAGAACCGCAACCACCACCCCATTCTGAAGTGCAGACTAAGCCACAAACTGGTTTGAGCTTGTCGGTTCAGAGCTGGCTGCAAAGCAAAGACCCACCTGGCCTGGCTTTGAGTGGCCTCTCCACATTCTTGTGCCCACACTCATCCTGAGGAGGCCAGGGCAGAGGCATGGCCCTCCTCCACCCCTTCCTACCCAGACAGCTGGCAATGGCCCAGCCTCTGCTTACATAACCTTAGCCCAGGGCATTGCTCCATTCTCTTGTTTGGGGCTGGGTGGCTTCTGGAGGTCAGATCTGGGATGCAGATGTGAAAATAACCAATATTCTGAGTAGATCTAACGGTTTCAACTTTGGGCATATCCACAGCCCAAATGCCCCAGGCTCAGGTGAATCCCCCAACACTCACTGTTTGATGTTCTCTTCTGTTGTAAGAAATTGGAGCAACCACTGCCTGGGGCCAGGGGACTTTGGTTTTAAACCTCTGCTCTGTAATCAACGTAGGCAAGTAACACAACTTCTCTGGGCTTCGGTTTCTTCGACTGTAAAGCGCGAGAATCAGCACTTGTGTTGTGTATACCTCACGTGGGAGAAAGAAGACCAAAGGGAAGGTACTTAGAAAAGTTAAAATCTCCATACCAGTGTCAAAAGTATTTATAATGATATGAATAACAACAAGAACAGTAAATTATATGCATAGGGACTCACCTATGCCTATCAAAGCACTGAGAATCCTTTAACAAGAACTCTGAAGGGAGTGCGCCAACGTCAGAGCTAAGGTTTCCACCCTGATTTGCCCTCTTGACCCTAACCCATCACAGTCAAGGCTGGGACAGAGGCTCAGCCCTTCTCACAGTGATGCTGCACTAGGTTGGGGCAGCTTCCACATGGCACTGTGCATGAAGGCTGGACCACTTCTCTCTCATCGGAGACACACTTACCCTGAAGCTCCATCCAACTAAAGTAGGTGCAAAGATTCTGAGTTCAAGAAAGTGAAGATAGTTATCAGCTCAGAAATGGCAGTTACGACTGCCCTAGACAGGACCCTAAAATGGAAAGAATTCAGTGCCCAGAGGCCAGGTAAAAGGAGAGAACTATGTCAACCAGGAGGAGAACAAAATACAAAGTAGATACATGTGCCTTCTAAGTGAGTCCTAACCTCGCTTCCACAGGACGCCTCTCTCTCCCAAGGTTTTCACAAGGTTTTTCATGTCTGACCACCTTCTATCACACCTGTCCCCCAGCAGGGCTCTGGCACTAGGAGAGCTCATGACTTTAAGCCAAAGGAATGAATCTGTAAGAACACACATACCTCCCACCAGGCTCCAATTTGTCATCTGACAAAAATCACATTTATTGATTCAAATCAGTCAGGGAAAGCATTCTAAAGCAATTGCTGAATGGGCCTCAACAGGAAGGAAGAAGAAAAGCATTTTTCATAAGGTTTGAGTTCCTGCTGAAATTTTTTTATGAGAGCCTCAGGGATGTGGGATTCAGTTCTGAATTGATTGCTGTTTCTGATGCAGGATTTGAATAAGTGGGAATTCTCTAGGTACTGGATGCTATCATGAGTTGAGGGCCATCAAGCAAGTGGGTTTCCTCAATAAGAAATAGGTAGAACAAAGCGGTCTGGGAGCATCTTTGGTAAGAAAGCTGGGGTAACTCATGGGGAGGTCTTTATTCTTTATGACATTTTACATCTGTGGCATGACTGTGAGAGAAGCAATGTTTTCTGTTAATTTTGTGGCTGATTTTACCTGTGTCTCTCCTCCCAGACTTATTTAGGGTTGGGTTGCTTTTTTATTTTTCACCTTGAGCTGATTTTCACTTTTTCAATTTGTAATAGTTTTTAGTCTTTTACCTCCACTGTTGATTATAGGACCTTAGGGTTGGATGTCTGTCTGTCTGTCTATCTATCATCTATCTCTTTATGTCACATGATGATTAGAGACATAGCTCCTGAAGTCAGACTGCCTGATCCCACCACTTGCTAATCACTGAGGTCTTTGGCAAGATATGTATCATTTCTGTCTCTCAGTTGTCTCATCTGTAAAATAGGAAAAAATCAGAGCTCTTGCCTCATACAGTTGTTGTAGAGATGAACGCTTCTTATTTTATTTTAAAGGTAACTTAACTTCTAATTAAAGATGACAGATTTACTGTACATATTTTCTCCTCTCCCTTCAAGGACGCCTCTAAATAATAATAATTAAAATGTATAAACCGAGCAATGAAGAGACCAATAGGGAGGTTGTCAGCAGACGGGTGAAGTCAATAAAATATGTGGGAGAAATGAGGTAGATGGAGGAGTGATGACTGACTGGTAAGCTGAGAACCAGAACCCAGAGCCTGGAAGAGAGAGTCCCTGGGGAAGATAGGACAGAGGAGGGATTGCCAAGCTCCACAGAACCCAGTGGACCAAGGCCTAGGAAATACTCAATGGAATAAAAGCAAGAGTGAGACATGGGCTTGGAAGCGGGGATTTGCTGAAACCTGCACACAGAGCAGTGAATGCTACCCAAAGCCCTTGCTCAAAACACACAGGAGCCATGCACCAACCTCCCCAGGATAATAAAACAACCCAAACCAGAAACGAACAAAACACCAAATGAGCAAACAAAAAAAAGGGCTTTTTCCCTTGAGAAACTGAATGGTTCTAGAAATATACTCTTAAAATGGCATCTAGATGTCCCCAGTGTAACTGCTACCCCTCAGCCTGAAACAAAGCAAGTACATATACATAGAACTCCCAGTCCGATATTTTAAACTATGATTAGATAACCAGGGATAACCGTATATCTTAGAAGGACCTTCACTGGAGGAGAGGGGAAGTTGATAATTGAGAGAAAATATTAAAATTAATATCCTCAGAGATATTTATTGCATCCATTAAAAAAAAAAAGAACAGGCCACAAACTAAACATCAAGTGTAAAGATAGGAAAGGGATTTAATTTTTAGAAATTGGAGAATATACACATAAATGAATATGTATATGTCTAGATAGATGACAGATAGATCGATAGATAGATAGATAGATAGATAGATGGATAGAGTTGAAACTCACTTTAAAAGATATATCTCTTTATGGTATACTTTGATAAACAGTTTCAAAGTATTCAATGTATCCAAATATATACAATATATTAATATACTCAAGTGTATCCATCTTTTCCTTTAGTTTATGATTAGTACTTTGTTAGCAAAAAAAAAAAAAGCCTTTTCGAAGTCATGAAATTCTTCTATACTTCTTCTAAATGTTTAATTTTTTGTATTTTATATTTAAGTTCTTAATGCATCTAGAATTTTGTGTATAGTATAATTAGGGACCTGATTTTTTTCCCCATATGAGTAAATAAATTAGCAATATCACCCCTCTCACATATCAAGTTTTCATCTATGTATGGAATTGTGTCTGGGTTCGTTTTCTGTGCCATCGATCTGTTTGTTTATCCTCTTCTAATATGACACTGTTTTAATTACTCTAGTTTTGTAATAAATGGTGATATCAGAGAGAACATGCTGTCCTATCCACATCCCAACCTTGTGCTTCTTCGAGAGGCTTTTGGATATTCTTGGCTTTTTGCTCTTCCAAACAGACTTTAAAGTAAGCCTGTCACATTCCATGGAAAACCATGTTAAGCTTTTAATTGGCATTTCTTTAATTCTACAGCTCAAGATGGAGAAAATGTACATATTTACACAATTGATCTCTCTTTCTCACAAATATATTGCGTCTTTCTATTTATTTAAGTCTTCTCTAATATCTTTTAAAAAGTCATTATTATTTTCTATACGAGGGACTTACTCATTTTAGAGTCATTCCAAGATATGGATTTTTTTGCTGCTTTTGTAACTGGAAATTTGAAATTATATCTTTTTGTTTATCACTAGTATAAGAAATGAAATTAACTTTTGTGTGTTGACCTTATACTTGGCAACTTTACTGTCTTAATAATTCTAATAATAAATCTATAGGTTATTAGGAATTTCCCATGGGTTTTCATATCATTAACAAATAATGAGAGTTTATTTCATCCTTTTTTCATTCTTATACCTTTATTCTTCTTTTTCTTGCCTTGTTCTTTTTATTAAAATTTATTGGGGTGATATTGGTTAATAAAATCATATAAGTTTCAAGTGTATAATTCAATAATATGTTATATGTAGACTGCATTGTGTGTTCACCACCCAAAGTTAAATTTCCTTCCATCACCGTATATTTGACCCCTTTCCCTTTATTTACCTGCCCCCTCCCCTCTTCCCTCTGGTAACCACTAATCCACTGCCCGTGTCCATGAGTTTCTGTTTGTTTGTCATGTTGGTTTGTTCTCTCCTTTTTACATTCCACATGTAAGTGAAATCATATGCCTCTCAGCTATTTCTGTCTTACTTATTTCGCTTAGCATGATAATCTCAAGATCCATCATGTTGTCCCAAAAGGTAATTTTTTCTCTTTTCTGATAGTTGAGTAATATTCCATTGTACATATGTACCACCTCTTCTTTATCCAATCGTCTATTGATGGACACTTCAGTTGTTTCCATGTCTTGGCCACCGCAAATAATGCTGCTGTGAACATTAGGGTGCCTATATCTTTGGGAATAAATGTTTTCAAGATTTGGGGTAAATACCCAGAAGAGGGATTGCCAGGTCATATGATAATTCTATTCTTAATTTTTTGAGGAATCTCCATACTGTCGTAACTCCATAGTGGCTATTTACATTCCTCGCAGCAGTGTATAAGGATTTTCCCCACAACCTCTTTAACGCTTGTAATTACTTGTCCTATTGATGACAGCCATTATAACAGGTGCGAGTTTTGATTTGTATTTCCCTAATGGCTAGTGAAGTGGAGCATCTTTTCATATGTCTGTTGGCCATTTGCGTATATTCTTGGTATAGTGTCTGTTCAGGTCTGCTGCCCATATTTTAATTGGATTGCTTTTGTTGTTGTTGAATTGTGTAAGTTCTTTGTGTACTTTGGATATTAGGCCCTTATCGGAGGTGTCATTTGCAGATATCTTCTCCCATTTAGTTGGTTTCCTCTATGTCTTGTCGGTGATTTCTTTTGCTGTGCAAAGCTTTATAGTTTGATATAATCCTATTCATTTATTTTTGCTTTTACTTCTCTTGCCTTTGGGGTCAAATTCATAATCCTCACTCAATCCAAATTTCATGAGTTTAGTGCCTATGTTTTTTCTATGCAATTTATTGTTTCAGATATACTCACGTCTTTGATTCGTTTTGAGTTAATTTTGGTGTGTGGTGATGGACAGCAGTCTAGTTTCATTCTTTTTCATGGGGCTTTCCAGTTTTTCCAGCACCATTTATTGAAGAGGCTTTCTTTTCTCCATTGCATGTTTTTGGCTCCTTTGTCAAAAATTATTTGTCCATACATGTGGGGATTTATTTGTGTACTCTCGATTCTGTTCCATTGGTTTGTGTGTCTGTTTTTCTGCCAATACCATGCTATTTTGATTATCGTCACTTTATAGTATAACTTGAAGTCAGGCAGAGTGATACCTCCAGACTTGTTCTTTGTTCTCAAAATTGCTTTGGTTATTTGGGATCTTTTGTACTTCCATACAAACCTGATGATTGTTTTTTCTATTTCTTTAAAAAGTGTTGTTGGGCTTTTGATGGGGATTGTACTAAATCTGTATATAGCTTTGATCAGAAGGTCTTTTTAACTATGTTGATTCTTCCAATCCATAACACAGAATATCTTTCCATTTCTTTGTGTCTTCTTCAATCTCTTTTACTAAGGTCATAGTTTTCAGTGCATAGGTTCTCATATCTTTTGTTAAGTTTATTCCTAGGTATTTGATTCTTTTTGCTGTAATTGCAAAAGGAATTATTAGGATTTTTTTTTCATTTCTTCTTTTGAAAATTCATTGTTAGTGTATAGAAACACTATGGATTTTTGTATATTGATTTTGTATCCTGAAACTTTACTGTATTTATTTATTGTTTCTACAATTTTGTTTTGTTTTGTTTTGGTGGAGTCTTTAGGGTTTTCTATATAGAGAATCATGTCATCTGCAAAAAGTGACAATTTGACTTCTTCATTTCCATTTTGGATACCTTTTATTTCTTTCTCTTGCCTGATTGCTCTAGCTAGGACTTCCAACACTATATTAAATCATAGTAGTGATAGCGAACAGCCTTGTCCTGTTCCTAGTCTTAAAGGGAAGGTTTTTAGTTTTTCACCATTAAGTATGACGTAAGTAAGGGTTTGTTGTATATGGCCTTTATTATGTTGAGGTATTTTTCTTCTATATCTGTTTTGTCAACTGTTTTAATCATAAATAGTTGCTATATCTTGTCAAATGCTTTTTCTGCATCTATCGATATGATCATATGATTTTTAGCCTTTATATTGTTTATGTGGTGTATCATTAATCGATTTGCTTATTTTAAACATTGCTGTCCCCTGGAATGAAGTCTACCTGATCTTCATGTATAATTTTTTAAATCTATTGTATATATAGGATTTGCTAGTATTTTGTTTTAGATTTTTGCATCTGTATTCATCAGAGATATTGGTCTACAGTGTGTGTGTTATCTTAACTAGGTTTTGGTGTCAGGGGAATGTTGGCCCCATAAAATGATTTAAGAAGTATTGCCTTCTCTTCAGTTTTTTTTTTTGGAAAAGTTTGAGAATAACAGGTATTAAATCATCTTTGAATGTTTGGTAGAATTCACTAGTGAAGCCATCTAGTCCTGAACATTTACTTTTAAGGACATTTTTGATGATTGTTTCAATTTCCTTACTGTTGATCAGTCATCTAGATTTTCCATTTCTTCATGATTCACTCTAGGAATGTTGTACATTTCTAAGAATTTCTCCAGTTCTTCTAGGTTATTGAATTTGGTGGCATATATTCTTTCATAGTATTCATGTACGATCCTTTGTATTTCAGATTTTTCTTGCCTATTGAGCTGGCTAAAATTTTTACTGCAATTTTTATTTTGTTTCTGTATTTAAAAGCAATACTTTTAGTGTATCATCAATGATTTATGATATTAATGCTGTAGTTTTTTTTTAATTGATTACCTTGATCAGAAAATTAACTTTCTAGTTTACTAAGAGGTTGGTTTGACTTTTTTAAATATTGAATAAATGTTGAATGTCATTTAATATTTTTTTCTAGATCTTT
The DNA here is from genome assembly GCF_902729225.1 of Pteropus medius. Taxonomy (NCBI): domain Eukaryota; kingdom Metazoa; phylum Chordata; class Mammalia; order Chiroptera; family Pteropodidae; genus Pteropus; species Pteropus medius. The sequence continues at coordinate 169,914 of NW_024349227.1, forward strand.
TGAGATGAATATTTCTTTAAATCTCTAACAGAATAAATAATATTAAGATATTTTGCAACACATCTTCTTGGAATAGACTCATTTTTTAAAACAACATAGTTGCATTGTATTTGGAATATTTAACTTAGGGTATGTTTGTTCTTTCATCTATATTCATGAATGAGACTGATTGTAATTTTCTTTTTCATACTGTCTTCAAATAGTTTGGGGATCCAGGTTCCATTAGTCCCATAAAATGAATTTGGAAGTACTGCCTCTTCTCCTACCTTCTGTAAGAGATTAAGTTTGGATTATCTACCTCTATCTATTGAATACATGATAAAACTCACTCATATAATTGTTTGGGCCCAGTGTTCTCTTTATGATCCAGTTTCATTAGCAGTTATAAAACTATTCCAATTTTCTATTTTATGTAAAGGCCATTGTTACCCGTTATATTTTTGTAGGTGCTTGTCCATTCCACCTAAGAATACAAGCTTATTGGCATAAAAGTATTCACAACATTCCCCTCCTATCTTTCATCTTGTAGTTAGTTACCCGCTTCTCTATTCCTGATAACATTGTATTGCCTTTGCTTTCCTGACCCAAACATCTTTGCAGAGCTTTGTTAATTATTTTGACTGTTGGCTCCATTTTATAAGCGTTGCCCTTGTCCTTCATTTTCATTCCTTGCCTTTTCTTGGTTTTCTTCTGGGGTTCTTTAGTTGGCTACTTCATCCAATTTAATTATTTAATGTTCAGCCTTTCTCCTCTTCTAACACAAGTAATTTAAGGTTACCAATGTCTCTCAGATTTCTACTTTAGTTTTGAAATTCGATGTTTTTTATTGTTTAGATTTAAATATTTTTCTAATTCACATTATTATTTCTATTTTAACCTTTTCAATATTTAGAGATCTGTTTTAAAATTTCCAAATATATAGTTTTTTAAAAAATAAGTTTTTTGTTATTGAATTTTAGCATATTTGTTCTGTGATCAGATAATAAGATCTGTTTAACACTAACTTTGAAATTAGTTGCAAGTTTATTTATGATTTACACTAGTAGTCAATTCTTGATTTTTTTTAAAAAAAAATTTAATTTAAAAGAGTGTGTTTTATTTAATTATTAAGTGTAGTATTAAATATATGTCCACTAGGTCAATCTCGTGCATTGTTTTATAAATAATGATATATTTAGAAATGCAAATATTCAAAAGTTTACCTATCATACCTCCTTAGTAAATGATTAACAACGTGCTTAGCAAATATGGGAGCGAGCTAAGACAGAGGAAAACATAAGACCCAGAGAACAATGGCTCTCATTCAGGACAGCATTGACTCCCAGGATGACAGCTATGCAGCTCTCCTGAGCAAACATTACCTACTGGAGAGCAGGACATGCGGCTCTTGGAGGAAGGACTTCAGTAAAAAGCACAATTCAAGAGGTCCAATACCATCCTCGAGACTGAGGAAATTTGACCCAGGACAAACTCCTGTGTGCTAATATGCCAAAGCCAGAGCCCATTGGAGTTGGAGACTTGGAGTTTACTAGGGTATCGAGAGCACATGACCAAGGTTGCATGAGTTTACCTCTGTCGAGTAGAACAGGTGGAGAACGTGTAAACTGTGGAGAAGCTGATTATACAGTCATTGATCTGTAACTGGAGCAGAGGTCACACAGGTGAAAGCTGGCATTTCTAAGCTAGTTAAGTGTGGTTTCTAAGCCTCTAAAGTGAATGTACCTGGAGTACACAGAAAGTTCCATGGAGTGATGAGAGAAAGTGTTCAAACTTCTATTTTTTTTTTAAATTCTTTTAACTTCTATTTATCTCATTCTTTTTATTTCTTGTGTGTGTATTTATATTCTAATGTACATAATAAATTAGTAAAGAGATGTGTATGTGCATATGCAGACACACACACACAGTGCATGCATGCTCAGATATTTCTAGCTGATAATTATAAATACTTGGAAACACCTGAGAAACAACAGCTAGGTAGGGGTGAGGTAGTCAGATACCCTCCCAAAGTCAGAAAGAATAATAACGATAACTTTGTTGCACAGTGATTGTGTGCCTGGTGCTGTACAGGATGCTTTTAATTGATTCTTTCAGTTAATACTCAAAACAACCTTTCAAGATGAATACTATTTTTCTTCTCTACAGGTAAGAAACAGGCTCAAAGTTAAGCAACTTGCTTCACGTCACATAAGTCACAAGTCCAGAATTCGACCTAAGTAGTTAGGCTCCAGAGCACATGGCCTTTTCCATTAGCTTCAGCAACCTCCCGTTACAAATTCCATCTTTGCTACTTGTTATGGGTTGAATGGTGTCCCCTCAAAATTCACATGTCCTAGTCCCCCATACCTCAGAATATGACCTTATTTGGAAACAAGTTATTGCAGATGAGGTCATACTGGAATTAGTAGATCCCTAACCTAATACGACTGGTATCTTTATTGAAAGAAAAAAAACACACACACACACAAAAAATAGACGTGCTCAGAAGTGCTCAGAAGGAAAACACCACATCAAGTTGGAGTTATGCTGCCGCAAGCCAAGAAACTACCAGAAGCTAGGAAAAGATCCTTCCCTGGCCTTCAAAGGAAACAGGTTCAGTCAACACTGGGATTTGACTTCTCCAGAACTGTAAGATACTAAATTTCCATTGTTTAAACTCCCTAGTTTGTGGTATTTGTGACATCAGCCCTAGCAAACTGCACACCATTAATATTTACTTACTTGTAGGTGATATTAAACCGAATGTTTGGGGCAGGAAATGTGTGATACTGTGATTTATAATAAGAAATACATATTAGATCTTCATCCCCTTTCTGGCACAGAGCTCTTAAATCCTTGTAAATTCCTAAGTACTAAGCGCACTAGGAGCATCTTTTGTTCTAATGTGATGACTCTGGATGGGTTCCTGGCAGGAGGTGGTCACCAGAAAAACCAAACCATGATTAGAAGCTTAGAATTTTCAGCCCACCTCCTGATCCTCCCTAGAGAGGAGAGGGGCCGGAGATGGAGTTAATAATTGGTCATGCTTACATGAGGAAGCCTCCATAAGATTCCAACAGTATGGTGTTCAGTGAGCTTCTCGGTAGGTGAACACCTAGACGTGCTGAGAGAGTGGGCACTTGTAGAGGGCATGGAGGCTCAGCACCCTTCCCACACACCTTCCCCTATGCGTCTCTTTCACCTGGATGCTCATCTGTATCTTTTATCATATCCTTTTATAATCAATAGTAAATAAACTGTTTCCCTGAGTTCTGTGAGCCACTATAGCAAATTAACCGAATCTGAGGAAGAGATCATGGGAACCTCTGATTTATAGTCAGTTGGTCAGAAGCACAGGTGACAACCTGGACTTTTGATTGGCATCTGAAGGGGCGGGACCAACTCTTGGGATTGAGTTCTTACCTGTGGTATCTGACACTATCTCTACGTAAATACGTAATATCAGAATTGAGTTAAATAGTAGGACACTCAGCTAGTGTCACAGAACGGCTTGGTGCACGCAAATGCCCCACGCATTTGGTGATTAGGAGTATGAGAAGTGTTCTGTGTGAAAACGAAGGAGACACATAGGAGGACTGTCAGTCTTTCTAACACAAAATTGAATTTAACTTCTCATCAGTGTGTTTTTAAACGCAGGTGGCTTCTTAGAGAATGATTCTGTAGTCTTTCAAAACGCCTCAAGATATTACTAATTCTTCTAAAAGACTCAGAAAACAAAGGCTGGTCTTACTAAGACAAGATAAATGATCAGACGTGAATTAATTTATTCACCAAATTATAAAACCACCCAAAACTATAAAACGTGACAGCTCAGTCCCATTTCCCCAGAATCTGGTAACCTGGGGCTGCACCTCCTGCTTCAGGAAGTGTCCCTCACACCCCTGGAGCTGAGCAGCAAACCCTACAGCAGTCGCCGTCTCCGGCCTGGAAAGGGCGCAAGGGGTCTTGAGCACTGGTCATAGAAGATCAGAATAACAATGCCACTGTGTTTATCTAGAAGAATCTTGCGCTCTGCTTAAGCATGGCGGAGTGAATTCAATATTTTATCTCTACTTTGTCCCCAAATCCCATTACAATGACAGTCGAATAATTCTAAAACTGTAAAAATCCACAGAAACAGAGGAAACTGAAGAAATAATGAGAGTGGACGATGAAAAACAGGCAGAAGAGGGTAACTGACCCAGCAGGGGAGAGAGAATGGACACCCAGGCCTGCAGACAGACAGGTGGAGCCGGGAAGGTCTCAGGAGTTAGAGGAATGTGGCATCTGAAGCGGGGTGGGGGATGGGGAATTTGGCTAAAAATAAAAGAATTTATAACAGATAAACTCTAAGTGCAAAAATATCAGGCACAGCTGAGAACTGGGGGATTAACTGGTTATCTGCACTCAATAGTGAAAGCTTCAGCCTTTCTCCATTTGGTTTCAAAAATATAAACGGGAGCCCTGATAACAAGCAGCAGTCTCACCAGCAGACCATCCAGGCTGCGCTGGACGGACTCTGTGTCCTGCTGGCCCAGGAGGTTCACTCCAGGTGCCTGAAGACCCCGCTTTGGAGACCCTGTCAATCACTAACTACCTGTGTTTGGCAACAGGTAGTTTCCAAATGCACCTGTCCCAGAGCCTGAACATCAATCAGCTGAAGGACCTGGGTCTCAGTGCAGTCGACCTGACCAATGTTAAGTTCTTGGCCCCTTCAAGTTCTGATAGTGAGAGCCGCCGCCACCCTCCAGGACCTGGGCTTGGATAAATGTGGGATCAGGGACCCCCGGTTCAGCGCCATCCTGTCTGCCCTGACCCGCTGCTCCCAGTTCACAATGATTCAGCTTCTGTGGCCGTCCTGGAGAGCCTGCTGCGCCACACCAAGGGGCTGAGCCACACACTGTACCCCGCCCCCTAGAGAGTTAAGAGGATACCTGCAGCACTGTCTACTGGGGGGGATGTGCCCAGCTGCAAGCCAAGCTGAGGCAGGTACTGCCAGAGCCGGGGTGGTCTGGCATGGTCTGGTTCAGTGCCAACCACTGTCCTCACTGTGGTGACAGGACCTTCTATGACCTGGATCCCATCGTGTGTCCCTGTGATATGTCTGTCTATCTGAGTGCACGGATCATAGGCTTTATTCTGGGCCCTTGAACACTGAGGCCCAGACTTAAGTTTATCTTAAAGGAGCATGGCAGCCACGGTTTCAGACAACTGCTCACCGTGAGCAGGAAAAGGAAACGTGATTTGGGGGGAATGTTGACTTGGGAGTTAACGGCTTCTTTGGGGAGATGTGTTCTATAGAGTTAGAAACATGAATCTGAATATCTACAGGGGGGATTCAGGAGTGGGAGGTATGTGTGGGAATTACCCCAGCTTGAATGGTTGTAAAGAAATGGTCAGAAATAAAGGGAACCTTAATGAGGAAGGAAGGAAGGAAGGAAGGAAGGAAGGAAGGAAGAAGAAGGAAGGAAGGAAGAAGGAAGGAAGGAAGGAAGGAAGGAAGGAAGAAGGAAGGAAGGAAGGAAGGAAGGAAAGAAAAGAAAAAAGAAAAGAAAAGAAAAAAGAAAAAAGAAAAGAAATGCAAGCAGAAAGAAAAAAAATGCAAGCAGGGAGGGTCATCCCCCTCCCTGACCCTCAGGCAGGAAACTGGAAGATTCTCCAGGGAAACCAGTCAGCCCAAGAGAAAACGACCATTGCTACTAAATTTGGGGGTTTCTGCCAGTGGAATGTCTGAGTCTCTGAAAACAACAAAACAAAACAAAGAATCTGCAGTGAAGCCTGTCAAGTGGATTGACAAGCTCCAAAAAAAAAAATGTGCATTCCGATCGATGTTTAGGTGACACAGTCTTTTGAGGAAAGCCTCTAAAATTCGAGCCAGAGACCAAAACAAACAGAGAAAAGGAACTTGGGGGAAGCAGACAGAATGCAGGGATAAAAGAAAACTATGCAAATAATTCTCTTTAAAAAATGATAATTAATATCCCTGGAAACGTGAGGAGATATTGCAGCCATGAATCAATAAAATGATGTTACCTATTTAAAAAGAAGGACTTTTAAAACAAGAGCATGTTCTTGTGAAATACAATGTGATAGCAGAAGTTCGTATACATATAAACCTTCTTCGGCTCTGCAGCCCCTGTCTCCCTCTCCCACTTTATAAGAACTCTTGTGATCACATGGGGGACCACCAGATAACCCGGGATATTTTCCCCAGGTCAAGATCCTTAATCACATCAGCAAAGGCCCTTTGCCAGGTAAGGTAACATATTCTCTTTCCAGGTTCCAAGCATAAGGGTATATGGACACCTTTGGGGGAGCCATTATTCTGTTTACTACAGGAGCCCATGCAGGTGCGATTTCAAATGGCCGTGTTCTTTCTAAACAGGCCACCTCCACCTCTGGTCCACAGGAAACTCACGTTCTTTGCCCGATAGAATCTAAGCAGCTCTCTTTGGCTTGCTCTCCTCCCAAAGCAGCTAGCCAGCTGGCCTCACCTCTCCCCTGGATTCCATGGGCAGGAGTCAGCCTTCATTCAACTGCAGGGAACACACGCTCTAACTGGTCGACCGAAGCCCATGTCATCGTCTGAGGCACAGACAAGCAGTTCCAGGCTCCCTCACTGGGAAAAGAGGTTGATCTTGGCACAACCCTCTACAAAGAAATCTGCTTTACTATCTCCCTGTCTGCACCCCAAGCCTCTCACGCCCTCGGTCTGCCTCTCCTCTCTCTCTGGGGTCATTTATTTCTTGCATCTTGGTGATTCAGTTGAAGTGTCTAACTTAATCTGCTGTTATGAAAACAGGATGGAGAAAACTGGGCAGAGGATACAAAAAGACAACTCTGAGGAGAATAAATAAAAATGATTAATATGCATTTAAAATTCATTCTCCAAGTGATGAAATGTATGCAAATGAAAATAAGATGCCATCTTCACCAATGAGCCGGGCAAGGTCCTAAAGTTTGATAACACCCTGTGAGGGGCTGCACAGACCCTTTACACACTGAGGGGAATCTAAATATTTCAGACAGCAATTTTTTAACATGCATCTGTCTTTCAAATGTATGGTTGATAAAATCATTGGATGGTGTATAAAGATGAACGAATGAGAATGTTCACTGAATCATTATTTATATTAGCTAAAATGACTGAGTATTAACCAATAAAGAATTGGTTTAATAACTTCTAGTCTCTGTATATAATGTAATGCCTTATAGAAGATTAAATGGCATCAGTAAATAAATCTAGATATATTGACAAATGATAAAATGTGACTTGAAAAACAGTTTTCACAGAATAATTTAATTTTGTGGGAAAATATATATGAGAGATAACACTCAGATCATAAAATTAGGTATCTACGTGCTGGGGTTATGGGTAAATTTTAATTTTCTCCTTTGGTTTTTCTGTATTTTTACAAATAAACTGGGAAACTATGTTATGACTTTTCTAACACAATCTGCTTTTGAAATAGTAAACAGTCTGTTTCTCTCTCCTCAGCGTGGCTGTCTTGGGGAACTGGTCTGGATGTAAGTGGAGTCTGTTGGGAGTGGCATTCAAGGCTTTCTCACTGTAAGGACCAGGAACATGGAAAACTGCCCCGCGAGGACAGAGCAAGAGAAATTCCACATCAGGACAGTAAGGATGGAGCGAGCACTGGATCAGACAGGTTTCTGCAGCCCGGGCTCTATTACTGGGTGGTACCCCGGGGCCACAGTCAGCAAACACTGGTTCTGTGCCCACGACCTAGGGGATAGGGGGTAATCTGTTTGAGCTTCAAAGGGCCAGTTAAGGAGAGAAAAACAAAGTGTATGAAACAATTACAACAGTCTGCAGTAATAAATTCAAAATAATAGTATCCTTTTGCTATACTGGCCGGATTATGTAAGTGGTAGGAGTTCTGAGAATTTGTTAAGGTGGGTGAAATACATGGATGAATAGATAGGTTCTAGCCAAAAAAAACTCCTTTAGCAGTGCCTCATGCCTCTCGTGCATGTGAGGTTCTCATTACGGGTTTGTGGAAGGAAGGAAGGGAAGGGAAAAGATGGGAAGGAAAAGGAGGAGGGGAAAAAGAAAAGACATTTCAGGTGGGAGGTACGGCTAAGCCAGCGGTTCTCAGAGTGCCGTCCTGAAACTGGCAACACCAGCATCACTTGGGAACTTGTTAGAAATGCAAATTCTCAGGCCCCGCCCGGACCTACTGAATCAGAGACTCTGGGGTGGGGCCCGGCAGTCTGTTTAACTAATCTTCCAGGTGATCTTGATGTAGCTGAAGGGTGAGAACCACTGGGCTGAGCACAGGCACGGAAGCTGCAGCAGGTCGTAAGGAGACTGGCTTTACTGGAGCAAAGAAGCCGCGTCGCATACTGATGGGAGACCTCAGAACTCAGAGGCTCCCTGTGATTAGAGGTAAAATAAATTAATTTTTCCACAAACAATATGTCTGATATTTACATGTAACTAATGCAAAGGAAATGTTTTTTTTTTAATTAAATCACCCACATTATTTCCTCACCAAAACATCAATTAGCTTAATATTTCTCATTTCCTTACAGTTTTGTACATATGCGCAGAAATGTTCACACAGTTATAATAAAGTGATGCATGCAATTTTAGGGTTTTGTTTGCTTATTTGAGCATTTTGTAGTGGGTTTTTTGATACCGTGTAATCAATGGGTTTGAATTTTTATTGTGGTTTGTGCTATTGTATTTTATATCTTAGCTCTTCCTAGACTGCATCTGGAGAGTTGTTACAGAAAAAAACAAATAATGAAATTATCAAATAATGGGTTTAAAATTTCAAAAGTTGAGGTCTGGGTCTAAGATAAAAGCCCTTGGAAACAAATAAACAGCCAAACCCAGTTTTCCCTCACCTCAGAGACTTGATGAAGTGAGCTGGGCTGCGGGGCTGCAGAGGATCAGGACCACGCTTGTGGCTGGCCCTTTGTCCACCCACCCACTCCTCCAGAATCTCGTGGGTGAGACCCAAATCACCTCCCTGAAAAGAGCCCGAAGAAGTGACATGTGTGGCAGAGGTCTTCCACGTAGCACCGTGTGGGAGCAGCAATGGCTCTATGACCAGCTAAGATGCGACGACCCAACCAACCTCTCACAGGCTGGGAGTCATTCCATGACACAGTTGACTCCTGAACAAAGCAGGGGTTAGGGGCACCCATTTCACACAGTCAGAAAGCTTCGTATATTTCTGACTCTCCCAAAACTTCAGTCATCCCTCAGTATCTGCTCAGGATTGGTTCTAGGACCCCAGGGGACACCAAAATCCGCGGATGCTCCAGTCTCTCCTACAAAATGGTGTAGAACAGTGCATACAGCCAGCCCTCAAAAATGCTGTTTTTGATCCATGGTAGGGTGAATCCACAGTTGAGAAACTATAGGTATAAAGGGCTGACTATATATTTATTGAAAGAATCCATGGATAAGTGGACCTGCAGAGTCCAAACCTGTGTCGTTCAAGGCTCAACTGTATAGATCAGATGTGACTAAATCAGAGGCTGGCCTGAGAAATCTCTGCATTAGGAAACAGAGGACAACCCAGTTTCTGCATGGATCGATGACCAAAGAAGAAAGAAAGAAGTCAAAGGATGTGCTGGTAGAAGCCAGCAACAGCAGGTAATGACAAAGTACACAATGCCAGGGGAGAGCAAGCAGTTGGAAGATGGGGCGACAACAGGACTAAGTTGCCTGAGATTTCCAGAATCAGCCTAATGCAGTGTAACAGTGTCTTGAGGACTTACAAGACAAAGTAAGCTTTACTGCAGAATATTAAACAAAGTTACATTTTGTTTTGTTTTTAATTTATTTATTTAAATTAGTTTCAAGTATACAGTACATTGGTTAGACATCTATATAGTTCATAAAATGATCCCCCCAATTGCTCCCTCCCTCCCCTGGCCCTCCACCTAGCCATCATATTAATGCTAACTGTATTCCCTATGCCGTGCTCCCCATCCCCATGACCAACTATCACTACTAATTTGTACTTCTTTAACCCTTCACCCCATTCTCCCAGCTCCCTAACCCTCCTCCCCTCTGTCCATCATCAAACTGTCCACTATATTTGTGAGTCTCTTTTTGATTAGTTTGTTCTTTTTGTTCTTCAGATTCCGCATATAAGTGAAATCATAACAAAGTTACATTTTGACTCAGCTGAATATGTAGCCTAAGATTCACACTTCCTACAATGATATGATTCTTTTTTCATGTCTTGCACAGTAGTTATTATTTTAAATGACTATATCCCCATCAAATGATTATACTCTATTTTATTTAATCATTCCCCTGTTGTTAAAAATTAAGATAGTTTTAATTTTTTAATGTAATAAAAATAAACAAAAGTATTTATTCCACAACATTTATTTTCCACCTATACTGTGCCAGACTCTGGACTAAGCATCAGAAAATCAGAGGTGAAAAGTACGCCGTGTGCCATTGTCTGGTGGGAGAGTCAGATGTGTGAACTGGCCATCAATCACAGTGCAATATGACCGGAATTATAACAAACACATATAACTTGTCTTCTTTCTAATTATTTCCTTAGGATAAATTTCAAACAATGAGATCTCTCAGTTATACTGACAAATCGCTTTCTACAAGGTATCAAATACTACAATGAAGCAATGATGACTTCTGCTATATAATGTGTAATATCCCTTGATTCTTATATGTGCTGGAAATATTTTCCAAATCTTTTGTTTTCCTTTTTACTCATATTATTTTGGGGAGGGGATTTTAAAAGTATTTGAATTTCTCACAAATTAAAAACACAATGAGGTATCACTTCACATCTATCAGAATGGCTATCATCAAAAAGTCAAAAAAAACAAGTATTGACGAGGATGTGGAGACAAGGGAATCCTCACACGCTGCTGATGGGACTGCAAAATGGTACAGACAATATGGAAAACAGTTTAGAGGCTTTTCAAAAAATTAAAAATAGAACTGCCTTTTGATCCAGCAATTGCGCTTCTGGGCACTTATCCAAAGGGAACCAAAACACTAGTTCGTAAAGATCTATGCAAGCCTGCGTTCACTGCAGCACTATTCACAATAGCCAAGATATGGAAGCAACCCAAGTGCCCATCAATAGATGATTGGATAAAGGAGTTATTGTACATATATACAATGAAATATTACTCAGATGAAAAAATCCAACCATTTACAACAACCTGGATGGACCCAGAGGATATTATGTTGAGTGGAAAACAAATCAAACAGAGAAAGATAAATACCATATGATTTCATTTATTTGTGAAATCTAAGGAGTAAAAACAAAAAACAAACTAAACAAAACCAAACTCATAGATTCAGAGGTGACTGCCAGAGGGGAAGGGGCTGGGGGGCTGGGTGAAAAGTGAAGGGATGAAGAAGTACTAACTAGTTACAAAACAGTCACGGCGTGGGGAATATTGTCAATAGTATTGAGTGGCTGGGTGGAGAGCCAGATGGGTGATAGAGTAATCTGGGATCCCTTCATAAACTACACAAATGTCTAACCAATGCACTGTACACTGAACCTAATATAAAATAAAACTTTTTTTTAAAAGGGGAGGGAAGGAAAATTAAAAAGTTGGAATAAATTATTCTCTCATTTTTTTAAAGTATTTTAATTTCTCTTTTCCTGTTTCATGTTTTCCATGACTTTAAAGTTTCAAAAATGACTCCTTTAGAAATACGATAAATACTCATTTTTATTTTCTACTAGTTTTTTAAAAAAAATGCTTTGATTTCTCTTTGGTTGTTCAATTAATCTATCTGGAATTTAGCAATTAATCAGAGTAATCTATTCTCTAAATCGCTAGCTAAGATTATTCCTCCTTTCCTTATTATTTGGTGACATCTATCAAATGTAAAATTCTTACTGTTACAGAACATTTTTGAGATATTATGCCTGATAATGCCTAGACTCTGCATAGTCTGTGGCTCTCATACATTGAATTAAAGGCATCTGCAGCTTCATGTGGAAAGAACCATTGAGAATGGGGAGCTACCCTTTATTTGGTTTTCCAGGCTATGTTGAGAAAGTGAAAAAAAAAAAAGCTGAAGAAGTTTTAGATAGCCAGAGCTTAGAGATCTAATGATAAACCAGATCACTGATTAGTAAGGAACATGGAATAAGATGGCCATGAAGTTCCTACCACGCAGGAGGAAAAAGTTACTCGTGGTGCTGAGAGTAGAAGCTGGGTACAAGAAGTTTAGAAGAGAAGAAAAAGGGTCACCTGAAATGTTCTGACTCCTTTCCTCACCCCAGGAGGGAACACTGACTACATGTATGGCGCGGCTGGAGGTGGTGGATAAAACAACCAACTCGATAGACTTGGAGAATCTGAGAACTTCAGGGGCTGGTGTCCTACATGACCCAGGAATAATTTGGGGAAACTACAGGCCACGTAGAGAAACCCTTCACTGGTGGAATCCCAGGTCTGACCCGATCCAAGAGAGAGGGTGGCAATGACTGAGGCAGATGTGAGGGTAGCAGGTGTGAGGGTAGCAGGTGTGAGGGTAGCCTCTGAGGGGCCATGCACCACAGCATGCTGGNGGCCCTTTCTGGGCTTTTTGTTGTTCCTGTATTGATTTAAAATGTATCTTTAAAGTCAAAACAAAACTTTAAATGTGTTTGGGGCACGTTGTGTCCTTAGGTAATACAGAAAGAGATCTCTTGTTTCCTTTTTAATAGCCATAGTTCTCTCTTCTTTATACTTTGTGTCAGAAGAACTAAAAGCTCTTCCACGTAGTGTTGTTAGCCTTGTGCAAGGCAGTGATGGCCAGGTGGGTGGTATAGGAAGCTTCATACTGGGAGAAGATGTAGGAAGTGGAACAATTTGGGAAACCGCCATTTTTCTCCAGAGAAACCCTGTATGGCCTCTTGTTCCCTCACATTCCATATGTTCCAGTTTGCCTGGCATAGTCCCAGTTTCCACCCGCTGTCCCAGCACAATGATTGAAAATTCTCACTTTCACTTTCAAAAGTGTCCCAGTCTGAGTAATAAATTACGTGGCCACCATAGCCATGGCGCCTATCTACCACAAGGTGGCAGCATATGCCCACAGTTGAAAAAGTACTGCCGCTTGAGAAAGCGGCCTCTTCATTAATCCAGGACAGGGTTGGAAATACAGCACAAGATTGATGAAATGAGGGTCCTTGAGAACGCAAGGATTTGTAAGGGGATCCCCTCATCCATCCCCTGCCATGGGGCAGGCTGCACGACTCTACCTGGCAGCTGTGAGGAAAGCCGTCCTCAAGATAGGGCTTCTCTCAGCTCCTGAAATTAGATTGGGTTCGGACATTGCCTGTGTGACGCCCGGGGAAGGGTCCTGCCCCGCAGCAGTTTCTCACCTGCTGTAGTCCTTGCTCTGAGGGTGCTGACCGCCTAGATACATCCAGCGGTTAGCAGGCTAAAACAACCCGCGTGTATTATCTCATGGTTATCTCTTTGGGTCCAGAGTCCTCGTGTATTATCTCTTTGGGTCCAGAATCCCAGCACAGCTTAGCTGAGTTCTCTGCAGTCACGGTTCGTTTGGGGAAAGATCCACTTTCAAGTTCGCATGATTATTGTAAGGATTCAGGTCCTTATGCATTGCTAGACTGAGAGCTTCAGTTTCTTGCCAAAGGTGGCCCCCATTTCCTTGCCACATGCTCCTCTCCTTGGAGCAGCCCCCATCACGGCGCTGGCTTCGGCAAAGCCTCGCCAGATGGCACTTCAACCGCATGCATCTTAATCATGGAAGTGACCTCTCTTATCTAACCTTTGCTACATTCTCTTGGTTAAAAGTAAGTCACAGATCTCACCCACGCTTCAGGAAAAGGCATGAACGGCAGGAGGCAGGGATCATGGGGGCCATGCTCTACAAGGAGGGTGGACAACGGTATCTATTTCCCGGAGATTAGGGTTCCAGGTTACATTTTGGGAACTCTGTCTCTACAGCTCTCCCTAGTCATTGTCTGCCCCAAAACATAAAACGTTGGTTTTTCCTCTTCATTCCCAGCTTGAGAGCAACTTCTCGCTGGTCTGTGGAGCGATCCCTTCCCGACTGCCCCCCTCTCTCCCTGCTGCCGGCTGGACCACGGCGTAGAAGGAGGCCCCCAAATCCTGGGGTGGGGCAGAGAGTGAAAACGGGCCGGCCAAAGGCAAGGACGGGCTCTGTTCTCACAGAATCTGATGGGCCGTATATCCCCTTGGGGATGAAATGAGCCGCCGCTCATGCTCGTTTACCTTTCTTTGCTTCTGCTGCTGGGCTTGGGGTCAGTCCCTACCCTATGGCAGGGACAGTGCCCGCCTGACAGTTATGTCCCCACATTTTCCCCATCTGCCTTTGCAGTTAGGCTGGGGCCACCTGACTAGGTCAGGTCAAGTGCATTTGGTTCTGGGATAAAGAAATTAAAAGCCAGTGTGCCTCCTCCATCCTTTTCTTCCCTGACTCACTTTAATTTTATCCTCGACCTGTCAGCACAAATTCCTAGGGACTTCTCCTTGGCCCAGGAAAAGGACTGGGCCACCATCTCCAAAATAAGTCCCCACTTAAATCCTTTCTTCTTTCCCCAAATCCCTCTCTTTCAGGCTATGACTTTCCTTTCCTTTAACACTAGAGGGCGCTTCTGGACGGGCACCAACCAAAACTTCAGTTCAGATTCTTCCTCAGTCCCGTCAGTGGCTGGCAGGGGCCAGCAGGTGGCCAAACTTGAACTTGGAGCACATCAGTTTCAACAAGGAGATGGGCTTCTCACCCATCTGAACAGGCTCCCAACTTTAAGTGTTGCTGGCACGTTCTCCTATCCAGACCTATCCTGAACCACTCCCTTAGAGCTCTATTCTTTTCCTTCTCAACAGTTAACATTTGTAATTATATACTTGTTTCTAAACCAATTAGTTCAATGTCCCTCTTCCCCCATTAGACTATGAGCTCCACGAAGCAGGGGATATACCTGTTTTGTTTACTATTTATTTCTAGCACCCAGCATGATATCTGGTGTATGTATTCTTGATAAATACTTGAGGATTCATTAAATTAATACCTCTGTTTCTTCTCATACCTTCCCTTCACCCACCTACCCTCCACACCGCTGGACATCGACCTGACCTTGTGCTACTAATCACTACCATCCCGACCTCATCAGCATCTTTGGTTATCGTCACACTTTCCTGACAAGTTTTCATTTTTTCAAATGTTTGCTCTCCAATGCATTTTGCCACCCCGCTACTCTTCTCAAAAAGCTATTACCCACAGCTCCAATTCCCAGTTGCTTTTAAGACATACTGACAAATAAATTCATCATGAAGAGAATGACTTAGTTAACGGGGTAGAGAATGAACTTCCCAGAGGCTCCGAGGTCCTTATCTATAGAGTGGGGATAGTAATACTGACTTTGGAGCGTGGGTCGTTGCAATGCTTAAATAAGATCATAGCAGGCATGGGGACTGGCCGAAGTGGCAGAAAACACATATTCAATAAAGGATGCATATTTACATCGGTAATCTATGATTTTAGTCTCAAGGAATAGGCACTGTTCAGGTGAGCAAACAGGAGACTCCAGTGCACTAGTTCGAAGACTGCTGAGGGAAGAGGGAGTGGGTTTAATTTAATGTTTCTCTTTCCACGAGGTATAAGCATTGGCAATGGGTAGGAATTAAAAGTAGTTACATTTATCTCAATTAAGATTTCCTGAAAATCAGAAATAACTGAAAATGGAATTGGCTTTATGTGAATCCCCTGTCGCTGGAAGTAATTAAAATGAGGCGAAAGACTTCCTTTTAAAAGAAGTCTTCAAAGATATTTTGCATGACATAGAGATTGAATTAGGTCACTTCTAGGGTTCTGTAAACTTAATGATTCTAAGATAATTTATGACTATGAGAATCGTTTTCTAACTCCCTTGGCCCATTGAGTTTTCTCACTCTTTTGAGGTCTTGTTTTTTGGAATATATGTTTGTATTGATATTTGAGTTTTTATGTTTCTTTCACAATTAGGTAGTAGATTTCTTGAAGACTCAGCACCTTGGATTTATGCCTTCCTAGGTCTCGCTTTTAGAGAGAAAAGCGCCTGTGCTTTTCATGCTAAGTGCAAGGGGCTGCAGGATTCCATCTCTTCTCCCTTCAACAGGAACCTCAGCTCTGTAAATCGAAGAGATAGGAAGGAGATGCCCCAGGCACACTGGGGAACCTACAAATGAGCTTCTGAAATGTGGAGTAAGGCTTCATCATTTCCTTAGGCATCTTCGGGTAGAAGGCATAAAAGGAGGAAGGCTGGTAAGTGAAGGATCAAGGGTGATGGTCTCTGAGGATAATCTGCCTTCTCAATGTTGTCTCTGTAGAGCTTAAAGGGCAGTAGTGTGAACAAACAGGCTTTATTTAGAACTTAAACTAGAATGTAATTTCCCATGGGTATGGAGCCTGTCTCACTGTAGCAAATATGGAGACTAAATACATCTGCTTGTTTCAATATTTGGTGGGGATATGGTCCTCAAGAGCCCTGTTGTTGTCAGTCCTGTGGGATTTCAGGCAAGCTGGGCAAGTCACGTAACAATCTCTGTAAAGAAATTTGATCTGGCCCTTTCTAAGGGACATCTGAGATGGGACATCTGGGTGGATGACTCCCCCCAATTTTAAACTCCCCGATTCTTCTAAACTCTCCAAATTACAGAATTGGCTCACCTCTCCCTATCAAGAGCTGCATACTCTCTACTCCCTGAACCCCCCACCTCCACCTTGCTTGAAGACACTATGCAAACCTCTCCCACCTCCCCCTCTGGTAACTAGGCTGATAACTAGGACTAAGTCATGGCATAACCCAGCTGGGAAGTGCTGGGCCTGACGATGGAAGAAGAGAATAGACTTCGAAAGAGCTGCAAGTCTCAGCAGCATGTGCCAGCCAAAGTCAGCGGGGCTCCTGGGGAACTGGATTCTGAAGGTGCTGGATCCAGGGGCCTGAAACACAAGATAAGACAAGGAAGAGTTAGTTGATTTGGGAGCATTCTCCAAGCATACAAGATTTAACACGCTGGCAAGGACTCTGGGAGGTGACTTCACTATTCAAATAGCTCCAAGAAATAGGCCAGATGAAGCCTACTCCCATCTGGCTCAGGCTAGATGAAGCCAGTACGGCCCCAGCAGACAGTGGAGGAAGAAACGAAAAGGCTCAGGGAGCAGGGAGGCAGGCGTGCTGGAGTGAGTGCACCCACCACGAAGCCAGAAGGCCTGCCAGATGGTTCTGTGCCTTGGGTAGGCCCAGGGATAAACCATGCACAGGATCCAAAAGAAGTGAGCTAATGAGAAGGACACCAGCCTCACCAAGAAGGTCAACTGGGGATCTCCTCTGTGAGTCAGGGCTGGCGATAGGAGAGGTGGGTGGAGAATTTGTTCAGTGACACCAGTAGTGATGACGGACCCATAGGCAAAGAAGCCAGGTAGATACCGTGTTTATGATGAACAGCAGGGTTGGAGTGGCAGCCAAAAGGAGCCTGACCCACAGAGAGTTATGGAGATCATTAAAAGAACACGGTGTTCTGAAAGACAAAATAGGCAACCGACCAACAAGGACGGTTCTCAGCTTGTACCATTAGAATAAGTTAAGGATGGATGACTAGAAGTCAAAGGGCAGTAGCCTCAATAAAATGTCATGATCCCTGTCCCATTTTCTGGACCTGAACCAGTTTTCAGACAAACACTCAGCCAGGTCTGCAGGAGAAAACACCCTGCATCACCACAGCAAACATGCACAATGATGGCCCCGTAAGTCCTTCCAAAAGGGACCCATGGCCATTTATTTGGGTGACTGTACACTAAGGAAAAGGGATTCCCAGATGTTCTAAGGACTGTTGGGCACAGGGTCCAAGCTGACATGATACCTAAAGAACCAGAGCATCATTACAGCTCCTGTTCTAACTAGCAGGACATTTGGGACCAAGTAATAAAGTCCTGACCGAGGCCCAGCTTACAGTGCGCCCACTGGGTCTGCACATACACCCAGTGGCAAGTCCTCCAGTCCCTGAATGTACAATTGGGGTTAACAGGCTTGTTGGTTGGACCATTGGGACTTAGGCTTGTGGGATAAGAGCTACCATAATGGGGAAGGCAGGAGAAAGCCTCAGAAACTGCCTCACCCCTGCCAAGGTGATAAATACAAAACAATATCACATGGTGGGGGAATTACTGATATTAGTACCTCCCTTAAGGATGTAAAGGACGCGGAGTGGTAGTTCCCATAATATCTCCATTTGATTCAATACTTGGCCCCTGGGGGATGACAATAAACAACTGCTAACTCAAACAAATATTAGCCCCAATTCGAGCCACTGTATCTGTTCATCTGCTACAGTCGTCCCCCACCCCCCAACCCACCAATCCATGGTTTAACTTTCCAAGGTTTCAGTTACCCACCGTCAACCACGGTCCAAATATATTAAATGAAAAATTCTAGAAATAAAACATTCATACATTTTAAATTGTGCATCATTCCGAGTAGTGTGATGAATGCTCACGCCATCTCGCTCCATCTGCCCAGGAGGTGATTCGTCCCGTCTCTGTCCAGCATCTGCACACTGTAAACGCTCCCCTCCCCTAAGCCACTTAGCAGCTGGCTGGATTATCAGATCTCCTGCCACAGTATCACCGTGCTCTTGTTCATGTATCCTTATTTTACTTCATAATGGTGCCAAAACACAAGAGGAGTGATGCTGGCAATTCAGATACGCTGAAGAGGAGCTATAAAGCATTTCTAATACAACTAGATATTTTGAGAGAGAGAGAGGAGAGAGAGAATTCGTATAACTCTTATTACAGTATATCACTATAATTCTATTTTATTATTAGTTATTGTTGTTAATCTCTCACTGTGTCTAATTTATAAATAAACTTAGATATGTATGTAGGGGAGAAAACATAGTATATGCAGGATTTGGTACTATCTCTGGTTTCAGGCATCCACTGGGGGTCTTAGAATTTGTCCCCCACAGATAAGGGGGAGCTGCTGTATAGCAGATTGATGTTTCCTCAGACACAGAATCTGCAGCCTTGACTTGGAGAATACATTCTTTGCTGGTCCCTTCAGAGAAGATGAGAGACCATTTGCGTTTATATGGGTGAATGACAACATATAGTTACAATTTTGTCCCAAAGCCATGTTACCTAGCCGGTCTTCTGTCATAATATAATTCAAAGGGATCTGAAGAATGTCACATCGCTCCATTATTTATGAGATTATGATAATCAGGCCATGTGAACAAGATGTGGCCAGCATGTTGGAAACCATAGTAAGACACGCGTGCCTCAGAGGATGGGAGGTAAACCTTACAAAGATTCAGGGGACCGCCACATCAGGAATATTTATCTTCAGGGGTCCAGTGATCAGGGGCTCTTCAGAAAATCTCATCCCAAATGAAAGACAAACTATTACTTCTTGAGCTTCTCGCCACAATGAAAGAAGCAACGTATCTGATAGGCCTCTTTGTTTCTGGAGGTGGCATATCCCACACCTGGAGTAGCATGAAATGCTTCTACCTTCAAGTGGAGCTCAGAGCAGGAGAGGGCTATGCAGCAGGTCCAGGCTGAGATGTAAGCAGCCCTGCTACTTCATATCACAGGTATGGGTGTTTGGAGAAGATGCCATGTGGAACTTAAGACAAGCCCCAGTGAGAGAATGCAACCTGGTCACATAGTCCCCTGTGGTTCTTTTGCAAGGCCATGCCATCTGCAAAGGACAGCCATGTGTCTTTTGAAAAACAACTCCTGGCATGATACTGGGCCCTCATAGAGACGGAAAACCTGAACACGAGGCACCAGATAAATGTGCATCTAGAACTGGCCAACAAGAGCTGAGAGCTATTGTCCCCACTGAGTCAGAAGGTCAGGAAGGCTAGCAGCAATTTGTCATAAATTGAAGGGGGTACAGCTGAGACTGAGCACAATAAGGACATGAGGGCATAAGCAAGCTACATGAGCAAGTAACCCAGCCCCTCACATCAATGGCCACTGGTGCACCAGTGCCCCTTCCTCAGCTCACAGGGGCCACACAGGAGCCTCCCTTATAACTACGTGGCAGAGGAAGGCAAAAGCCAAGTTTCATTTGTAGATGAATGAGTTCAAGCTGAAAGCAAACAGTAGATGTGTTACAAAAAGTGACCTTGAAAAAAAGTGGAGTTTCTCAAAAAATTAAAAATGGATATACCTTTTGACCCAGCAATTGCACTTCTGGGTATTTATCCAAAGAAAACCAAAACAATAATTCATAAAGATCTATGCACTCCAATATTCATGGCAGCACAATTTACAATAGCCAAGATATGGAAGCGACCTAAATGCCCATCAACAGGGGATTGGATAAAGAAGTTGTGGTTCATATATGCAATGGAACATTACTCAGACATTAAAGAAAATGAAATCCTACCATTTGCAGTGACGTGGATGGACCTAGAGGTTATTATGCTGAGTGAAATAAGTCAGACAGAGATAGATAAATACCATATGATTTCACTTATATGTAGAATCTAAGGAACAAAAAGAACAAACTAATCAAAAAGGAATCACAAATATAGAGGACAATCTGGTGATAGCCAGAAGGGAGGAGGGTTTGGGGGTCTGGGAGACTAGGGTAAAGTGTTAAAGTAGGACAATTTAGTAGTTGATAGATGGTCACAGGAATGGGGAGCATGGCATAGAGAATGCACTTAGCATTAATGTAATAGCTGAGCGGAGAGCCAGAGGAGAGAAAGAGCAATTGGCAGGATTGTTTTATAAACTATACAAATGTCTAACCAATGTACTATATACTTGAAACTAATAAAATAATTTTTTTTAAAAAAAGTGACAAAAGATAGTCCTTCCAATAGACAGAACTTCAGGCAATGTGCCTGGTCATCTATTTTGTGTGAAAGAGAAAATAGCCTTATTTTAGAATTTATGGAGAGGCCTGGATGGAGAAAGATCAAAAGGTTGGTTAGAGACATGTGGGTGGACATGAGAGTGGCAGGAAATGTGAAGCTCTTTGCATTATATGCTAATGCCCACTAGAGAGTACACACTATGGAAGAAACACTAAGTTACTAAGCAGACAGGGTGACTTGGTCACCTGATGTCAGCCAACCCCAGGCACTGGCCGCCATGGTGCTGGCACAATGGACACAGGAGGGAACTAGCTACATCAGAGGGATGGAGCTATGAATGGGCCCCCACAGAGAGCACGGGCACTCCCTAACTGAGGCCGAGCTTAGCAGTGTTGAAGATGAACATCCAGCTTCTCAGCAACAGGAACACCAGGTCCTCCATATATTACCATTCCTCAAGGAGACTAGCTGCCTCCTTGGTGGCAAGTTAATTGGTTGGGGCCCTTCCGTCCTGCAAGGGTCAGTGACTCATTATCAGAGGATACTATCTATTCCAAATAACATTGTGATCAGATAATCACAACCAGTAAGAAATATATTCATTTCAATCTCTAAGCTCAAGTCAGTCCAGAGAGATTACGCTAAGAGGTATTGATGGTGTTTTTCTGCAGTAATGACACCAACATGCTGAGATGAGTTACCACTGAGGTCATATGATCTTGGAAATGATGTCCTGGGATTCTTTACTCTGTGTTTTTACCAGCAGTTTATGTGTGAACTTGAGCCATCTCAGCAGCACTCTCCTGACTGCCTTTGGATCGTCTTCTGTGCACACACACACACACACACACACACACATTACTTTGCAAAATGTGTAAGGAAAAATGTAAGGCTGACTACCAGTCATGCGGATGCATATACATACACACACATATGTGTATATATGCACATAGACACACATACTGTGTTTTTTCCTATACATACATACAAACTTATGATAAAGTTTAATTTATAAATTAGTCACAGTAAGAGATTAACAATAATAATAAAACGATTACAATGTACTAAAATAAGAGTTAAGTGAATGTGGTCTCTTTCTCTCCCCAAATATCTAATTGTAATGTGCTCAACCTCCTTCATTTTGGGATGATGTGAGCTGGCACAACGCCTATGTGATGCGATAAAGTGAGGTGAATGACGTAGGCACTGTGACTTAGCGTTAGGTTTCTTGAACACTGTGACTTAGCGTTAGGTTTCTTGAACACAAGCACCACGACACCCTGACAGTGGATCTGATAACCTAGACAGTGGCTACTACGTGACTAGCTGGCGTCTACAGTGTGGAGACTTTAGACAAAGAGATGATTCACGTCCCAAGTGGGACAGAGCAGGACAACACGAGACTTCATCACACTACTCAGAGTGGCTCTCAATTTAAAATGTATGACTTATTTATTTCTGGAATTTTCCACTTAATATTTTCAGACTACAGTTGACTACAAGTAACTGGAGTCTCGGAAAGTGAAATCACAGATAAAATGATTATTTGTGCTGTACAAATATTGTCTTCTATTATTGTTTGAAGGAGTAACAAGTCTCATCATTCACCTTCTTCTATGAGTTTCTGGGTAAATGATCAAGGACCTGTAGGACTGGTAGTAATCCAAGGGTTTTTATACAATGTTTCCTTCAGCTTTCATTATTCTGACCAGAGCTTTGGTGAGGAACGGGGAGGAGGGATGTGTCTCTCTCACAAATAACAGGAATAGAAGAAAGTTGACATATGGGGGCAGAGTGAGCAAGAAACTTCACAATGATGTATAAAAAGGAATGTAAGCCAGTCACAAGGATACATAAAACATCTCTGTACATTGTTCTTAATTATTCATTAGAAAACGTGTTTTGGAGAGGGAAAAGATCGATACAGATTTTTTTTTTTTTTTATAGCATGAATGGCTTTTCCTTGTATTGGTTCATTTTCCATTTGCTGATTTTTACTCTTGCGTGTCTGTTTAGCAAATAAAATTTTTTGCTAAATCTGAGAAGGGGGTGGGGGCGGGGAGTGAATAAATCTCTTCCCAGATCCAAAGTTTGGTCTAAATATTACTTAGCCTTTTTCTGCAGTCTGAGAGTCTAGAAGGTCACAGTGTCATAAATTTATGTAAAGAGGCCACCCGTGGCTTTGAACTAAGCTAGAGAATTCAGTCATACTCCCAAGAGAAATACAATACAGAGTGTTCTCCACCATAAAGCTCCAGAGCGGGGAGCCATCTCGGACATCTGGGACAGTGCTCTGAAAATCAGCCCAGTGCTTTACAACTAATTGGACTTTACTATAATTTATGTCGTTAGTAATCAAAAAGTCTTCAAAATGTACAAAAGTAAACAAAGTAGAAAAGACATCGTTAAGGATGGAAAATAACTGCATTGTTTATAAAATAAAGTTGACAAATATTTATTTTAAAATACAAAATCAATTCAGGCATGTCCCAAATTGATTTCTTTTTGATCTTTCAAATGCCAAAATGTTCAATTGGAAAAGAGAAAGAAAGAAAGAAAGAAAGAAAGAAAGAAAGAAAGAAAGAAAGAAAGAAAGTTGTTATGTTGTTGAAAGAAAGAAAGAAAGAAAGAAAGGAGGGAGGGAGGAGGGAGGGAGGG
Organism: Pteropus medius; assembly: GCF_902729225.1. Lineage (NCBI taxonomy): Eukaryota > Metazoa > Chordata > Mammalia > Chiroptera > Pteropodidae > Pteropus > Pteropus medius. The sequence continues at coordinate 193,383 of NW_024349227.1, forward strand.
AGGTGTGGATGGTGAGGAGTGGAGGAGGGAGGGAGGAAGGAAGTAAAGGAAGGAAGGAAGGAAGGAAGGAAGGAAGTTGAAGGAAAGAAAGAAGGAAAGACAGGAAGAGAAAGAAGGCAAGGAAGCGAGGAAGGAAGGAAAAGTGAGAACGTGCCAGACTTCTGAATAGATGAAGACTTTTTTTTTTTTTTGGAGGGTTTGATCATTACAAGATATCAGCTCCCTGTTGCTATAAACCAAGCTATTATCAGCTAATGTTAATGAGAATTTACAATTTACTTTGAATTACATGGATTATTGCTTAATCCACATAGTAACTTTATCAGGTAGATGTTATTATCTCCTGTTTTCCTCATCTGTAAAACAGGAGACAGGGGTACATAATCTGACTCATATCACTTTCCCAATAAAAAGTAGGGTTGGGATATTAACTTGGAGGGAATCTGACTCCAAAGTCTACGTGATTAACCACAATGCTATACTGCTCCCCAAGGAGCTGGGAGGGAAAAATCTAGCCAGACATTAACCCTTTCTACCACCTACACAGGGATCATTCAATTCTAGGGATAGCCTCTGAATGCAGGGCCACAGTGTACAGTTCTCCGGGTTGTGCACTGGTCAAACACACGGCTAAGGGGATGCCGTTCACGTTGCAGATGTGTTCTAACTTATGTGGGAGGCTATAGGTGTTTGTGAAGATATTGAGCTCCAGGCCTGGAGCTCATGGCCAAGTACTGGGATAACAGCACACACGGCTGTGCACGTAGTCACTGGCACACGCGCATACACAAGACTGCCGTGTCCCAGCCCAGGCACCACTTCCTCTCCTCTTGCTTTCGGTAACTCGATTCCTACCCCAGCCTGGAAGAGGGAGTACACAGAGGTGCACGCTGTCACCAATGGTTGTTCAAACTGTGCAGCAATGTACCAACTGAATTTATTTTTTTCTTAAGGAAGAAATGTCCTATCTAGTTGGCCTGAGAGTGCTATGTTGTCTATCCAGGGTCCTGGTGAGGGTCCTTAACTATAGTCTGCAGTACTTCCGTCCCCTGGAGCCCCTTAGCTGTTTAGTGCTTGGGTGTGCCAGCCATTTTAATGTCAGTTTAAAACCAGCAGATGTATATAGGCAGATCACATCATTTACAAGAAAAATACACAGCCATGAAATATTTTCCAAAAGGAATTCTTGGGGGATTTTTTAAGTGCGTCATCCATCTGAATAGGCCACACTTAGTGTTCTCTTTCTATGGCGATCATCTCATTTCTGTATGGTGCTTTGTCTAGGGCATTAAATAGTAACTACGAGGTGTGCACTTGAACTGGAGTCAGTGACCCAAACCGCCTCTGTTTGGGAGTTGAAGGAGCCAGGTCAGCTAGGAGGCCCCAGCCAGACAGCAGGGGAATTCCTCTCCTGAATTTTCTCTCCTGTCCAGGTTGTTGCATCACTTGTCTGGGAGAGACCTGAATGGCCAGGATAAGCTGGGGCCTCCTGAAAAGCCTGGGACCCTGGACTGGATGGGTAATGAGAGGTAGAAGGATGTGGATCTGTGTATTTTCCTTGAAGCTACTGTCACCACCCTGGAAAAGTTCTGCAAGAATAAGTGACAGTAAGAACGACAAGGGACCAGGACTGGCTCTCTCCTGCAAGAAATAAAACCCAAGGCCTAGGATGAAGTGACTTGCTGCAGGCTGTGGAGAGGTGAATGCAGAGCTTCACCTTGCACTGCAATCCTCCAGAGCCAACTCCAACGGCTTTCCAACACCAATACTGTCTTTTTGGTCTCCAGGTTTAAAGAGAAGACTAGAAGACGTCCAACCACCAGCATCTCAAAGAGAGGGAAAGAAAAGTCCAGGTGGACTTGATATCTAGACTGAGATGGGTGGAGAAGCCCCAGCTAAGCCTGGAGAACAAAAGGTGAGATGAGGCTTTCTCCCCAGAGGTTGGGGGCTTGTCTCCGAATGTGGAATGTGGGTGGGGAGTTGCAGCAGCTGTCAGGCACGCGTTCAAGCGCCACTCACGGAGCAGCTGTGCTCCCTCCCAGGAGGTCAGAGAAGATTCTGGAGTTCAGGTCACAGCAACTCCTTCCTAACTCCCTACTCTTTTGCTCACCCCCACTCTCTCTCCCATCAGAATGCATGATTCCTTAGAGGCCCCTGAGTAATTTAGAACCAACAAATGCTAGAAAGTGAAAGAAACAGGGAGATCATGCAGTCAAAGCTCTTCTGTTGCAGTGGAGAGGAAAGACACAAGTTCAAGGTCATTCCATCAGCCACAAGCAAGGCAGGGCCTCCTGAGTCCTGGATCTATGCTTGTCAGTCTAAACCACACTGGCTTCTTCCTTTCTTGTCTTCTGCCCCAAGGGTCAGGGGATAAGAGAGAAGTGGGGCTCAGGGCAGGAGGCAGTGGGGATTTGGGGAGTCATACACCAGTCTGTGCTGAAGTTGAGGTAGATTCTCTTCCCAGCAAAACCGAGAGATAAGAGAGCTCTTCACTGTGACCCTCATCCCGGAAAATGCCTTGCACCATAACAGAAGCCTGTGGCCTCAGGCTACTATCTAGGTAGGGCTCCCTGTCTCCTGGAGAAAGGTTTTGTGAAGGTCGTTGCTGAGTGGGAGACTTGGAGACATTCTGTTGAACGCTATCCTGCAATCTCCAGTGAAGGCTGATAACTCTTTGAAAACATTTTATCTCACACTCCGTGCTTCCTCATTGCTCTTCAGAGGTGGAGAGGTGGCTGCCCCACTGGACTTCAGAACTGGGCCATGTGGTGCAGAGACTTTGGCCCCAACATGTGCTACATTAGCTCTTTAGAAAAACAAGCCCAGAGGTCTGGACGCCAGCTTCAGCATTAGCCTTGGACTTGGTGAATATTAATCAAACAAAGAAATAGGTGCCGGCACACTTGGGAGGGCCTCCAGATGAGGGCAGGAGGCCAGAAGCTCTGGAAGGCAGGGAAGGCCTAAGGCTGCCACGGCAGCGCCCAAGACGGTGGAGTTGCGGCAGGAGGCACGGAGGAGGCATGAGGGGCCTGCGGACTTTTCCAAATCTGACCACTCCTGGGGCTCTACCTGGATAGAGCAGGCAAAGGCTTTGGTGGAGATGGCTGGACAGAGTCAAGCTGTGGTGACAGCTTGCAGCTACAGGACTGACCCACGGTCTCTACTTTTCTCTTGCTCTCTCCTCTCTCTTCCTTTCTCCTTTCTTTCACCTCCCACTCTCACTTCCCTCTCCCCCTTCTTCGACTTCCTCTGCCTTCTTCCACCCCCCTCCACTCCCCTTTCTCCTCCTGTAGCCTATGTCCCAGACTGGCCAGCGGCCTTGTGTGGCCCAGCTGGGGAAGGGGGGCAAAGGGCTCGTGGGCCAACCAGTGACTGTTAGCGCCTCTTCTTAGCATTGGTGCCATATGCATTAGAGTTGGAGAGAGGAAACAATGGCTACTTCAGTTTGCATATATATATATATATATATATATATATATATATTTTTATCTATACGTCCCAAGAACTGCAGGCAGTAGATAGATTGAAAGAACAGATTTTTAATCAATCAAAAAGCACCCATGAAAACTCTATGGAGACTACAAAAGAAGCATAATGTATAATTTCTGCCTTTATTCATCAGCAGGCAACAAAAGACCACTAAAGGGGTCAAATATAGGGGGAGAGGGGAGGGTGAAGTGGGTAAAGGGGATCAAATATATGGTAGCTAAAGGAAACTGGACTTTGGGTGGTAAACACACAATAGGACATACAGATGTCAAATTACAATGTACACCTGAAAATTATATAATTGTATTAACCAATGTTACCTTAATAAACTTAAATTTTAAAAAGGAAAAAAAAAAGACTATTAAGCTGGGATCAGTATGATGTCCACTAAAAGGGTGGTCAGGTCTTGCTCACAGCAGCTGTGCATAGTCTGCCTACACTGCGCTGGATCTTGCTTTAGAGCCTGGAAGTGACAGATGAGACCTATCGTCCTGTCCTCAAGGGGCTCCCCAGGCCAGTGGAAGAGACCAGAGCAGAGGGAAGATCGGTGTGAACCGGGGGCGGGCACGACTTCTAGAAGTGGTGAAGGAGAAACCGTGCAGTTGCGAAGGATCCCTGTGCAGATAAACACTTGCGCTGAGCATCGGTCTTTAACTCTCTGTTACTGACCAGAGGCACACTTTCGGTGAGACAGAAAGCTTCTCTCTGGGAAGTCTGTTCCCCTGCAAAAGAGAAGGGGCGAAGAGACAAGTGAAAAGGAGTCGCTCTGTGCCAGGCACCTTGTTGGCACTTCCAACACAATTTCATTGGCATTATGCAATAAGCCTGCACAGATTCTCCCTTTCCCTGGAGAAGAAACAAATCTCTGACACAGAGTAACCTTTCTGCGGTCCCATAGTGCTGGCTGAGGTCTAAACTTCCAGCATGTAGTCTTTCCCCTACACAATGCTCCCCCAGTTCAGAGCTCCACGCCGGCAAGTGGGTACGGAGACTGTAATCCTACAGAGAGGCCAGTTTGCCTCTTCTGAACACAGAAATCTCCAGGGTTGGGGAAGTTGTAGCCTTTGGTGGTGGTCACACAGACCAAATGTGTCTGCCTACGCATGTGAGCATGGAGTCCTGCTTCTCTCTGAGAAGGTAGTCTCTGTCTTGCTCTTAGATATATCCAATCCAGCCCCAGCGCTGAGCAAACTGAGATTCCAAGGTGCTTGCCCCAAGTCCCACTGCAGCTCACGGCAGCTTCTTACTTGCCTCCTCTCAGCCTCTACATTTACAGTGTTTTTTGCAGGTCACCAACCAGAGGGCAGGATGGAGAATGCCCATCCTCCTCATACTGTGCCTGCTGCAAGGTGAGTCCCAAACACAGCCCAAATGCAGAGCTTGCGAGACCAGACCCGAGTTTTCCAGGCTGCAGAGACCCCTGCCAGCTGCCTTGGTGGCATTCAGCCCTCCCTCAGCAGTTTGGGCATATCCATGGCTTTCTCTCCTGGGATCTGAGGCCATGCAGTGGATCCAGGCAGTGGTCAGATCTGGGCCCAGGGGGAGTGAGGGAGGCGAGAGCTCACAGGAGAGGTCACATGCCTGATTTGATGACTTCTAGAATATTCACTGTTTTGATAGTGCCTATTTCCCACTCTATTCTATTCAAGTTGACGACTGAGAGTCAGCTGCATTTGTAAGGGTTCCAGGGTGTGCAAAAGACAGCCGTAGCACTGCTCCATGACCACTCATTCTAAAAGCACTCAAATGCCTGTCCCAGTACAAAGGACATAAAGATGAAGACCCTGCCCTACTCTAAAGAGTTCGGAGTCTACACAGAAACTAGAAGGGTAAATAAAAATTGTATTTATTACTAGTCCGCACACATTTATAGAGAGCCTACCATGTGCCAGGCACTAGGGACAGATGGATGAAAGATAGGGTCCCTGCCCTAAATGTCCTAGCAGGCTGGTGAAGTGAGGCTGGCCAGGCTCAAATGATAAATAGCTCTGTCATCATGCTGTGGTGTCTGGATTTTATTTTGATGGTAATGGGAGCCAATGAGGAAAGTAGTGAGTATGTGCCTAGAGAATCTGGTACCTAGAACCTAGTCCCAAGCAGATATTTAACAAATAATTGTTAACAAATAACTGTTGAATAAAAATGCTATGATAATACCCCCCCAAAAATTTAAAAAATATCAACAACTGCTTTGGCTTATAAACAAATCAGAGTTTTAATGACTCAAAGGAAGCGAATATTTGAGCAAGAATTTTCTGTGATATAATCACACCATCTCTATTTTAGTATTTCACTGCCCCCTTTAAAATTTTTCGGTGGAAGCAGGCTTCCCCTGCCCCAAATGAAAACTCAGGCTGCCCATGATTTTCATGCTGGCGTATATATAACAGTCCTAATTTAATTCCTTTAAGTTTTAAACATTCTAAATTTAATAATTTTAAGTGTTCAATTAAATATTTTAGTCAGCACTTCAATTTTCATTCAAAGATATGTCACCTCATGTACCTAGCCTGCAGTCAAAAAGGCAGGAAGCGGTGAGCGCCATCTTCTCCCTTCCCCTCCTCCTTCTCTCTAACTTGGCGGCTGGCCCTCGGACCCCAGCAGGGTCAGAGGCAGGAGGGAGAAGCAGCAGAAGCCAGGCAGCTGTATGCGTCAGGATGGCAGAGAGCTCCCTGGCCTGGCAGAGGTTTAGAGCTAGCTCTTCCTCTTGTGTCTTTGTGGACTCTTACATGGCCCCCTGATGGCCCGTCTCCTCCCTGTGCCCTGGATCTGCTTTGGCCTCTCCACACAGAAGACCCCATCTCAGGTGGCTATGGGCTGGCTCTCTTCCCTCCAGGCTCTACCTCTGTACCAAGAACATACTCACACCTTTCTCACCCCTCTGCCGGTAGGAGGAGAGATCCATGGCAGTTGCTGGCCCTACAGTCCTGGTCCTGCTCAGACCTCTTGCACTTTCTCAGTCCAAACCAGGCTCAGTCGTGGCCTCTCTCCAACTGCAGGCCTCACTCACCCTCCCCGATAGAAGCCACAGCAATAGACAGCCACTGGGAAATGGTGGGCAAATGGGAGCAGGGGCACCCCCTCCATCAGAAGGCAGGGAATTAGCATCAGGGACCCCAAGTGGATGCCACATGGACCCTAAAATGCTTCTTTAGTTCTCACAGGTGACTAATAAATTCCAAAACCTAAATTATGAATAACTAAGAGCTGCTGATCAGCAATCCACCGAATGAGTTTTAAGGGTCAGTAAAATTCAGTAGTAACAGTAGAAACACACGTGAGTTGCAGGAGTCAATTAAGGGCTCCCCGCCAGCTTTCTGCCAGCGAGTCGGACCACGTCATCCGGACAGTTAACAGGGAGGTGCTCCTCTCGCACGTGCCACGTGTAGATCACGCGAGGTCTTGACGTCTGGGGTAGGGACACTTTGTCAGGGCACCATCACTGTTGTCCTGGGATGGTCCTTGTTTGTCATTGTGAATATTCTTTTACTGATAAACTGTTGCTTAATTTTATCAATAGTTGCATAGTTGTTGGTCTATCGTTTAGTTAAACCTGCACTGATACATCCATAGCATTTATGGCCTTGACTCTTCCTAAAATTAGACCTCAAGACGTATGCAACAGGCAGCACCAGCTTCACCGGCATGTGGCCCTGGGCAGTCACCTGGGGCCCTGTACTCAGAAGGTGCTTGCTTGGTTTAATGCTCTGCTATGACCATAGCAAAATCCTTAATAACTTCTGAACAAGGAGTCTTATATTTGTATTTTTCACTGGGCCCCACAAATTATGTAGCCAGTCCTGGTGCCAGGATATCAAACTGAACTTTCTTGGGTTCAAAGGTGCTATAGACATAGAACAGACTGATAGATGCCAGGCACCTCATCCTAAAGCAAGGTGTTGAGCCACCTGTGCAGGATTATAGAGAGAGATTGCAAAGCTAGCCATTCCCACAATAGCCCACCACGTAGCCACCTGAGGGTATAGACAAGCTCACTGTGGGAGCCAAGTAAGAAGAAACTTCTACAAAGCCACTCAACAAGCTTGCCATATGTCCAAGTTTCTCCTGACATCAGGATAAAGGTGTGCTTCCTTGGCTTGGGGCCTCCACCAGGAGGGCCACCCAGAGGGGATTGTGACCATAAAAAGCAGCAGGTGGCAAGAAGTCATAGGTTTGGTGGTATTTGGAGGAGTCCCAGGAAGCCAGCAGGAGGAGAGGTAGTTCTTACAAGGAAGGAACTGCAGCCAGAGACCATAGGAAGGAGGTTTGGGAGGCAAAAGACAAGGCAGCAGCTCTGGCTATCTGCAATGCCTGGAGGAACCAGGAGCAGACCACCACTGCCCCACTCGCCTCTCCTCTCTCCCCTCCATGCCCAGTCCCAGAGGGGCTTAAAATAGCAGTTCTGAGTAGAGGAAGAGGCAAAGCAAAGCAAGGGACCCCAGGATGCACCTGTCCCCCACGCAGGCCTCCAAGCCCCTGAGAGAAAAGAAAAGGCTTCAATTGGATCAGAGACTGGAGCTGCAACCAGCCATTGGGATGGACTGGATATATAATTTTAGTCTAGACTGGCCTTTTTCTTATCCACATGAGACTATAAAAGTTACTATATATGAAACAATGTCTGAGATTTCATCAAGGAACAGAGAAGTCCACAGAGTGAGTGTGAAGAGGCAGTGAGAGAAAGAATAAACTTGGCTTCTGCCTGCCAAGTTTACTAAGTCATTTAGTAAACAGGCCACATGGTGTGGTTCAACTACGGTTTACGCCTAGTGCCAAAGCAGACGTAAGCACAATACTGCTCACGTGGGTCTTGCCCGTGGCTCTTGGTTGTGTTTCCTTCTACAAAAAAGTGGCCAGCATGAACGGTTTTGCCACCACTGGTCTAGGGATGTAACCACTGAGCAGACAAGGATCCTTGTGTTCCAGGGCCCCCTCCCTTCTGCAGAAAGCATGCTGATCTGTTCTCACTCTTTAACATCTCTCTTTTACGTCTCATGCACATAAACCACAGTTCTCTGCCAGATGTTGCCTCCGTCCTCTTACCAGTGTTTAGATGACAGCTTTTCAAACGTCTGCATTTGGGGCACAGTGGAAGGAACCCAGGCTCTGGACGGACTTGTCTGAGAATACCTGGCACACAAGTGTTAGCTAAATCATGGCTAAGATTATTTTTGCATGTCTGTCTCTTAAATGGGGCCTTGAATACAGCTCCATTCCATATCTTGGGGCTACCCCTGACCCAGGAACTAAGTTCTGATGTTTCTATATTGATTCCTCTGTGCCTCATTTCAAGAAGGCATTTCTTACCTGCCCCCTAATTCTGGCAGAATGTGGAGCTTGTAGCTCCCCAGACACAGTGACTATACTCAGCTCTCCTCCTTGTATTTTCTTCTCTGCCTGCAGCTGTAAACTCTTTGAGGGGCCCAAGGCTAGTGTCTGGGAAGCCTGGGGACACTGTCACCTTCCAGTGCCATTACAACCCCTCGTTCATCAACGGGCTCCAGAGGAAGTACTGGTGTCGCCTACGCCCCCTGACGTGGCTCTGTCCCACCGTTGTGTCCACCAACCACTACACTCACCTGCACTATGGTGACCGTGTGGCTCTATCAGACTTCCCACAAAATGGCTTCTTTGTGGTGACGCTGTCCCAGCTGTCCCCAGAAGATGTGGGGTCCTATCGCTGTGGCATTGGAAACAGAAACGACGTGCTGTTCTCCAGCATGAACCTGACCATCTCTGCAGGTAGGGGCTGATGACCGGTGGGTCAAGGTTGGTGAAGTGAATGCCAGGAAGAAGGTGTAAGAAAACGGAGAGGTCCAAGAGGATTTTAACCACCGGGGGTGTGATGAGGAGAAGCTGGGGCAAGGCAAGGACTTTAAGAAGAAGGCTTTCATCTCTAAGGAAACTAGTCTCAGAAGGAAGGTAGATGTCAGGGCAAACTTTCCAACTGAATGAACACCAGCTATCCCGCCAGATTCCTCCCAAATGTGTAGCTTGTATATCTAGAAAGCATTTCAAGAAGGTAGCGAATTGGATAATGTGGTTGCTTTAGGTCACAGTGTCTCTTTGTTTAGACAAGCAGAGGAAGTAAGACAGACAGGACAGAGGAATAGGGACTGGGCTCTTCCTAAGACTGAGCCCCTTGGCAGATACCTGACAGTTACCAGGTACACGCCCTGTGTGGCAGGTTCCAGAGAACTGATCCAGAGTCAGGCACCCAGAGTCCAGGCTATGAAAGGCCAGCCTACCGGAGAGATGGCATTTGAGGGAGCAGGCAGGCACAAGTGCCTGAGAGTGGACTTGTTTTATTAGATGTTGACATCTAACTGGTTACCTGCTGAGATTGGAAGCTCTACTGCCATTGAAGTTTTTCTTTTTTTCCCATTTGAAGTGCAGTACGTGGTAGGCTATGGGCCCCTGGGAAAGGAAGCAATATAGGAGTCCTAGACAGCTTGAATAGAGAATATGTGGACATAACAAAGGAGATAGGACCATAGAATGTCAATATTTGCAACATACTAGAGAATACATCTGGTTTTCCCAAATCTTTATTTTATCTGACATATTGGCCAAAGACTATCACTTAAGGCTGCATTCCACGTTGCAAACACTTTCAGCCTGGCATCCTTTGCTAAACCCTGCAGGCAGCAGGATGGCCTTCCCATGTGTCTCTCTCTGCTGTTCATGCAGGTCCTCCCAGCACCATCCCCGGAGTCATTCCCGCTTCAGGTGAACTTGTCAGGACTTCCTTTGGAATAGCATCTCCAGCCACCAACAGGTGGACCCCAGGAACCACTCAGACTATAGGAAGACAAGAGGCAGGATGGGACAGAGTTGGTTCGACTCCAGGAATCAGCAAAAGAACAGCTTCCGCGAAGAGAAGGCGAACCCCAGGAACCACTGGGGCAGTAGTTGCAGATCCAGTTAGCCAGGTAGAGAGTACCATCTGGGCAACAGTCTCCATTCCAGAGAGTCCAGCTTCGGCAATCAGAGGCATGTCCAATACAACAGAAGGTGTTTGGGTATGGGGCGCCAGAGGCTCAGTAACAAATAGCGCTAGAGCCAGTGAGGAAGGGAGAGAGGCAAGAACTACTGAGGCCGATAGGCCAAGAGAGGAAGCAGAGAGGGTCAGAACAGGCCTGGATGCAGACTGGATGATCACAGGGACCTCTAGGCCATCAACCCTGGTCTCAGAAAAATGGGTGTGGGAAACCCTCCGAGAAGCAAGACTGGTTTCTAAGCCACAAGACCTGGGCTCCATTGAAGGAACCACCCCAGCTGCAGGTGTGTGGACCTTGGGGCCCACCATCATAGAAATGGCATCTATGGAAGGAAGCACTAAAGGGGACCTAGACAGCCCTACTGGAGACAGTGGTCCCCAAGCAACGCCAAGCCAGGACCTGGCAGCAGGACCCCTGCGGCCCCCAGGCACGGGGTTCTCCATGAACAGGTAAAACTCCAGGCCCTCCTCTCGGTTGGGGCTTCACACTTGCTCCTGCCCCTGGCACATCCCTCAACAAGCTAACCTCTATGCCCCTCTCCATCTCACTTCTCTCCCTTTGTAACCACAAGACAGTAGAGGACAAGGGACATAAAAATCAGATGCTTTTCCTCATTCAAGGTCCTCGCTAGGAGAATCTGAGTATTTTCATGTGGTCTGCAAGCAAAAATCTAAACAATAGAATAACAGAATATTTAGGTGAAACCATTGGGACTTCTTTTTTAAAGATGAGGAACAAAAGCTCCAGAGAGGGAACTTGACTTGGTGAAGCCATGAAGAAAGATTGTGGTGGAGCCAAACGCCAAGGGTACATTCCCTGACTCTCAGTCCTCTTTCCCACTGTGGTGCTTCGGTGGGGCTCACACACAGGCAGTGGAGCCAGAAAAAAGAGCTGGGGCTCGGGAACCTGAAGACAGGTCTTCTAGTCCCAGCTCTGCTACTAACCTACCGTGGAATGAGGGCAGCCAGCTCACCTTGGTCTCAGCTTCTCACCTGTAAAATGAGGGGTGAAGGCCAAATGGTGTTCAGTCTCCTATCCAGCTCCAACTTCCCCTCTCCTGTGCTCTGCCCCTACCACCTCCGCTCCAGAGCTTCTCCAGCAGAGAAGGTTTCTTGGGTCCTGACCCCAGTCTCCACGGTGCTGTTCCCGCTTACACTTGTGGCCTTTGTTCTGTTGGGAAAGAAGCTCCAGAGAAAGAGGACCTGTGAGTTGAGTTTGAGCAGCCCCAAGGTTGGCGGGGGAGTGCTTGTTCCCACCTGACACCCTCAGGACTGGGAGTGGGGGTTGGGCTCAGAGTTGGTGCCAGGACTTCTGGATGTAGAAGTGCTAAGTTCTGAGCCTTTTAACCATTCTCGGCCTTGGTTTCTTTATCAATCCAATGGGAAAATCATCTCTGTATTTATGTCTCAATGACATCCCAGAGCTTAAGGATGATCTCTCCCAAGACACACGCTAACCATAAGCATATGAACACATGAGTGACCCCAATAGCAGACAGCAGGAGTGCAAGCCCCAGATGTGGGACTAAACTACTTTTGTACCCTCTGTATGGCCCAGCTGAAAGTCTGCTACAGCAATATGCCCAGGTTTCAACACTCCTAAAGTGAGTCCTCCATGGTGTATAGATCTGGCAAAGAAAGATTGATATTTTCTGGGGGCAAGTGGAAGAGGCTAAGATTCTCAGACCCAGGAACCCAATGGCCTGGCCCAGTCCCCGTCAACCTAAGTGCTCAATTGCAGTTCTGTGTTAGGAAGTTTTTGAAGGGTTGCAGTAGGTGGGGGTGGTTCTTGGGGAATCAGATTTAGTGCCTAGTACCCTCAAAGTGTGCTCTGTGTTTGTGCAGCTCAGGAGACAGAAAGTGCAACAGGGATCACCTTGATTCAGATGACACGTTTCCTGGAACTAACCTTCCAGCCAGATGAGCTGCCCCGTATGGAAAGGAAGTTGCTCCAGGATGATTCTCCTCATATCCATGCCACCATGACAGTCCCGGAGAGGGTCTCTGGACCCTGAGGAATGGAAGGATATGATGTTTGGTCACTGTGGAAGGAGAACCAGGTCTGAACACCATGGCTCAGCCTCTTTTCTCATCCTTCCTCTACCTGTACAAAGGGAAGCTAATGGAGCTGGGGCTCCACCTGGAGAAGCAAAGGCTGACCACTACTAGGCCTATGAATGTCAAACACTTTCCATAGCCAAAGGTGACGGTGGGACTCAAAGAAGGCTTCAAGAAAGGATTTATTACATACTGATGGAGTTCACCTAGGAAAAGAGTGGAGTTTCTATTCCTGGGGGTTTGAATATTTAAGAGGCTTCCAATCAGTATGGGGAATTACAAATTCTCAACCATCACTTCTAGTCCAAGCTAGTTGCCCCCTTTTCTGACACCTGTTAGCATTCAGCCTGCTGTACATATTGAATTACATCCATGTATACTAGTCTTGCCTTCTCAAGTAGATCCTAAGCTCTTTAGGCAAGAAGTTGTGTTTTATCCATCTTGCTATGTCTGCAGAGAACTTCCAACTCAATAGATCCCCCCATAAATATTTGTGACTGAATGGCTGACTGGAAGGGCATGGGCTCAATGGCCTCTGGAGACTCTACCTGTGCAGGTGCTCTGACACCTCCTTTATTTGGGAGTCCCCTCGATGATTCCATAAGCAGGTGGTTTCTACATAGATACCAAAAGGAACAACACCCAGTCCTCAAATTATCCTTCCCCCAGGCTCAATATGCTATGCAAGCCTTTGGGCCTAGACAAGATTTTCTGGGATTTTCCTAAATTCATGGTAGAGGAGGGTATTTTTCAGTAGATTCTCACTTCCTTCACAAAGCTCCTCTTATTCAACTGTTTATAAAGCCTTTATAGCAAGAATGTTGATGAAGCTGAAAAATAGTTGTGGCTCAGAGTAAGGGATGGGATGGGGGTGGTAAGAAAGAAAGTGGCCAAGAGGAATTTTATGTGGATTCTGCTTTCAAACCACTTCATCTCATGCCTTTGGGGGACTTTTGCTTCACCCTTAGTCTCCTTGTGCCTGAACTTCATGTTTGAGCAGAGAAGCCTTTGAGCAATAGAAGAGAAGGGAAAGAAAGGCTCTAACATCAAATTGAGAATTGTCAGGTAGACATTCTCAGAAGACTGACCTCTAAGCTGTCAGTGGCACCAGAAACCCTTTGTCAATATCTTCTCATCATAGCTGGTGCCGAACTCAGACAACGTCCCAAGAAAATCAAGGAGGTGCTGTCTTCACGTTTGTGAGAGAGAGACTCGTTTTGGATAAGCAGGGAAGTTGCATGCATCTAACCAAATGCAACTACAGAATTTCAGAGCTAACCTATCCAAAACCCTCAGTCTAGTGTGAGGTAACTAACACTCTTCAGGGGGGAAATAACTTGTTTAAAGTCACTCAGTTAACACAGTGATAGCAGCATGAAGACGAGAAAAAGGAACTCAAGATCTTGATATAGTGCTTCTCCACTTCACCATTACTAATAATATATCAAAGCAAAACTAATAAAATTAAAGACAAAAGTCGTCTTGCTCTAGACTATTTTCATGCACACTTCTCAGTGACTCACCTGACAAATCTGTAAGAGAGATAGGGCAGCTGCCGTTATCCCATTCAACCAATGAGGAAGCAGACCTTGGGGGATATGTAATTCAGCCAAGGTCGCTCAGCTCGTTAGAGGCAGGGATGGCCAAGAACCAGGTTTTACAGGATCATTCCACCTAATTAGTGTTAAGAGGTATTATGAGGAAAAGTAGATTGATTTGGTAGATCAAAGAAGTTTGGCAAATGAGGGTTAAACAATAAACAGCTTCCTCTGCATAGGATTTTTTTTTTGGAGCCTTTAATACACTAAGGTGCATTGTGAATAGGGAAGTTATGCCTGTTTCCCCAGCACTTTGGACTATTGTCTTTTGCTGAAGCAATCTCACAGGACTGGGTTCTTCAGATCATCCCTTTCTCCGAGAAGCTCAATGCGATAAACCAGGGATCAGCAAAACTTTTCTGCGAAGAGTGTTAAAAACAAACAGTGAGCCCCAAATGCTAAGCCCCACATCACCAAAAAGACTTAATTATAATTTCAGCTTCTCCCAGAAATGGAATCTTACTTAAACCAGTCAACCAGGAATCACTTGGTCAGCCCTAGCAAGGTAATCTGCCTCCTGGATCCCTAAAGAAAAGTGACTTCGCCAGAGCCAATTCACCTTTCGCTGGTATGACTCACTTGTCCTGCTCCCTTCTGCTCATAAATGTTGTCATTTTGTGCAGTTTCTTGGAGCTCCTTTCTATGGGATGCTGCCTGACTCATGAATTGTCAAATAAAGCCAAGGAGATCTTTAAATTTTACTCAGTTGAATTTTGTTTTTTAACAAAGGCCAACTAGTAACTGTTTTAGACTGAGCTGGCAGTCAGCCTCTGTCACAATCACGTAGTTCTGTTGCAGTGTTGAAACAGCCAGAGACAACACATAAACGACTAACTTTGGCTGTGCTCCAACAACACTTTATTTACAGAAGCAGAGAGCAGGCTGGATCTGGATCTGAAGCCATAATTTGCCAATCCCTGCACTAAGCCATAAAACCATACAAGCTCTCCTGTCCCTACTCTGTGAAGAGTCAAACCCCATCCTTCCTCAAAGCTCCCCTGAGCACACCTCTCAGAGACCTCCCCTTCCTCCAGTGCCTATAATACTTTCTGTTTAGGATTCAGCAATTAGGTCGTCCTGCCTGACAACCCATCTTAGGAGAAAAAGACCAGCCTGGCAAAGATGTTGGCCAAGTGGCTGGAGTTGGGGGCAGCATCTAGAAGTAGGAAAGACTCTCTAGTCAGGGTGCTGTAGGGAAAGCCGAGGTCCACCAGTGGGAGGAGCCAGTACAAAATCAAAGGGCCAGAGCAGAGCCAAGGTCAGAGTTGCAGGGACGAGTATGGACAGAGGTAAGATCTGAGAGAAATCTTTGCCAGGAAGGAAGTGGGGCAGCCCCGAGTATTTACAGCTCTTTTTTATGGGCCAGTCGATGCCTGGAGTGGGGCACAAGCAGTTGATTTAAAGGGCCAGAAGCAGAACAGACAAAGCCAGCCAACTCCACCATTTGGTATTATCGGTGGTTTGTTTTTCATTGTATTCCCCAGCTGGTATGACACCTATATCACCAGGATAAGAGGCAGAGAAACACCCATTACGAGGCTGGAATCAGGGATGTGTCCATGGAGATTTCTAATCCAAGATCCAGGGATGCCCTGACTTTCCTATGATCCAGCAGGTTCTCTGGGTTAGGCACAGCTCTCAGTTCTCCTCCATTATTAATGCCACTACTACCTGTTAAGTGTCTTTACACAGCAGGCACTTTCCTAGATGTTTCCACATTTTGTTACCACGTTTGATGCAACATTTCTGTAAGGTAAGTAGGATAATGTCCATTTTACAGATGAGAAAACTGAAGCCAGAGAAACTAAGTAGTTAGACTCCTCAAAAAAAGGGCAAAGAATTGAATGCAAAGCAGTCTACCCCCACAGCTTAAATCCTCGATCAATATGTGCACTGCCTTCTCCATGCTTGGAATTAGAGCCTGAGTATCTGGTCAGGTCCTTCCCTGTTTATGGTTCCAAAGTCTTCCTTGTTTTCCTCCTTTATGCCTGTGTGTAGAAAAATTCATAAACATTTCCAGTAATGTGTTCTCTTCGCTAGTTAGCTTATTCCTGTACTGGCTAAGTGAAGTGCAAAAGTTTGAAGAGAACTAAAAATTTAGTCACCAGGCCTCAGGTCCTCACTGCATTTGCACAAATAGAGCTCAGATCTAAATTATCTGCAAGGGTGTTCATCTATCTCAGATAACTCAGGACAAACACCTGACCCCTGGCCAGCTTTTCCTTGTTCTCCACCAAGGTTCTGGGTTTTTTTTTTTCCTCTCCTCCACCAGCCAGTGCAGTCTGAAAATACAGAATCAGTTTAATAGCAGTTTTAGTCAGATGCAAAGAGGAAGATGTTTTCATGGAAAGACCTATAGTGCACTTCAGCCAAGTTGACACAGATTACATGATTATTTTTCATTGGAGCAGACAATCCAAAGCAAAGAGCTTGACAAACATTGAATGGAGAATGGCAATTCTACACAAAAGGAAATGAACTCTGTGGGCGGCCTTGCATATAGGATCCAAAGCCACTGCGCTCTCTATTTTCCATAAAGTGACACAGTTTGTTTTATAGGCACTGGCCCTCCAAGACCAATCTGTTTCCTTCACTATCAGCAGGAGGATGAGCTGTCACCCCACAGCCTGCTCTCCAGGGTGTTAGCTGAAACACAGATGGGCAGCAGAGATGTGCCAGCTGCAGAGGAACTTAAGCCACACTTCTGGAAGCATGCAGAAGTCAAGAGCACTGAGGCGCTGGGCCAGTAGGGCACCGTTTGCCTCCTGGTCTCATTTTGTTGCAGATGTACTTTCCCTAGTTAGCACCTGGAGTCTTCTGTATCCTGCCTCATCCAACCTCTGGCCAAGACCCCACCAACTAACTGCTTATGTGCTGTCTTGATCTAGATCTACCAGTTCTGCTCTGAGTGTAGAGGGTCAAATAAGGGCCACTTCTTTCCTTAATATTACAAATTCCTGGTTCCCCAACCCTGAATATCTTGGAGAGGAAGAAGAGAACCAGGACTACCATGACCAAAGGCGTTTTCTAAGTTGCCCCGTAATTTGTCAGAATATGATGTACTTCATGCCTGACACGAGTTTTAAAAAAAGACATCAGTGAGTTTGCTTCTTCAGAGCCTGGCACGGGGAAGGTAGATTTGTTAGTAAATGCAACAGGTCTAAGCTTTTCATTTTACCAGCTTTTTCCTCCACCCATGCAGTGAAGACAACTAAAAATTAATTACAGTATATATCCCCAGAAAGAAGCAGATTGTACACCATTGTACAGATGGGAATGTTGAGCCTCAGATGGGCACAGGCTACAGAGGACCATGGGATATTTTTTCAATATCTGCTTGCCAGGCAAACCTTGGGCTGGAGGCCAGGTTCAGACCAGGAACAAGGAAGCAGCAAGTCTTCAAGAAGTTGCCAATCTCTTATAAGAGGGGTTGGGTCCTGTCACCTGATACTCTACCAGTTGATTTTGGATATCTGCTCCAAAAATCTTCCTCCTTCTGCCCTTCCGCAGCCAGGGTATGGAGGTAGGAGAGAGCAAGAGAGTGGTTTGCTAACCTCAGAAAAAGTTGGCTCACCTGCTCCTGCCCCTCAGAACCAGAGAGTAAAACCTCTCTGGGGCCCTAGGACTGGCCCAGATAGAATTGAGAGAACCTTTGGACCAAGGCCAGCTCTCCAGTGCCAGGCTCTCTCAAGTTCAGTTCACCACTCCTAGGGCAAGACACAGCCAGTCTCAGGGGGCTCCCACCAGCCTCTGCCTTCACTCCTCTAGCAGCCAAAATTATAAAGAGTACCGACACTTTCCTCCAAGGAAGGCTCAGAGGAAATATTGTTTTCACTCTCTGGTTAGGATTCAACAGAGCTAGGAAAACAGATAAGTGATTGAACATCTGGACAGTGACATAGAGAGACAGGTGGTCAGGGAGAAGAAGGTGATTCAGTGAGTTCATGTAGAAAGAGGAAAAGATTCGAAGCTCACATGCATATGTTTAGCCAGCAAGTCACCCTCTCCAACACTACCCATGACTAGAACTGCTAATTTGGTCACAGACCTTCCCCTTATTCACCCCGCCCCCACACACATGCCCACCACCAGCTTGTCATCCTCTGACTTTTCCCCAAATAAAGTTGTTCTTGGCATCGACAAGATGCTGCCAGATCATACACACCATGATCCAAGCCCCTTAAGAAGGGCCCCAGGAAGCCATTATGAAGTTGCCCAACAGGCAAATATGGAGTGTTTATGATTAATCTTCCTCCAAACTACCCCCTAGCAAGGATTCACCTGAAAAAAAGCTCAGAACTCCAAACATAAGTCTGGGCTCAGACACTCCCCAAAAGCTTGCCCGAGCCCAGCCAACTGGATGATTCTAGTCCCCATTCTCTTAGTGGGATTCAAAACAGTGACCACACTAGGGACCACATTAGCACTCAGCTGTGCAACAAAGGCAGTAGTCCCCATTCCATACCCTCTCCCCAAGCCCAAAAGTTGACATTAGACCAGGAAGAGTAGACACTGTAATCTTATCAAGGGGTGAGATGTAGGGTCAGGAAATACTAGGTCATTATCTGCTGGTGGTGAGGGTAGAGTTACTTGGGCATGGATAATCCCAAACAGTCAGTATCACTAAAAGGCGGGGCAGGGGCTTGCTATTTATCTTTGGTAGATTTACTGTCACAATTCTATTTTCCAGTGATTAATACTAAAATGACTATATTATTGGCTTACTTAGAAATACCAGATTTCAGGGCTGACTAGCCCGAGATTAAACATTGACTTTAGACAGGGGTTAAATATTGACTCAGCCAAAGATCTGCATGTGGGAGCAGAAAGCTGTCAGTAAATAGCAGTGATAGGCATTTCATCTGTCCACCTTTACCTCACTCGAATGCCGCCACATTCATAGGAACCATCTGCAGTGAGAGATGCTGGAAGGGCAGTGGAGATCTGGGGAAGGACTGTATGGCTTAGGTCGCCCCTTCTATTAGTCAACCAGGTTTTGAAGTATCAAGCTAATGATGCCAACCTGATGGATTGGGCCTGTGTAGGTCTCTGTGCTTGGTCCTCTCCAGTCTTCCCAGGGTCAATTGAATGTGCAAATGGGAGCCTTTTGCTGCTTATGGAAACACAATTCAAAAGATTCACCCAGAGAGTAAAGGCTTTGGGAAGTGGAGGAAAATGCCAGCGCTGGGAGACTTTGGTTCTTGACCCATCTATGCCATTACCTCACCGCCAACTTGGACAAGGCATTCCACTTCCTGACTTTGCTCCTCATTTGTCCATGGGGAGTAACTTTCTGTTCTGAAAGCCTATGCTGTCCCATTTGTTGGAGCACTTATCAGATGCCAGCCCCTGCACTTATTGTACTTAATCTTTATAACATGCTTATGGGGTAAGTATAATTAGCCCCATTTTGCAAATAAGAAAACTGAGGTCCAGAGACATTAAATAACTTGTCAAGAGTTCCTAGTTGGCAGATGGCAGGGCTTGAATATGAACCAGGATGTTCTGGGTCTGGAGCCTGTGACCTCTCCACAAGGCTGCACTGCTTTTCCACGTTGGCTGCTGCCAGGCTGGTATTCCCCTTGGCAGTGGTGGTTGTGGTAGGGTGATGACTCCTCAGTTAGACCACATGCCCTTGGGGCACAGGGATGAACACTAATGCATGTCTCAAATCTCCCTGGACCTTTAACTGGTCATGGGCACCTGGAATCTGTAAATGTGACCTTATTTGGGGAAAGGGTCTTTGCAAATGTGATTCACTTCAGGATCTTGAGATGAGGAGATCATCCTGGATTATCCAGGTGGACCCTAAATACCATCACAAGTGCCCTTATAAAAGAGAGGCAGAAAAACATTTCAGACACACACAGAAGGCAATATGAGATTGAAGGGCAAAGATTGGAGAGATATAGCCCCAAGCTGAAAAATGCCAAGGAATGCCAGCAGCAAGCAGAAGCTAGGAGAGGCATGAACAGATTCTCCCCTAGAGCCTCCGGAGGGAGCACGGCCTCGTCCATACCTTGAGTTCTGACTTTTGGCCTTCATAACTGAGAGAGAATCCATTTCTGCTGTTTTATGCCAAGGTTATGGTAATTTGTTATAGCAGCCACAGGAAACTAATGCAGTGCTCAGTCAAAATACAGAAAACTGAAAAGCCTTAGAAGCCATTTGGCCCAGCTCTCCCATTTAACAGATGAAAACAACTACATAAAGGAGGAAGAAATTCGGCAAAAGTCACCTAGCAAATTAGAGGCAGAGCTAGAACCAGGAGAGAGGAGTTTTGACCCCAGATCAGTGCTCTGCATGTCCCCACACTGACTCATGGCAAGTCCTAGAGTCATGAAAGTCAAATGAGAAGCTGATCTCTTATTATTATTACATGCTTCTCATATTATTATTTTAAAAAGAGAAAGGGGCATTTAAACAGATAAATCGATGTTAGTTTTCAAATGTAGAATGACTTCTGTTATCATATAACTACTGAGGTGGGCTGTTGGACCTTCTTGGCCAGTCCCTCCTCCCCCAGGACTGGGAGGCAGGGACTGTGTTTTAGAGCCACTGAGTTCCAGATGAAGCAACCCCAGTGAGGGCGGGGAAGCTGGAGGACTCCAATCATACCACTAGTGTGTGGCTAAGCCCAAAATAGAATGCAGGGTTTTGACTTCCTGGCTCTTACCTGAGCTCTACTTCTCATTTTCCCCTTTCCCCAAGCTGCTTCATAGGCCAGCTGGGTGGGGGGTGTGTGTGTGTGTGTGTGTGTGTGTGTGTGTGTGTGTGTGTGTGTGTGAGAGACATGGTCTGCTAAGATAGTTTTGAGGACTCCTGGGAACGCACACCAGGACATTACCTAGGAAACTTTCAACCATCATAGAATAAGGGAGTGGGGAAGGAGATCTTGGGCCCCTAAGACACCACAAGGAGCAACAACTTCATAGACGTACTTCTCTCCCTCCCCTGTCTTTCCTTCCTTCCCTACTGTCATCTGGTTTCCGTCCTGGTATTCAGTGGGCTTCCCTTAACCCCTACTCCAGCCCAGATGACTAGACACAAGTTATCTCCTGCTTTGGGCATAGTGAGTTCATGAAAAATGAGAAAATGAAACCCACAAACATCTTGACTGAGTTCAAAAGGAGAGACGTCTAAGGAGGAAAACCTTTGAAAGGAGCTAAAATCTGGCAGAACTAGGCTTGTCCCATTATTGTCCCGCCATCATCTCCACCCAGCCTCCTACTCAATATCACCCTCGGAACTGGGGAGGGGAAAGAAAGATGACCTAGCTATTGATGTGTCTTTGTGCCCTCCCATCCACCACCATGGGGCTTAGTCCAAGGTTATAGTCAGGAAGAGGAGACTGACAATGATGGAGATATCCAGAAGAGTTTAGAGATGCCAGAGCAAAGTGGGTCTGCACCTTGCTTGTTCTGTATACAACTTTGGTGGTCAGCAGTCTTGCCAATATCCATTACAGCCCCAGGTACATGGGAGCACAGAAGGCCACAGGGGTGTTGTGGGGAATGATGCCCTGCTGCTCAGGATCCCCCAGAGGCCTCAGAAAGATGCAGATGAGCCAAACTCACCCTGCACCCACAGAGGGCAAGGAAGAGAGCCTGGAAGTCCTACTCCAAGGATCCCCGAAGAAGGGACAAGGAGGCATAGAGTGGCCCACAGACCTCTTAGAATGATCAGCAGGACACTGACCAGCAGGACAAGTTACATCTCAGTAGATAGGACTATTTCCTTGTGGAGCACAAGATCAACATAGAACCACGACAAAGCAAGACAAAAATAATGGGCACTCCTTCTCACCACCTCAACGGGAGTTTCAGCATAAGCTGCTCACCCCTCACCCATGCCCATTTACACTAGACTTAACATAAACCCCAGAGAGAAGGGAGACAAAAAGGAAAAAAATCCAAAATGAGACGGAGTTTTAAATCGGGAGTGAAGTGACTGAGATATCATTGAATTGGACTGAGTTTGCCTGGAAATGACTAGGTCATTTTTTTTTTTTTTTACATTAGTCATGGTAGGTTGAGGGTCTGAAATTAAGCTCCATAATAGGAAATACTTGCCATCTAAATCTGTGATTGCAGGTAGATACCTATGAGTGAGTGAATTTGAGCTAAAATAAGACCCAGGGCTCTGACTGCCTTGTGCTTTCCGGGTCTCTATTTCTCCTTTCCTCCTTCCCCTTCTGGGGTTTGGCCTGTAGGACACTGGAGGGAGAGCCTGGGCAGGCCTGTGCAGGTAGGACAGGGCAGGATTCTGTGTGGGGTGGAGGGGTCAAATGTGTGTGTGTTGGGGAGTGGGCTTCACTATGTGACACAGGACTGCCAAAATCATTTGAGGAATGCCTGGGAATTCTAATCCGTCGTGACCAGAAGACCGCCAGGGACTAACTGAAGCAGGGAAGGAGGTTTTCACCCCATTTCAGCAGATCAGTGCTCTTTTTGCTATGGCACAAGCCCAGGTCCTGACAAACCTTGAAGGTTCGCCATTTTCAGGGGATCCCAGAAGCGGCCAGAGTCTTCGATTCCTCTAGGGAGGGAAAAGGAAGGAGCTGTGGTCCCCCAAGTTCCCAGAGGCCCTGGAGCTTGTAAAGGAGCTCTGCAGAAGATGTATAAAGAATCGATCCATCCAGGCTAAGTAATCTAGGGAGTAGGGGACTGTGTTCCCACGTGGATGGGGACATGCATTCAAGGACTGAGAGCCATTCCTGCCACCTGTGCCCACCCAATGCATATCAATTTCATACCATGCCCGGGGCCAGGGGTTTCACATTTAACATCCAGTTATATCCCTATAGACTTGGTGTTACTAGCCCTGTTTTTCAGACGAAAAGACATACGGAGGTAACTTGCTTAGGGTCTTGCAGGTAGAAAGCAGTGGAAAAGGCTCTTCGTGCTTGGATGTCTTGTCTCGAACAGCTACAACGATGGAGGAGTCCCACATAGCAGTCCCCCTAAGAGGAAGAAAATGGAGACAGCCAGGAAAGCCAAAAGGGAAGGAAAGCAAGGAATCTGTGAGCGTCACGTGCCCTGGCCAGCCGCCATGCCTGTGGGAGAGTGTCTCTTTAAGAACCCAGGTGTGGGTCAAGCACTGCACATAGTTTCAGTTTTGGTGGCAGCATCCAGTGTCCTGCTGGCAGCTTCTAGGAAGTCAGGGGTTGTGAACTGGCCAGCAGGCTGTACCCTCGAAACTGAGTCAACGGGAGAGAAGGAAGTAGCTAAAAGTAAGTGTGGCTGCTCTGGGATCCGTGGATGGGATGCCATCTGGGAAGGGACGGGGATGGTTGCTCAGGCAATTCCCTACATTCACAACTCCCAGCTTCCCAGAGCGGAGTGAGGAGGACAAGGGCTGCAGCCTGTGGGACTGAGCGTGTGGTTGGTAAGTAGAGGTACATAGAGATGAGTAAGGACAGGCCTGTATGGAAGCCCCCAGTTTCTGTGAAATATCAGCAAATGGGAATAAGGAATGTCTGTGGTCAGCATGTGAAGTTATCCTCTAAGTTTGGCCCCTGAATTCTCTACTAACTCTCCATTAACTGTGTGACCTTAGGCAAGTCACCTGATCACTCTTTGAGCCTCAGTGTCTTATAACCTGTAAAATGTGGATAAAAATAATACCTATCACTTAGAGTTGATGTGAGGCTCTAATGAGAAAATATGTATGAAATTGCTTTGAAAACTGTAGAGCCAAAAAATTGTTTGGTGTTTTTCAATTTAGTTCAATTACTCAAGGACTTAACTGAGTATCAGACAGACCTAGATAAGATATTACACATAAGGTGCTTGGTGCACAGCAGCGACTCTTCTAGTCTTTGAAGCTCTCCTCCTCCAGCTTTCCAGGAAGGGCATGCAGTCCCTCTTCTGGGGTTCGAGGAGGCTCTGAGATCCTTTCCAATTTCAACCCAGCTTTGCCCCAGCAGATTCCTGCTGCACCGAGACATAATGTGTCTCACCATCGCATCTTGCTCTTGCTCAGGCAGGAAAAATTAGGTCCTCCGAGAGTAGGTGAGTAAGATGGGCAGAGCCCCATCCCAGGCACAGGCAGCATGTCAGAGTCCTGATGTTCCTAGTGGCTCTGCAGCCAGGAGGCCTCAGACACAGCCTTCCCCTCCCTCTGTGCTTTCCCCTTACCCCTCCTGATAGTACCTGCAAGCCATCACAGCACCCTCGGGAACAAGCACAACAGCTATGCAAGCTACGGCTCCCACCATCCTCAATTCCCTTTGAACAATT
Organism: Pteropus medius; assembly: GCF_902729225.1. NCBI lineage: Eukaryota > Metazoa > Chordata > Mammalia > Chiroptera > Pteropodidae > Pteropus > Pteropus medius. Next base: position 217,769 of record NW_024349227.1, read on the forward strand.
CCCAGGCCTGGGGCCACCAAGCTGCTGACACTGTTTTGGACACAGCCTTCACCATTATTCTCCCTTCACTTAGGGAATTATAGTTTCCTTAACATCTGGAGATGTACTGATTCATGGATTAGGGTAGAAGGCAGTTCTGGAACTCTCCATCCATCCTTCTCCCTGGCCTGGATGTGATGATGGAACAGAAAGAGCAATGAACCAGGAGTCAGGAGAGCGTTTACTGTCCCTCAGCACCTCCAGGTCTGCCTGGCAGTAGTTTAATAAACAGTATAACAGCAGCAGCTACCACATAGTAAATCCACTTGCTACGGGCTTTCACAGCTTCATCTCATTCCTACCTGAAACAAACGTGGGACATAGTCAGGGAAGGTATCATGATCTCATTTCATAGTTGAGGAAATAAAGACTCTGTGAGTCAGTGTGGGTGGGATAAGGTAACCCGCAAGTATGACAACAACTTTTTGGAACAGCCATTTTGATTTGGTCATGGGATATTTGGACATTGCCTAGAAAACAAAATACCCAACTTTTTTTTTAAAAGTAGTATTATCCATGCACGTGTTCAGCAGAGACCTCCCTCATCTATATCTTTCCCTCTCTCTGGGTGGACTGGGACCAGGATCCCAAATTCCCTGGCACTGACACAGCATAATGAAGCAGAAAGAAGCCTTGGAGACAATGTATTTGGTTACAGGAAATAAACTTAACATACCCTAAGCATGGTAGGTGCTAAATAAATAGCGGCTATTATTATTTTCCAGGAAGAAATTTCTCTGTTGGCACCTAAGTCTGCATTCAGGTATCTCTTCTTAGAAACTATCTTTCCTATGAAAGACAGATAGGAGAGAACTGAACTAACTTCTCTAAGAATGGATTTCCTGCTCCTCCTCTCCCAACTGCTTCAAGACCCTCCGCAGCCTAGCACAGTGGCAAAGAGCTTCTACTCTTGATCCAGAACACCTGAATTTCAATCTCATTGTAGTCATTTAAGAGCTGTGTGACTCTGGCCAAATTTTTTATTTCTCTCTGCCTCAGTTGTCTCACCTGTGAAATGAATTTGCGTATTTAATTCTATTTCTAGGGTGTCTGCAGATTAAATGACAATGCAGGTAAAACACTTGGAAATTACTCAGTATGTGCTAGCTAGAACTATTGGCCTTGCTGGTCCAATCTGAGCTGTTCTCCCTCAGTCTTCAAAAGATGCCCAGTAAATATATACTTCTATTTTCTTCTCACTTTAAGATGAAAAAAAAAAGAGAGAGGCCTGTATTGATTTTAGAGAGGAGATGGGACAGGAACTAACATCTTTTAAATCCTGACACCATACTGAAGACTTTACATATGTTTCATTTAATCCTTATGGTGACTCTCTATACTAGGTACGATTATCTCCAGTGTACAGATGAGGACTTGAGGCTCGGAAGGATTGAATAGACTGCCCCCAAATCACACAGCCCCCAAATGAGAGAGCTCAGAGCTAAGCTGATGAGCCCACGCTCTGTGCCACTCTCCAAGTGCATAGCAACTGTGTACGAACCCGGTCCTCCTGTGCTTGACTAATTGCAACCTCTTACCATTGAAGAGCACTTTACGCTATTTAAAGTGTCTCCACGTACATTATCCTATTATCTCCCTCCATATTTCCCCCTCCCACAGAGGCCTCTTAATCTAAAAGAGTCAGGGACTATGACACCCATTTTACAGATGAGGGAGTTGAGCCCAAGTGGTAGAGCTCTTCTGTAGCTTGGGACAGAGCAGGTTCCTCTTCATATTACTGTCCCTTGAGTCCCCAGAACCAAGAAGTCATTTGCCAAAGTGAGAGAAATTAGTCCTGACTTTGCCCTTCTTAGAGAAAAGATGTGAAGGATGTAACCACTCCCAGTTCATCGGTCTTTGCTGAGCAGCTGTTCCTTGCCCAGCACTCTCATGAGAGGCCCTCTGGGGATGGAGAGATTGATCTAGTTGGCCCCTGCCTTCCAGGAGCCCCTGCCTTCCACCAGGTAGAGGGGGTGAAACTAATATCTGCACATCACAGTAGGTAGGGATGGAGTCAATAATGGGTGTTTTCAGTCTTTGTTGAAAGGCCATCTGGGAATCCACAAGGTTTATTCTCAGAGCATCATGGAGCTGGTATTTCAAATGCTTAATTTCTGCTTAAGTCTTGTATTAATAGCACTTTGACAGGGATGGGACCAGAAGTCTTAGATCTTTCCATCTCATACATTCTTCAGACCCCTTGGCTAGATTCTCTTTCCCCTACTTTGCCTTTACTTGGAGACTCTCCCACACTCCAGGGCTTACATAAATTTCATAAATTCTCCTAAGCTGCCCTCTGTCATCACTAGTCTGAGGCTCTTCCAAACCACACAGACTATTCTCCCTCTCTAGTGGTGCTACAGTTTCTGGGCTTGTTCTAGTCTGTGTTCAGCCCCTGCATCCATGGGAGATGAGAGTGTAGTCCCAAAAAGACTCAGGCAATGAGTAGAGGAAGTAGGCAAAAGAGTCATTCAATCTAGGGGCTTTCCTTGGCCAGCCTCTCCCCATTCCTCTGAGCTCCCAGCTTCCTGCTCCTCCAAGTTCACACTCACAGGAAGTTGTCAGAAACCACCAACTTGGCTTCGAGTCTCCATTGTGCATGTTCTCTATTCTCTCTGAAGCCCTTGGGGCTGTGAGGCCTCAACTGACTTCCTGCTGTGTACCAAGCAGATGGAGCCCCTAGAGTTGCTGAAGACCATGTGGTTCATCAGCAGCCAAGCCAAGACCTGGTTCAGGAGATACCACTCCCTCTGAAAAAGGAGGAAACCTAAGATTAGACCAGCAAAGGTTTGGACTCCAAGCCGTGGGAGCTGAAGATCTGTCACTCTAACTGCAGGGAAGCTAGCTAAATTCATGTTATAAGGAGGCAAACTCCATTCTCCCTGTCCCAATCCACAACTGTGTAGACATATGTTATGAATATATCAGGGTCAGTAACTTGGTAAAACGAGAAGGATCCAGAACATTCCAGCCTCAGCAATGAAAAAACAACTCTTGTTTTAAGAACCAGAAATGTGCCTTCATGCATGATATACTAGTCTGTGAATCTCTCAAAAGAACGAGCCTCTCTGCTCATCCAAAGAGTAATAATAAGGTATTGATCCTATTCTCTATGAGTCTTAGGACCAAAAATCTCTCTAACCCTTAGATTTCCCATCTGGCAACATGAAGATAATAATAACTATCTCTTGGGTTGCTGTAATAACAGACTAAGTCAGATAAGAAGCTGGCAAGCATAATTGGTGTCCAATAAATGTTATTTCTTTCCTTCTTTAAGCAAATCCTTTAAATACAGCTCCAGCCACCATGAAACTGGGACCTTCATGAGACCTGAATCTCTTAGGTTTGAGACAAAGTCTGGTTTTGAGAAGAAGGGATTTTTAATAATTTTCAAAACCCAGGGTTCTTTCAGCTGTTAGCAGAAAAACCGTGCTTCTAGCTTAGCTTTGGGCAAAGATTTCCTGCTACCGACAGCATGGGTGCCTTTGCCCTCCCATCATCAACCCTGGGACAGGGCTGCATGTTTTCTCGCCAGGGTCACCCTCTACAAGATTTGCCCTTCCAGCTATGCATGCTTGATGCTTTCATCTCTGGCCTGAGGCTGTGCAAAGAGTAATGGGTACACACATGTATCCTCCCCTGACTTGGATATCCACAACCATCCAAGCATCTCACACATATAAGAAGCCTCAGCAGGAGGTCAGGACTCCCATTGGAAAACCTGGTGTCTGACTCTCTATAACCCAGGGCAAATCTCTTTCACCAATCCAGAGGAGGGTTGCATCCCCCAGCTCAACCCATTGGAAGACCCACCCCTGTGTCACAGACGTATTAGGAACATTGTTTATCTAAAGGTATGAACAGGAACCAGAACCAAGGAGAACCGCTGCTGGTTTGGGCTCTTAAAACCACATGTGGCAGTTTTTCCTCCCACCTGCCAGTGCATACAAGGCCAGCGAAAATGGCGGATGGTGGATTCCCTGGGACTCTGCCGCCGTCCCATCCCACATGTTCCAGAGGAGACAGACTTCCCAACCTTCTGACACCTGCTCTTGCCTGGAAGCCTCCCCCATGGTGACCCATGGTGCCCACTCTGGTGGTCGCCCAGCTAGTGTCCCCTGAGCACATCTAGGTTGGGGCTAACACTGGTGTTTGGCTAAGGCCCCATTCCAGAAGTTAATCATTGGCCTGCTGTGAAAGGTCTGGGGCAATTAACCAGAATCAAGGAACTTCAAGCTGCCACTTGATACCCATATCTGTCCCCACCTCCCCTAACCTGCTCCCCTTCCTCTTCCAAAGAACTAGAGGAACAGAATACCTTTATCTCCACAAGGAAATAAAAAGGTTCCTTGCTGGGAAATTCCCTCACAGAAAAGAAATAACCAAGATAAACAACTCTATTGCCTTTGGCTTAAGCTTGTGAAAGGAGTCACAGGGAGGGCCCAAGCAGGGAGGGAAGCCTGGGAGATCAGTCCTGGACTCCCTATTGTTTCAAGTTTCCTTATCTTTATGGGGGCTCCTTACTGCTCAGTGCTTGTTAACATAGTTCTCTCCTTTAGCACCCTCACTGTCAAGTCCATTCCAAAGTTTAAAGCCTGTCAAAGTCCGTGGGAAAGTGAGGACTCCTGTTTCCTCCTCTAGGCTGCAGCTCGAGTCCTGAGGACAGCTGTAATTGGGCTGGGTCCTGGGACCCTCAACCCTCTCTAGCCTTGGTCTGTGTCCACAGATGTGACAAGGTCCATGTGTGCTGCACCCTCTGAGTTGTCTTGTCCTGGATTCTCTATCTTTGTCTGCCTGGCCTGACCAAGAAGGATAACAGAGGCCACAACAGCAACATTTTTAACCCTGACCTCACAACCAGGTCTCCGGGAAATCGTGGGCATATCACTCAGCATCTCAAAATCTTGATTTTCTTATTCATAAAAGAGTTATAATTATATCTGTTCTGTCTTATTTAAGGGGGAGTTATAAAGCTCCAATGAAATAGTGTAAATGACAATGCTTTGATAAGCAACGGAGGCTCTAAAATAACAGGAATAAGCACAAGGGATAAGCATGCTGCTGAGTTTGAGATGTGATACACTGCAGTGGGAGAGGTCAAGTGCTTGGGGATTTTATAGCCAGCCAAAGCTGGGTTCAAATCTTGCCTACCCCCACCCTACCCACCCATACACTTGATCCTCGTGTGACCTTGAGAAAAGCACTTAACCTTTAAGCTTTCACTCCTTCCTATGTAAAATGTGGATAAAAATACCCAACTCATAGGGGGCAATATCAAGTTCGAATGAAAGAACATGTACATTATTTCACTCAGTGCCTGGAACATGGTAAGAGAACAATTGATGGTGGTTCAGATCATCATTGTTACATTTGCAACTTTAATCCTTACTAGGCTTCCTCTGTGGGTCTCGGTTTACTCATGTGAATACACTGTAAAATATGCCAGCCCCTCTCACCTCGCAGGGAGGGCAGCTGAGACAGAGAGATGGGGCCACGTGTTGGGAGTAACCAACCATCCAGAGAGATGTTCCTGAGATCTAAGGGATCTTGCTCAGGGCCATGCCTCCCAGAAAAAATGGCACTTGTGTCCCGAACCCAAAAGAACTTGCAAAGAAGTTGAGAAGATAAAAATCTACTTTATAACTTTTGAGAAACAAAAAAGCACTGTGGAGTGACAGGACTTTGAGCTCTAATGGGAAAGGCGGAGCCATTTATTCTTTCAAAAGAATTTATGTTCATTATTGGACATACAAAACCAAACAGGTGTTACAGGAATTCTAAGCTCAACTAGTCTTGGAAGACATAGGAGCTTCATCCTCTTGTGCTATTGTCTTTCAGCATCCAAGCAAGAAATTGGCGTGAGTGACACAGCCCCAAGGGAGCCATCAGCAGTGATGCTGTTCTTCCTCACCTGCCTGCTGGCTGTCTTCCCAGGTGCGTCTGCCAGGTCCCTGTCTACTCCCTGCAGGATCCAATTTCCTGGGACACTGAGATCAGGCCCATCTCCAAGAATACCCCTTTCAAAAAGTACACTTCCTCAAGGTATCACACAGACTAAGAGGAAAGGCCATGTCTGAAAATGGATTGGAGATCTAGAACAAGAATGGCAAGTCTTCATTTCAAGTCCAGGGGTCTGCTCTTCACTGGGAATTATAAAAAGAAAAAGACCTTGATCTTGAACCAAGCATCTCTATGAGTTGCTATGGGGTTTGGAGGGAAATGACTTATCCTTGCTGGCTCTCAATATTTTCATCTAGAAAAAAAGAAACTAATCTAAAACACATTTTTTGAAATATAAGGAAATAACAGACAGCAAATGCAAAAGTGTAGCACCCTACAAAAGGAATGTTTTTTAATAAACAAGGTATATCACTACATATGTTTGCATTCCATTGTCCTTAAAATGGTTGTCATTAAAGAGCTACAATTAGAATATAATAATGTTTAATCAATACTTTTACCCAATAGTAGCAATTGTCTAGCCTTAGTACATGTAAATAATCCACAGAAGGCAGATGTGTTAGGTGAAAATTTCATCTCTTGGGGTAAGCTGTCAGGATCTTTTCAGCAGGCTCTCCCTCCCATGGCTTTGTTAAACCTCTGTCTTCTGTCCCCACAGTGGTCTCCATGAAGAGTCCTATCTTTGGTCCCCAGGAGGTGAACAGATTGGAAAGTGCCTCAGCATCCATCAAGTGCTACTACCCAGCCACCTCTGTTAATCGGCATTCCCGGAAGTACTGGTGCCAGCAGGGAGCCAGGGGCCGCTGTACAACCCTCATTTCCTCTGAAGGCTATGTCTCCAAGAATTATGAGGGCAAAGCCAACCTCACCAACTTCCCAGAGAGCAACATGTTTGTGGTGGACATTGGCCATCTCACCCAGAATGACTCTGGGCGCTACAGGTGTGGTTTGGGCATGAATAACCAAGACCTGTTCTTTGATGTGAGACTGAAGGTCAGCCCAGGTGAGGATCCAGTCTCCTTGGGCATCTGTAGAAGAGTGAGAGAGAATCATTTCAGGTGCAATGGGAGGGCTTAGGGAAGAATTTCCTGAGAGGCATGAGTGTCCTGGCATGAGGTGAGAAAGGCTATGTGTCCTCCTCCCTACAGAGGCAAGGACTTTTCATAATAGAACATGGGAATGAGACAGAGGGCACCTACTTGTGGGTGGTGGGTGGACCTCTCTAGGTCTTCAGGGCCATAATATTCTAGGATTTTCCTGAGGCGCCGGCTTGGAAGAGCAGCAGGAAGACAACTTCTCCCCTGATTGTTACAGGCGAGACAGGAGGTCTACCAGCAGAGAGAGGCAGAAGAGGCAGGGAGAAACTTGGAGGGACCCTTAAATTGCTGCCACTAGGGCAACTTTTAGATCAAGACCTCAGGTCATCAGAAAGCTTCTTTTAAAATGCACTTTTTTAAACCTGGGTTCTATTAATCTATCAACAGTCTCAGCATAAACTAAATGATCCGTTCTTGCCTGAAGACCAAGGCCCTGAAGGGACGGGCCATTGAGCAAGCTTGTTCTAAGTGAGAAAAGAAAAAATAGGAAAGATTTTGTGACAAGGGTTCAATGACAAGGGCATTTTAGATTATCAAGGGAAATTAAAAGAGAAAATGGTCTTAAAGGAAGAAATTTGGAGAGACTCCCAAAGATATGTTTTGCTCCTTTGGGATATGCTCGGTATTATCTGTAGACCGAATAAAGAGTTCATGCAGGTGGCCATGGAGATTCATAAACTCTTAAAAGCCAAGGAGAGCTGAGAGTTGACTTTATATAGGGTGTCCAGAGGAACAGTGGAGACAATGCAGCCTCTGATCAAACACTTTAAATGGCAGAAATCAATTACTTCACGAAGAAGCACATTCCAGGTTCAGACTACTGTAAGTTTTAGAAACTCTCCCACAATACACTGAAATCTGCCACCCTATATTTACATTCATTCTGTTCATATCAGCATGAATTAATTTGGGCACCTACTGTGCATAGGCACCATGCTAGGCATGGCAGGGGAGTCAAACATGAGTAAAGCATGTTTTTGCCCTGGAGAGACTTCCAGTCCATGGAAGACATAATTAAACTATACACAAGACTGGATGTATAAGTGATACAGATGTAAGTATCAAGAGAGCACAGAGGAGGGAGAGATTAGTGCCAGCTTGGGGAGGGCTTCAAGGAGGAAAGAGCAATAAAGCCAGGAATTGGAAGATATATTCTGATAGTGTCCCTCTGGGGAAGAGGACATCCCAGGTGCAGGCACACCCAGACTCTAGGAACACCGAGCTCTCCTATGTGGCAGGAGAGTGACATGACAACTTGTTCCCCACCCCTCACCCTGCAGCTCTTGGGCTCCTAAATGGCACTAAAGTCTACACAGCAGAACTGGGAAGAACAGTGACCATTAGCTGCCCTTTCAACTCTGAGAATTCTCAGGAGAAGAAGTCTGTGTGCAGGAAGACAGACGAGACTTGTGTCCTAGTCATTGACTCCAGCGGGTATGTAAGCCCCAGCTACTGCGACAGGGTTCGCCTCAGTATTCAGGGTACCAGCCAGCTAGTGTTCAACTTTGTCATCGACCAACTGCAGCTCAGTGATGCTGGGATGTATGTCTGCCAGGCTGGGGACAATTCCAGAGCTGATAAAAGCAATGTTGACCTCCAAGTGCTGAAGCCTGAGCCCAAGCTGGTTTATGGAGACCTGAGGGGCTCGGTGACCTTTGACTGTGCCCTGAGCCCCAAGGTGGCAAATCTGACCAAATTTGTATGCCGGGTGAATAATGGCAAAGGCTGCGAAGTGGTCATCAACACCTTGGGAAAGAGGGCTCAGGCCTTCGAGGGAAGAATCCTGCTCACTCTCAAGGACAAAAGCTCCTTCAGGGTGCATATCACTGGCCTAAAGAGAGAAGACGCAGGGCACTACCTGTGCGGAGCCCACTCTGATGGCGAACCTCAGGAAGGCTGGCCCACCCAGGCTTGGCAACTCTTCGTCAATGAAGGTGAGACTTGAGAGGGAAAGAAGAGGTAGGGCAGTCTGGCAGATGAGAGCCTAGCTCTCTGCTTGTGAGTCTATTCAATATTCTCCAGTCAGTTAACAATATCTGCTCACAGACAAGCCCTGAACTGGATGCTCTGTGGGCATCTGTACAGGACAGCTAGAAAACACAGGCTCTTCCTCATGTTACCTCCTAATTTTTCTTCTCTGTCAACAAAGGCCTCTTGATGGCTATCCCTGGTTAATAGAAATGAAGGGAGTGATGCTCCTGATTGAGGCAAGACTTGTAGACTGTCTGGGTTTCAGAGAACCACAGTGAGAACCTAACATGAAATCCCAGTGCCATGGCAGGGGCCATCTGTCCCTTCTCCCTGACCCTTAAGCAGAATGGCATCTCATGCCTCACATTCAGTGGGAGGAGTGGCTTATCTTGGTCTCCAAGTTTTCCCAGGAAGGCAATGCCTCCACTTCTAAATTTTTCTCTCCAACACCTCTTAGGATTATTTGTTATTCGGCACGCCCTGGCTTACTTAGTTCAACATTGGCGAGCCTTCAACGTGGTGAAAAACTTAAATCTCTGCTGCTTCTCACCCTAGAGCACTCTGCATAGAGTTACCCTTATAAGGAACAAAACAATACTTACAGTTCAATGTCACTGCCCTTGTGACTTTTCAGGGGCTCACATTCCCTGAGCGCCATTTCTCTGTCCAGCTTGGGGTCCCTACCACATTCCTCAGCACCCTCAGTCACCCAGGGTTACCACTGGACCTCAGCATGAGCTTCTTGGAGGACTGTCCTCTTTGAGAGAGCCCTCAAGGTCCTCAATAATTAAACTTATCCGTGCTACATAGTTTATATTTTAAATCATACTGTTATAAATATATTTTCTTAATTTGAAGGAGATGTATCTGGCTGTTTTTGTGGGACAAGCTAATAAACAGACAAAAATTTATTTAGAGGGAGATTTTGTAAGAAGCCCACAGAGAAGGGCTGATAGTGTCTCCTTAAACTCCTTCCAGTCTCTACTCAGAAGATGGAGGAAAGAAATGAGACATCCTGACTAGTGGTGAAGGTCACCGGGGTCTGGTCGGGTGGTTCCAGCTACAGGCTCTGTGACATTAGGAACATGTTTTTTTAATTTTCTGAGGAGGGTGATGTGATTAGTCTAAACCTCAATCTTCCCCTGGCTAAGATCATGGGGAAGAGCCTGCTCAGACCATGTTGCTGTCTTTCCATCCCATTTCTGTCTGTGCTTCTAGAGACAACGATTCCCCGTAGTCCCTCTGTGGTGAAGAGTGTGGTAGGAGGCTCTGTAGCCTTACTCTGCCCCTACAACCCTAAAGATAGAAACGGACTGAAGTACTGGTGTCGCTGGAATGGGGCTCAAAATGGTGGCTGCCCGCAGCTGGTGAGCAGCGAGGGGCTGGTGAAGGAACATTACAAAGACTACGAGGGCAGGCTCGCCCTGTACGAAGAGCCAGGCAATGGCACCTACACTGTCATACTCAACCAGCTCACCACCCAGGATGCTGGCTTCTACTGGTGTCTGACCGACGGCGATACGCACTGGTGGTCCACAGTGGAGCTCAAGGTTGTCGAAGGTAAGAGCTGAACTGAGGCGCAAGGGAAGGGAGGCAGCCCCAGCACTCCTCCAGTTGGCAGCGGCCTCACCCCCCAATCACTCCTCCTACTTTACGTACCTCCATATTGACTGGACAGAATTCAGGAGAGAGCCCACCTGTGGAGAGGCCATTTTTTCATACCTGTAACAAGCACCCTTCCCTGCACACACTCCATACTCTTCAGACCACCACACGTAGCACCTCTCATCATCAAGAACGCTGGCTTCTTTTAACGTCTGTAAGGTGTTAGCTGAAGGAGAACACAGCTCTTTGTATTGAGTCTAGAAAGAAAGAGCAAGGAAAGCAAACTAAAGCGAGTGTGCAAGGGTCTCTGTTCTACGATAGACTGATTGATCCATGGTGGTCATCCATAGTTATTACATGGCGCATAATTACCTTTCGTATGTATTCAGTGTAATGTCATTATTTACAATGCTGTCCAAAGAGGAAATGGGCTGTGGACAAAGGTCCCCACCACAGTCACTTCCCTGTAGCATCATCACCAATGCCAACTTCTGTGCCTATTCACTCCCCACTCCAGGAGAACCAAACCTCGAGGTACCCACGAATGTTACTGTTGGGGTGGGAGAGACTCTCAATCTCCCCTGCCACTTACCATGCAAATTCGCCTCCTATGAGAAATTCTGGTGCAAGTGGAGCAGCAAAGGTTGCAAGGCCCTGCCCAGCCACAACGAGGGCTCAGGCCAGGCCTCCGTGAACTGCAGCCAGGGGAACCAGCTCATCTCCCTGATCCTGAACTCCGTCACCCAAGAGGACGAAGGCTGGTACTGGTGCGGGGTGAAGGAGAACCTCCGATTCAGAGAGACTGTGGCTGTCTATGTGGAGGTCAAGGAAAAGGTGAAGGGTGAGTCTCTGAGGGCCAGGTCTGCATCCCCACAGACCCCAGAGAAAGGCTCCTGCCTAACAGCTCTCCATCGGGGTAGGGTAGGGGGCCAGGTTTGGTTCTAAGAGGCTGGGCGCAAGGGATATTTAGCCCCACATGGCCTTACTTAGCCCTCTAAAAAGGGCAACCCAAGTAAACACATGAACTAAGAAAAAACAGTAGGTTTGATGTTCAGCCTCAGCTTCAGGACAAGCCCCATAGTTGCCCTTTCAGGACATTTTAAGCCCTTTCTGTATATAGAGATTTTCCTCTTTCTACAGAAATTTCAAAGTCACTGTCATACACAGTATACTCCCCCAAAGCCTGCTCTCAAAAGAGGGCCAAATACCTTTTCATACAAGGTCTGATAAAGAATTAAGGCAACCTCTTCTAGTAAGTTTGCATTTTAAGCGTCTTTTTTAAATGTTACATGAAATGTTTTATCCTTAATGAGGAGGGTGTTTTGTCTGGGTCAGGCTGGTCTGGTTCACTGAGGGACCCAGAGCCAAGCTACCGCCAGGGGGCAGCACTACCACACCCAGCCCTACAGTCAGGAGGCCCTGAGCAGAGTTTCAAAGCTATGAAAAATCTGTCTCCAAATGGTACGTCAGCCCTTAAGCACAGCTGGATCTGTGATATGGATCCTTGTAGATGGAAATGACTGTGGTATTAATGGGACAGAGATCAGCTGGGACAAACTAGAGGAGACTATCACTCTATTTCTAATGTCGTCTTGGACCCTACCCTAAGATCTCCTTCTGACCCTATGAGTCATAATGAAGTCCCACTCCTCAGGCTCCTTAACCTCAAGGAGTGAAAACATAAAGAGCCATAATTCAGCCCCACTCTGCTCTCTCCACGGTCCAAAGATGTCAGCCAAGTGAATGCCGCTCCTGGCGAGGAGGTGATAGAGCCAAGGTCTCAAGATGTCAGCCAAGTGAATGCCGCTCCTGGCGAGGAGGTGATAGAGCCAAGGTCTCAAGATGTCAGCCAAGTGGATGCTGCTCCTGGTGGGAAGGTAATAGAGCCACGTGTCAGGAAGATTGAAAACAAAGTCGTTCAGGATCCCAAGCTTTTTGTGGAGGACAGTGAAATAGATACTGGAGACTCAGCTCACGGAAGAAAAGCACCTGCAGACCCTGGCAGGTAAGGAAGGAAGGATTCAAGGCTCCCCACTTGGAGAACATCCTGGAGGCTAACTACCTGAGGCTGTTTGCCTCCTGATAGTGGGGGCAGCTCTTGCCACTGCTTGTCTCGGGAGGGACCAGTGGTGCTCTCTGCAGCTGGGGCCGTGTTTACCACCCAGTTCAACTTCCCGGGCCTGGGATGCAGAGAAAGCCCAGTCCTTGCCTTTGCCATGTCTGGAAGGGCTTCTTAGGAGAATGGAGCTAGAAGGCTGTATCAAGAGAAGAAAGTAGATACACCTGGGAGGAAGAACTAGCCAGAGTTACCTGCCAGCACACTGTGGGGTCCTCAGGTTTCCCTTTCAGTGACTAACTGACTCAATCTTTCTTCCAGCTCTGTGGGACAAGGTGGGAGCTCCACGGTGCTGGTCTCCACCCTGGTGCCCCTGGCCCTGGTGCTGGCACTGGGGGCCTTGGCGGTGGGAGTGGTTAGAGCCCGGCACAGGAGGAACGTTGGTGAGCCCCCGGGCTGCTCCCTGCCCCCCACCTCCAAACCCTCGGGTGGGGGCTGCCATACTTTCTGCTCTTTCATTAGCTTGAGTAAGGGTTCTAGGAAAGCAGGGTGGGGAAAGTTAAACCCACAGGTACCCCAAACTTACATTGAGTCCTGCCATCCAAATGCTTTCTCTGGAAGGCCATCCATGATTGCTCAGGGTCTAAGTCCAGAGGCAGGGCTTCCAGGAAGAGGAGAGCAGGATGCTGAGGGACCTGCACTTCCAGCCTAGTTTGAGAACTAATTGGCTGTGTGACTTTGCATGTCCCCATTTCATGCCTCAGCTTCCTCATGGCTCAAGGCAAGAATCATAATAACTACCTCAAGGGGCTGATGCGAGGACAAAACGAGATGCTGTGCATTGAAAGCTCGCAGAGTAACAAACAGGTCAGGGATTAATGAGACTTGATTTCCTGTGGAAAGGGACTAGGGAGCAGAGGCAGAACATTTCCAATCCGCTTTGAGTCAGTCAGAGGTGAGCAGCCGGAGATCCTGACCCTACTTCAGCCACCCTTTGGGGCTCCCTCTGTTGTTCTTATATGTCCCCAGCCCCATCCCTACACCAACTCCTCTTTCTCTGGGACAGACCGGGTTTCAATTAGAAGCTACAGGACAGACATTAGCATGTCGGACTTTGAGAATTCCCGGGACTTTGGAGCCAATGACAACATGGGAGCCTCTTCGATCACTCAAGAGACAGCTCTTGGAGGAAAAGATGGTACGTCCCTCACTGACGGGGATTCCTGACCCTGGGAGAGCAGGAATTAGAGCTGACTCTGCATCTGGGGTGGGAATATGAGGCTGGTGAAGGCTAATCCACTCTGCTCTCTTCACACAGAGTTCATGGACACCTCCGAGAATACTGTGGAAACCGAACAACCCAAGAAGGCGAAGAGGGTAAGGGTGAGGAGGGAGAAGGTCTCATCCGTATTACAAGGAAACACAGCATGAGGGACTGTGGTTAGAGACCAGGAAAAACTACCTCAGAGTGGGGGCCGACGTCAGAACAGGGAAGGTAGTGTAAACAGTGTCTGGGCGAAATGTTTGAGGGCGAGACGTATCTTACTGGTGTGGTATTAACACACCAGTAAGGAAGGAGATGGGCTGCGTGTATAGGCTATAAACATGCAGAAGGGAGGAGGAAGGCAAGTACATGATAGATTTGACCACAGGGCGGGAAGGTCAAAATGTCAACCACTGGTGATTAAGTAGGTGTTCCTCCTAGGCCATGGAGCCCATGGACTTTAGGTCACCCATCTTTCCTTGAGAATTTGCTTGGGACTAGCCTTCTGCCTGGGCCTGGGTGACATTTGCTGGTGTTGGGCAATTCGATAGCCACTAGAAGGCTCTCCTTACCCCAACCAAGTGCTACATTTCTTGAAATCCTACCAGAAGTGACTCCTGACATCGGATCACATATTATCCTCCCCTTATGTCTCCCCGATCCCAAAGTAATAACTTTTGTGATAATATAGTAAATGATATATCTACTCTTCCTCAAAGAAGCAGAGACCCCAGCTTTTGGAACAATTAGGGGAACAAGGTAGTTCTGGAGACAGTCTTCCCCTCTAGGCTTGTGTTGTGTCTCTGGGCTGGTAGAGAAAGAAAAACATAAACCACTGTGGCTGATGCCAACCTAGACCCCCTTGCCCTTGTGAACTGTGTGGGCAGAGCTTCCGGGGACAGGCCCAGGCAACAGAGGAGGTTCCACTCCATGTGTCAGAAGGAGGTAGTGAGACAGAGGAAGATATTTTTAGAAGCTGCAACTTTCCATTTATCAAAATTAGTACCTCTTGGTGAGTAGTGAGCACAGGGCTGGAATAAGAACAGGGGGTTAACATGGGCCCAGATTGCTTGGGCCAAGATTATGAATTAGGAGCCATAATGTATCTTCTTCCTCCGACTCCCACCCACTGAGCCAACGCTCCAAACTCTGACCCCTCTCCTGTCCTCCCTCAGTCCTCCAAGGAGGAAGCTGACATGGCCTACACCGCCTTCCTGCTCCAGGCCAACAACATGACGGCCAACGTCCAGGATGGCCCCAGCGAAGCCTAGGCTGAGAGCCAGCTGTCTGTCTCCTTCTACCACCCTTGACAATCACCTTTAGAATCATGTTGATCTTCAGTGTCCTCACCTTCAGGGGCTCCACTGCCTGCACACACACCCCACCTAGGCTTTTCCTGGAGAGCATTCTGGTCCCTCCTCAGTGGCATCCAAGCCTGGCCTCATTGTTGCTGTTTGGGGTGAAGTGATGTAAGTTCCCACCTGCTGCTTATTTCTAATGAGAAAGCCTAAGGTGCGAAAGGAGAATTGAGATTTTAGAGGGGCCTTGCCAAAAGAAGAGAGACCAGGGTGGGTGAGGAGATAATTTTAGAAAGGAAGCCCATTCAAGGCTTCTCTACACCCTTATTATGGGATGCTGAGGAGGGACTTGTCTCCAAAGAGCTAAGGTTTAAGGTCTTTTTCCCTCTGAGCTCTGTACCTCAACCAGCATCTGCAAGCTGGCACTTGCTAACAAATCAAAACTGTGACTTCATTAATAATTAAAGACTGTGATTGCAACCAAAGAGGCTGACTACATTTGTCCCTCATACTGCTGTTCCCCGGGCAACCCTTTCAGAGCAGTTTGCTCTGGTCCCACTTTCGGGCACCCAGGACATGTGTCTAAACCAAAGTTTCCTCCATCTCCAACACTGGGCTGAGGGGGAGCTAGGAGACTGCCTCTAAGTGGGATCAAGATTATCTTCAATAAAGGAATAGTTTGGGGTCTACGCCAATGATCAAGACCCTAAAGCTCTGTATAAACAAAAGACTATAATGAAATAAACCAAAAGCAGGTATAACCACTGCTCCTCTTAGGCATTTTTTAAAAAATCTTGATAAAGCACTCATGGAATACTTGACCTTGAATCTCACACCTTCCTAGGGTATCCTCCAAGATCAAGAGGCTGTTAAGCAAAACTCCAGTAACCAAATGAGTAAACTCTCTCCATAGGAATATCACATAGAAGCTAGTTAAAGGATAACAGGTTTTGGATAACTTAGTGTCCAGTCCTGAGTTGATCCAAAGTCTCTTGGGGGACAGTGCTTAGATAAAGGACTCCCTAGTCTGCTAAGGCCATTCCTAGGTTCTGGCACTAAACTAAGCCCCTAGCCTACCCCAGATTCCTCCTTAGGGCCTCTGTGTGGAGAGCTCTCTCTGAGAGAAAGTTCTTCCCAGCCTTCTATTCAGCCTTAGGTGGGGCAGAACCCTTACTTCTCCCTGGGCCTTGAATGTAATGCTTCTGGTATCACATGCTTCCCAAGCCTGCCCTTGACAGAACTCAGACTTCAGTCCTCCTTGGTCTCCCCTCCAGCCCCAGTGCCCGTGTCCAGTCCTGAACCTTGGGCTCCTCCCCAGCCAGGAGAGGTGGTCATCAGGAACATTTCCCTGTTCTCTATGATTAGGATGCATATCTAGTTTCTCCTGGAATAATGGCAAATTATTCTGAGAGAAGCAAAATCACTAGGTCTGTCAGAACCTATTACTATCTCACCCCCAAGAAGCTGTTCCTTGGCCTACCGAAGGGTCATGCCTGGGGCAGAAGAATTAAGGTGTGGCTTTTGTGTTAACACCAGTGACCTGGAGCCCATCTTGAGCTCGTACCACCTACCCCAGTCCCTAGAACCAAAAGCCAAGAAATGTCACAAAGCTGCTGACAATCGTATACTATTCTTGGCTGATATTGTCAGTAGGTGATAGTAATTATGGTAATGTACCTGCACAAAGTCTGCCTGCTGTTTATGCAGTACATTGGACAGAGAAACCCTTCTATGAGGAGCTGGTCTATAGCCAACATGGGACATCTAATAAGTTGAAAAGTCACCATTTTGGGAGAGTATATTAATTTCCTAGGCTGCTGTGACAAAGTACCACAAACTGGGTGGCTTAAAACAGCAGTAGTGTATTCTCTCACCATTCTGGAAACTAGATGTCTGAAATCAAGGTGTCAGCAGAGCTGGTTCCTCCTGAATGCTCTGAGCATATGTTCATGTTTCTCTCCTAGTTTTGGGTGGTTGCCAGCAATCCTTGGCAATCCTTGGCTTGTAGATGCATCATTCCAAGCTCTGTCTCCATCATCACATGGCATTCTCCCTGCGTGTCTCTCTGTGTCTTCACATGACCTTCTTATAAGGACCCCAGTCATTGGATCTAAGGCCCATCTAGTTTGACCAGAAGGGTTTGACCTCATCTGCAAAATTTCTTTTCTAAATAAGGTGATGTTCTGAGGTTCCAGGTAAACATGGATTTTGGAGGGACACTATTCAGTTTGGTACAAGGGAGTAACAAATCAACTGTGGAGTTGATGATTATACACCAATTAGCAATAATCAGTGTCAAGCAACCATTCAGAGAACTACTTAAATATTTCTGATGACAAGAAAATCTTCCTCAAGTTCTTCAACTATTTTGATTTTTTCATTAAAAAAAATCCATTATGTATAATACATTACTAAGTTTCAATAGTGGCTGAGAATCTGTTTTTAGTGGTAGTTGATTGGGTTTGTAAAGCTAAAACATATATCATTTGTCCAAGATGTTCCCAAGACCCAGGACAGAACAGTGGACAGCAGAGAGGAACTGATTGTGATATGGTCTGTGAAGCGGGTCCCCAAGGCAGAGAAACAAGTAGTGCTCTCCTACCCACTAAGCTTCTCTGAAATATGAACTCTTCTAGGGAGTCTGTACAATAAAAATAGTAGGAGATCATCTCAGAAAGACTTCACATCTAAGTAGATAGGACACACTGAAAGAGAAGAAGGAGATCAATGGTCCCCGGCTGGCCAGGGAGATGAAGCAGGATGGGAAGGAAGATGGCCAAGCTATAAGATTCTAGAACTAGAGGCTTGGTAAGCCTACCCTAAGGCTGATGAGGTAGGGTTGGCCAATCCACCCTCACTAGAGCCAAAAGTCTTTATTTAAATGTGTGAAAGTGAATATTTTAAAACCCAGGTTTTTGTCGATAAATCACATTAAAATTCATCCAAAATTCCCACATTTGTGGTTCTAACTTTAGAACAACAACAAGAATATGAACATATTCAGGAAATTAATCTTACCAAAATTCTACCATTTCTTATAGCAGAAAGTCATGAATAAGCTTGCTATAAAGGTTAACCTTCCCAAAGCCCCCTTCCTGTGGAGTGGCTCACTCTGGAACAGGAAAGCCTATGATCCAAGTTCTTGGAAAGAAGGGACTGTAGGATGCCTGATCCAGGTGCTTCTACCTAGGTGGGCTACCTGGTGAGTCTAGCAGGCAGGGGGATTTTCATGGACCGTCTTCAGCGAGAGCAGTGTTGAGTTATGAAGAGGGTCACTTGAGAATCTTGGCCCACAGTCTGGAAAGGCCCAGGGGATGGCCCTTGGGAGAATGGCCACATGAGAGGTCAAAGTAGGGTGATGCAGTAACCAAGCAATGATGACAACCTCCACCTTAATGACCATGGCTAATCTCTACTGCTCTCTTACTGTATTCTAGGCACTGTGCTAAGCCCTTTACAACGCTGACCTCATGCAATCGTCACAACAACCTCATGAGGAATATTCCTATCCCACCTGTAACACAAGGAGGATAATAAACCTAAGTTATTATGGAGATTAAATGAATTTGCCTAAAGAATATAGAACAATTCCCAGTGTAGCTGGTGTTATTTATTGCCTCCACCTGCCAATCATCAGGGTCTGAATTTTTTCCACTAGATTCATACCTTCTAATCAAACATTGTTCTTAGAGGTTGTCTGCCATTGGGCCCCCTGTCATCAGTGAGCTTCAGCTTCTCAGACCTTCTCCTGAGGTAGGAGCACAGGGCAATCCAACAGCCCTTGAGTCAGAAAAGAGGAATGAAATTTATAGGGGTGGGGGTGGTTAGAAAGAGAGAGAAGAAAACAAAAATGGTAAACTTTCCCTACTTTGCAGTTTGGCCAGGGGTCAGCCTTCCCATGGGGCCCCAACCATGAGACCCTGGGTTGGGGAAGTAGAGACTGGACAGGCCAAGGGCTGGGAGTTTCGATCCCTCAGACTCCAAACATTAACTTCCTGCCTGGCAATTCTCAGACCCTTAATTCTTACTCTTAACAACCCAATGTAATGTTTCACACATCATGTGAAAATCTCTGCTACCCATTCATCCTACACATCTCTAGCACTGCCTGGCAGGCCCCAGCCACAACACAGCCAGCCCCTCATCTTCCCACAACACATGTTCACGCATCGCACAACACACGTCACATTCTTAGCCACACATCACATATTCGCGTGTCACACACTACACATACATCATTATGCCTCACATCATGCACTCACACACTAACATATCACACATAACGCACTCCCACATCACTCCTGACACTGTCAAACACAATGCATACTTCACGCTCCACAGCACGGTCATACACCACTCATCTCTTACACATCACATACCATACACTCATGCATTTACACTTGCACACTCTCATGCACATAGTCACACCCACAACTCATTCATTCATCTATTCTCTTTCTCCAAGACAACCCAGGCCTGGAAATCCACAAAAGCCAGAGCCCAGCTGTGTGACAGCTGTTAGGCACTGTGAAAAGCCCACCAAGTTGGGAAGGATGGAGGCTGATGGGAGCTGAGAACTCTGTCAGTCACTCACTCTAACCAGAGGCCTGAGGCTGCCCACTGACACCTTGCCCAGCATGGTTGGAGAAAATCACAAGTACAGGTGCACTGGGCTAGTGGAGACCCAGATAGGGGTGGGCAGAGCAGGCTGCCTACTCCCACACATGCTTCCTCTGCACCTGCTCTGAGCCTCACATTTGACTTCCAATGCGGATGTCATTGTTTTATGTAGAGCATGTGACAAATCTGACATGTGGGGGCCGGTGGGGAGTGGTGTGCACGGAACCACTGAGGAGCCTGAAGGCTCTGTCAGCCACATCCTCCCAGGAGGGTATGGGAATAGCCCAAGTCCTCTGTTGGGCACAAGAGGCTACAGAGCCTGTAGGTGGGGCCCTGGGAACCAACCTAGGACGTAATATCCAGGAATGAAACCCTGAGACTCCTCCAATAAATGAAACGATAGACCACACATCTCCACATTAGAGGGCTCTTAAAGCACTTCCATGAGCATGGTTTCTGCTAGGCCTCATGAAAGCCATGTGAAGTAGGCAGGGCAGGGACCATGCCTATTTTATCAGTGAGAAAACTGAGGCCCAAAGCTAGAAAGTGACAAGGCAGGGCCAGAACCCAGATCTTCTGACTAGAACTCCAAGCTCTTTCCATGATACCAAGCAGCTGATTGGCTCAGCATCTCTCTCTTCATAAATCGCTGGGCCATACCCTTGGACCCTCAGGGTCCTGAAGGGATAGCTTGGCCAGGTTGTTATGACTTTAGGCTGAGTTGTTGTGTGACCTACCATACCCTCTCCTGGCATCGCTCCTGTGGTCACTGGAGAGTGGCCTCTGTGAGAGGGCAGCACCTTAGGGAAATAGCTGGGAGAGAGGAGAGGTGGCTAATCTGAGGAGCTGGGTGAGCTGTGGTTAAGACCTCAGAAATAATGTCCTGTAGAAGGAAATGCCAGCAATCATCTAGTTGACCTCCATTTTCTAAGATAAAGAAATCGAGGCTCAAACCCCATTGTTAGTATTCCCACATAGCGAGTGCTCAAAAATATTAGTCAAATGAGTTCCAGGGCCACAACCGGCAGCTCTGACTCAGGCCCGCACTCTGTCCACACAGCCTTCTTCAGATGGAGAAAAGTGGTGACAGGCAATTTTATCCTGGAAAAGGACTCTGGTGCTGACATCAATGAATACACACGAAGCCTAGAAGGCGCCTCCAAGAAAAAGTGCCCAAGGTGAAGAAATATCACGCTCGATAATTTTTAATAGCCTTTAGGATCTGCCTAGAGGCCCCTTGACCCCTGGTGACCTGTGACCCATTTTCAATCAACACAACATGTTTTCTCAACTCCTGATTTCGGCCAGGTGGTTACCTGACTTTTTTTTTTTTTTTTTTTTAATTCTTAAGATTAGTAAGCAAACAAGACAGGTTGTCATTTCCTCATTTTCAAGGCTTGCTCCTCACATGGGCCAAAAATCTCTTTCAAGCTCCAGATTGTCACAAGTTCCTGGGTGAGCAGTGGGTCTCTGTCTCCATCTCCAGGGCCTCTTGGATGGGACCTTGCTCTAAAAGGAGCCATGAACCTCTGGCTTTGGTCACTTTACTTCCTGCCAGGTAAGTGCTATGGGAAAACACCTCACATGTCTTATGAGATTTGAATTGGTCACAAGTAGGGGAGTGGCTGGGTGTCTCCAGCTTGTATGTTTCTGGACAGATTTAATTGCAAACCAGTACCTAGGACATGACATGGCTGGAGGCCACCTGAGGTCCTCTCACTCCTTGCTAGTACCCCTCTCTCTACTCCAGATACATCTCCTATTTGGCACAGGCGTTGATTCATAAAAGCTGAAGGTATCACCTCTCCCAGACATATTAGCTTGTTAATATGGGATCTTAAAGCAAGTGTCCCAAGGTTCTTTCTTTTTGTTTGTTTGTTTGTTTTTTTAGGCGAGGCAACTCTTGGTTGACTTAACAGATTGCAAGGATCTTGTCAGCTTACAATTCCTTATTTTTATTTTTTACATCTACAGCACCTGGTCTTCCTAGGTGGTCTCCCGTCCAAATACTAACCAGGTCCGCCCCTGCTTAGCTACCGAGATCAGACAGGATCGAGTTTGTTCAGGGTGACATGGCCGTAGACCCAAGGTTCTTTCTGCTTACCTCTACATTCTCTTTCTTTGGATCTCTTTCACTCATGATTTCCAGCTTTCAACTCTAAATGAAGACTTTCTTCTCCATTTTGTAGTCCTAATCCATTTTCCAATTCCATATCTCAGTTTACAACTGTTTCCTGGGCATCCTCACTTCAATATCCCACCTGGATCTGAAATGCAACATGCCTAACACCTTACTTCAAATTTTTCATTGGTCACCATCCAAACCAGCTACTCTATATGACTTAACTGTCACTGATATTAGATGCAGAATGTTAGAATGGCTTTATACACCTCTTTCCATTTATCCTCAACCATCTTATGACCTGGTCAAAAGCTAATTCATGTAGTTTCTAGATTTCCATTTACCAGGATGAGAAACAAGGGCAGCTTCTTCTTCAGAGGCAACAGCGGGAATGGAAAGGAAAAGAACACATGGTCATCTCTTAACTGTCTTTTCCACTTTCTCCTACTTGACCTGCCTATAGTTCCAGATTAATTTTCCTAAAGCTTGACTCTAATCATAGATCGCCCTACCCACTGCCTACTGAATTAAATACAGACTTCTCTCTTATGCTCCCTTTTACCCTCTGGGCTTATCACATTCCCCTGAACTTCCCTAACCTCCAGCTAAACAGGACTTCTCCGTGAGCATGTGCTGGATCTCCTGCCGCCAGTCCTTGCTCATGCCATTCTTTCTGCCAGGATCATCCTTCTGCTCACCTCTACCTTTCATGGGTCATTCAAAGCTCATCTCGACCTTCACCTCCTTCCTATATACTTTCCAGAATCCCCTCTTCTGAACCCCAGTAGCTGATCCCATTCTACCTTGTATTGTGGCTCAGAGTGTATCCATCTTATTTCGTTGATTAAATGGTAATCTCTTTGAGGGCCAAAACAAATTTTTATTCATACTTACTTTCTTTGTGACTGCTTGAGTATGGAAGGAAAGTTAAATGTTTATTGAATCGAAGAGTGAAAACCCCTAAAAGCCCAAGGGAATGGAGTTTCAATGAAACGTCAGACTTAGTCAGAGGTGGTAGGACGTATATGAGCTCGACGTGAGTACAACCAACCTTAGGCCTCAGAGGAAGGAGGGTTGTGTGGGGACAAGTCTGGGAAGAGAAATCAAGAGTACTTTTTAAATTTCCATTGTAAATTTTAAATATATATTGGATATTCAAATGGAGTCCAAGTGGAGAAATAGGGAAGGCAAGTCTGGAGCTCAGAGGTAAAGACAAGACTGAAGATACATGTTTTGGTAGAATCTATATAGAACTGACATTAAAAGCCATGAGAATATATTAGCTACTGTGGGGAGAGAGTGAGGAGGACAGAGAAAGGAACAGGCCCAAGTACCAGGCCCTGGGGTGGCCTAACATTGGGAGGTGGCTAGAGAAGGAAAAGTAAGGAGATTGAAAAGAAATGGCCTTTGAGAGTGTGGTGTCAGAAGCCACGAGAAGAAAGTGTTTTAAGGTGGGAAGGCTCGATTTCGTCGAATGCTACCGAGAGTCAAGTAAAATGAAGACCAAGAAGTGACCATCAAACATAGCCACAAGGAAAATTTTGGTGACTTTGATTAGACCCGTTTCAGTGGAATGTTGGAGGCAAAATTCTGACAGGTGTAGGTGGAAGTAGATTCAGTGATTTCGATGATTCGTTTGAGAAAGAGAACAGAGAGGGCGGTAGCTGAGGGATGCAAAAGTCAACCGAAGGTTTTTTCAACACGGGCACCACCGAGCACGTATGTAAGCTATGGCAATGCTGGAAGAGAAGAAAGCAGCAAGGCAGGCAGATAAAAGGTTAATTGCAGAAGAGAAGTTCTAATAAAGGTAAGCAGAATGGACTCAGGATACAGGTGAAGGCACCGGCTTTTAAGAGGAGGGGGAAGCTCCATTCAGCGTAACGGGACAAAGGGCAGACAGAAGGCCCCAACACACATAGGCTGGTGTATGCAGAAGCGAGAAGTTGAATAGAATGTTTCTCATCCTTTTTTAAAATCCATGCTCTGTCTGATAAACATAGAAGTTCCCTTCTTCCAGAGATCCTTCTGTGACTGGAGTTACAGGGTCCTCGTCACCGCTCTGGGAAGTCACCACTGCATGCAATACAGTCTGTCTCCAGGGCACCACCGCCAGCCACGGCCACATGACCCTGCGCCTTATTTCGCATTATGAAAATTACACACTTGTTTCCACATTCCGGACATCTATTTATATCCAAGTATATAGTAAGGGTCACTTTCTAAACCACATATATCCCTCTCCTCTACCTTCATCACTATAAATCAAGTCACCAAATTTGAGATTAATGTCACTTACTTAGTAGCTTCTTTAAAATACCAACATTAAACAGCTTGGTTCCTTTAGATAGCTTCTTCCACCCCTCCCTTTCTTCCCAGAATCATTTGGAAATGTAGTTCTAGCCCAGAATCACAAAACTTCAAGGGCATCTGAGATATTTATTTTAAAATGCAGATTATTAGGCCCCACCCTAGACAACCTAATCACCATGCCTAAGGGTAGGCCCAGGTCCTCTGCACCCTAAAGAACTCTCTCCACACGAGTCTTACTCATACTGTGCATACCCTCTAGATATGATAGGAGGTCATATCTAGTCTTCTCCCTGTTTAGGAAATCTGCTTTTCTAAGCCTTTGGTGGAGGTTAGAAGCTACTACAAACTCTAAGGAGAGCTGGGATCTGGTCATTTTCACCTCACCAACTGGTGCTTCCTTGTGACCAGAGCTCAGTGTACCCAGCAGCGTTTTTTTGTTTTGTTTTGTTTTGTGCTCCATTCATCCAGCGTTTGCACAAAGTAAATGTCTTAATCAGCTCGGGCCACTGTATCAAAATGCTATAGACTGCATCGCTTAAACGACAGATGTTTATTTCTCACAGTTCAGGAAACTGAAAGTCCAAGGTCAAGCTACCAGCAGATACGGTTTGGTGAGGCCCCTCTTTCTGGGCTTGCAGATGGCCACCCTCTCCCTATGTGCTCACATGGCCTCTTGCATGCATGGAGAGAGTAAGGACACTAAGCCCATTACGAGCATTCCACCTTCATTGAACCCTAATCACCTTGCAAAGGCCCCACCTCCTGAAACCATCACATTGGTGGGTCACAGCTTCAAGACATGGATTTGGAAGGGGACATAAACATTCAGTCTGTAACAGAGGATCTGGGTAAGCCAGGGGGTTACCAAAAGCTCATCTCTGAGTGGAGCAAAGCGACTGGACGTATCTGCCTAGGTAGTGACCTCTCTCTCTCCTGCCATGCCCCTGCCCTTTTTATAGCATCTTGCTCTTGGGAAAGCAGCATTCATGCCCTTTTCCGGCTGAGTTGGTCCAAAAACTTTCACATGTTTACTCACAGGTGCTGGGATTTACACACAGGTATGGGCCATCTGGACATACAGGGTGATTCCCCCACCAGTCACCAGGCTACTATGCCTGTCTCAGTTTCCGGGGGATTTAAAACAATGCTGGGTTATTTGTGTGAGGGTTTCCATGTCAGATATGCATCTGGCTGGCCCCTCTGCCTCTCCATACCATGTTACAACAGCTATG
>NW_024349227.1:243660-243970 GCF_902729225.1 Pteropus medius
CTGAAAGTGCCTCTCCTCCTCCACTCAAGACCCCCAGCCCTACCAGAACACACACATGTCACACTAGGAACCCTCTTCCCAGAACTATGCAGGTATTAATTGTGACCCACTTAGTTGGCAACTAATCACACCTGGCTATATCTTCTTCTTCAGCTAGCTCAATTGCCTTAGGTCCGCCTTCTTCAGTGAAAGCATAACTTTTTGATGTCAGGGATTCGTGAACTACATCTTTTATCCCTCCTTGCTCCGTACCTTCCCCAGTGCACACACACAATGCACAACGCTTGCGTGCGCTCGCTCTCTCGCTCTC
>NW_024349227.1:244619-290034 GCF_902729225.1 Pteropus medius
GAGGAGAAGTCTAGCTGAAACTCACGTTTGGGCACAGAGATGAACATAGAGCTGGACTTAGGATGTAAATAGGGTGGGGATGGGAAGAGGCTGAGGATGAGGCTAGGGCTACAGATCAGGATAGTGCTGAGGTTGAGGGTCGGCTGAGGCTCAGGCTGATAAATGGAATGGGGCTGGGTCTAGAGATGAGCATGAGGCTGGGCTGGGGCCTGGGCTGGAAAGAGCACTGGAGTTGGAAATGTGGCTTTATGGGGGCTATTAAATGCATCTTAAAACATGAGATGAGGCTTCTTATACATTAACTCCCTCTCCCTGCAGTATCTGGAGCCCTGAGGATGCTCCCAGAAGTCAAGCTGGAGGGAATCCTGGGTGGGTCCATTACCATCGAGTGCCCACGTCCTGAAACATCCATGAGGCTATATCTGTGCCGGGAGATGGCCAAGTCTGGAAGCTGTGTCACCGTGATATCTAACAATCACTTTGTCAGGAAAGAATACAAACACCGAGTCACCCTCGAGCTCTGTCCAGATGAGAATCTATTCCTAGTGAAGGTGACAGAACTGACCAAGAATGACAGCGGAGTATATGCCTGTGGGGCAGGCTGGCGCACAGACAGGGACAAGACCCAGCAAGTCACCCTGGATATCCACAGAGGTAGGTGTCCCATCTGATAGAGGCTCAGCCCACTCAGAAAACAGTTCCACTTGGGAAGGCTGGGACAGCCATCAAACTGTAGCAGTCCCCCAGACTCTTATACTATTGTCATATTAGCCAGTCCAGTAATAATTAGGATCTGTACAGATGAAACCTCATAGAGTCAATTAACTTCATGGACCACAGAATTTTCTATCCAAACAAGACAGTTGCTCCTCTCGTGTTATTAAATCCATCCTACCCAAGGCGTGAGAGGGGTGGGGGCTGAGGTTGAGGAGAGGCTCTGAGACTGGAGGAAATTGGAAGCAAAAGGACATAATAGTCCTACATAATTGTCCCATGAGAATTATCATGGATAAATATAAAGGAAAGGCAGTCGTGTCTCAAGCCTTATTTGTAGGCCAGACTTGTTACTTTATGATCTGATTCTTTCCATATTTCTGCTGAATCCAGCCTGTTTCCTTTTCTCCGCTGACTTCCTCACACACACACAGCACTAATTCAACAGCCTAAAAACCCAGTGGTTTTACAGGGACCGTTGACTGGATTAGAGTGGAAGAGTTTTTCTTTCAAGGAAAGCCCCTGCCCTATTCTTTTTCTGCTCCTCGTGGTGGACCCTGCCCTAATCCCCTCACCGCCAGCCACTATGGCTGAGTCAGCTTCAGTTCCTACCAAGCATCCCTTCCCCCAAACTCCGTCTCCTCCAGGGTATTATACCTCTTGCCTCCAATAGAGTATGAGCCATTCTGGGAAAAGGAGCCGATACCTGAGCCTCCAGTATGGTTTCAGAGACTTATACAGATGCCAATGACCTCTTGGCTCCAGATGCCTGCACCTGCCAGTTCTTTCGAATTCATATCCAAAGGTCAGTTCACCAATGCTGGGGTAGAGGAGGTGGGGGAGGCGATGCAACATTGTGAAAATGGAGGACTGGGTTCGTGTTTAGTTCATAGAGTGGTTGGCAGATAGGAGCTGGGGCTCAGCCTTAGGAGAGGGCATCTCCCTGCCATCTACTTTCCACGTGCTTTAAGCCCATCCTGCAGCCTGGACACCTGGGCGCTCTTTGTAGAATTAATATCACCACTAGGTGGCACTACAAGTGATGAAGGTTGTGCTCCATTCACAAAATGTAGCTCCTTCATGAATGACTTCCGGAAACAGGGCAGATGGTTCCCAGCTGGAGGTCATTAAGCTTCCTTCTGCCCACAGGGCTGTCTTCCACTTTCTGGCACACAGTGATTTTGACAACTCTATTTTGCAATAAAAAGATTAATGATAATACCTTTACATTTCTATATCGTTTTCCTGTTTTAAATGCATTTTGACATTTGGTATTTCCATGATATCTTCACATCTACCCTGTGAGGCAGATACATTAATTGAACACTGTTTCACTAGAGGAAACACTTAGTATCCTGCTGGGTACTAAGAGGGATAGTGTAACTGCGCACATTACATACTCAAGGTTGAGACTGACAGGCATGGGATGGAGAAGAATAGACAAGCACATGGCAGAGTGGGAATTAAACTACAAATAAAGTTTTCTCCATGCTCAGAGGAGGGCAACTTCTTCTGCCTGGGAAGTCAGAGAAAGCTTCCTGGAGAAAATGGCATTTGAAGCAAATATGGACAGGATTTACTAGGTGTAGACAGCATGCTAAGAAGGCATTTCAAACCAAGAGGGATGCGAGAACAAAGCAGTTAAGTAAAAGGGAAGAGTGTTTTCAGAAAAGAGATGGAGACCCAGTCCTGCTGGAAACAAGAGTGTGTTAATGAAAGATCGCTTTTTCCTGCTATCTCACCAGTAACCACACCAGCTCGAAGGACCGAGGTCTTGACAACACACCATCCCTCCCCCACCACTGCAATCACCCACCGTCCTCACGTTTCCAGAGCGTCTTCAGTGGTAGCTGCCAAGCCCACAACCCCCTTGCCATCCACCACAGTCTCAAAGACCTCAGCACCGGAAAGGCTGCGCAGGCCCCAGACAGCCAGCTACAACCAGCACACCAGGCTTCACAGGCAGAGGTAAGAGGCCTCCATCATCCAGGATGGGTTAGAAACCAGGCAAAATAGTTTGGAGTTAGGAGACCCACTAATATCTTCCTGAAATGATTACCAACCAAGACCCTTCTTGGCCTTGTCTCTAGAAGGCCACACTGAAATACACTATCTATGAGTATAGCACGTTAACTCATGAGTCCTCTCAACGTGAATAAACTTGTCAGTGCCCCAGCAGGAGCATTGCAGAAGCAAGATCCAAAATTTTCAGTCACTCAGCATTTATTCAGATATGTTTCGATGGGGAAAAGCTAAATGAGAATAAAATTAACTACTTAACTATTAACTGCTAAAATTACTTTCACATGTTTCCTTAATTTTTCAATGTGGCGACTAGGAAAATTAAAACTACATATGTGACTCACATATTTCTATTGGACAGCACTGGTCTCAGGGCTGGGTACAATCCAGAAAAGTGCTTCGATGGACCACTAGGGGGTAGCATTAGAGCAGGCTCCAAAGAAAACCTATAATTGGAATTACTTTTGCCTAAGCGAAGATAAAGACATTAATTAGTAAGGAGAGGGACCTCCAACATCATTTGGGTTTTATAGATGAGGAAACTGAGGCCATGAGAGCTAAGTGGTTCCAAATAGAACCAGGATTCCTAATTCCTAGTTCAGAAAATTACAACAGCCTACTCATGGAGAATTCAAATCAATTCAATCAACATTTTCTTACTATGTACCAGGCATTGTGCTGTATCCTACAGATGAAGAAAAATGAAGACATGCAGTCTGGGTCTTATCTTACTAACTAATGCAAATATAACTTTGACGACAGCTGTACCCAGTAAGAATACAAGAACTGGGGACAGAGAAAGAAAAAATTGATTCTGGTTTACCAAGACTGGGAAAGAAAAGAGGACTTATGCACAGGCCCTTTATGGAAAGTAAGATGTCTATGTGTAGAAAATGGGAGACAGGACTTGTAGGCAGAGGAAGCACTGTAAGAAAAACATTCCCTTTTCCACAGTTAGAAGAAACTAACTCACTTAATATTTGCAATAATCTTGTGAGGAAACCAAGGTGCAGAGAGCTAGAAGGGCATCTGACATTTATTGACTGCTGCTTAGACCAGGTGCATGAGGTTCTTATTCACTATTCGGTTCATCTTTAAGCAGTTCTGTGAAGTAGGTTTCACTAGACTTATTTACCAGAGAAATGAGGCTCAGAGAAGTTAGGAGACAGTTAGGAGAAGTTAGACAGCCAGTAAAAAGCTGAATCTGAATTTGAATCCAGATCTCCTGACTCCAGAAACAAGGCTCTTTGTTGGGAAGGGTGAAATTCTGTTAACCAAGGGACAAACTGTGAGCCATCTCCAAAAAGCCACTCAAGAGTGCTTCTTTACTGACTTCTTCCTCCTCTCTCCCTCCCCTTCCCTCTTCAGAGGCTTCAACCATGGTCCAGCGTCCCAGATGGAAGACCAAGGATTTCATATGCTGATCCCCATCATCCTGGGCCTCATCCTTTTGGCACTTCTGGGGCTGTTGGTGAAAAGGGTCATTCAAAAGAGGAAAGGTGAGTGGCTTGGGGCTTGGTTAGGGGGAACTGAGTGTCACAGAGAGCCCAGAGTATTCAGACCCAGGAGCTTTAGATGAGTGGGCCTGGGTGTGGGGAACAAGGAAGGGGGATGAATAGTCTGGAAATGAGGACGAGGAGGAGAGCGTCTTGGGCCCTTGAGACTTCAGAGGAGGGCAAGGCTGTACTTCATACATTCTGAGCATCTACACATCAGACAGTACCGAGCCCAGGGGGAGGGAGGCAGCCTTTACTTTCCTAAGACCGGAGCATGATCCTCTGATGCCACTGTCCTCTTTCCCTGTGGTTTTGCCGAGAAGCTCTCTCCAGGCGGGCCCGTCGACTGGCCGTAAGGATGAGCGCCCTGGAGGGCTCCCAGCGGCCCCTGTCACAGCGGCCCCGCGTGTCTCAGTGGCCACGCTCCCAAAACAACGTCTACAGTGTCTGTCCCTCAGCATTGTGGGGAGGTTAACTCAGAAGAAGCTGCGGGTGAAAGGTCTTCTTGGAAGGGAGGAGAATACATGGGAACAGGGGGGGCAGGGCTGAGGGGACTAGAGGGTGCTGAGGCAAGGGAAGGAGGATACAGGAGCACCAGGGTGGTTTGTTGAGCATGGGTCATGCAAGGAACCAGGAGGAATACAGCAAGGGTCAGAGTGCAGTAAAAGCAGGGGAGGATGGAGCCTGAGTGGTTGGTGAAGTTACACAGGGGGAGTGGGTACAGGAGAGGCTACCCAGAGAGCAGGGGGTGGAGAAGCAGAATGTCGTTGACAGTGGTGTGCCAGGGGGTACTAGGCAGGCAATCAGGCAAGAACTGGAGTTACAGAAAGCATCATAGCGGCAGTGCTGAGCTCCCTTGCCTGCCTACCTATAACAGGGAAAAAGTCCTCCTCCCAAAGGCTTCAGGAGGCTGGGGGTGGGATGGGCTCCCGGCCACGCCCTCATCCCCGCCTCCTGTTCCCCCAGGTGAGCGGGAGGCACCTGGCCCTAGCCCTGGAAGGTCAGCGCCATCCGCTCCGCCGCAGGTAAGCTCTGCCGCGGCCCAGATAAGCCGCTGCGGCCTGACTGAGCGGCCCCAGACGTGGGCGTGGACCGAGCTCAGTTTCTGGAGCCGCGAGTAAATCCGGCGCCGGCCTTCCCAGCAGTTCCTGGGCGGAGTCGGGAAACAAGTTGTATCGGTTTCCTCCTTCTAAGGGGTCTAGACCGACTGCACAACAGTGTGGTAGACTTAGTTACTTGGCTTTTAGCCAAGCATTTTCATGACAAATGAGTGCTCAGGAGAGGCTGGTGGATGGTAACTCCAAATATGTGAAGGGCTTTCACGTGGAAAAGGTTCAATTTCTAGAAGGTCTTAAACGGGTAAGCTACCCACTTTCATCTGAATATGAGGAAGAACTTTCTAGTAAACTCTCTAAGATGAGAAGAGTTAGCTTACCCATCACTGGAGGCAGTTAAGCCAGGCCTAGAGGATGACCTGACAGATGTCAAGATGTGGAGAGGGTTCAATGCCTGGGGTAAGGAGGGCTCCTCTTAAAATCTAGGAATGGACATAGAGAACTTGTG
Organism: Pteropus medius; assembly: GCF_902729225.1. Taxonomy (NCBI): domain Eukaryota; kingdom Metazoa; phylum Chordata; class Mammalia; order Chiroptera; family Pteropodidae; genus Pteropus; species Pteropus medius. The sequence goes on from NW_024349227.1 coordinate 250,415, forward strand.
TTTTTACTGATGGCCAGTGGCCGATGGGTAAAAAGCCTTTAAACTATCTGTTCGTCTTTGTTTTCCCAAATTAAGAAAAGATTTTATTCTCTAAAGTAGCCCACAGTAGCTAAAACACTATTTCCTCAGGAACTATGAAAAACTAAGTGTGACCTTTTTAAATTAGGGTATAGACTAAGCTAATGCAACAGACCCTAAACCACAGGGCTCAGATCAAAGCCTGATTTCCTCCCAAGTAAAAGCAAGGACCAGAAAGAAGTGGCCTAAGCCATGAAGTCATCCGGGGACTCAAATGCCTTCTGTCTTGTTCTTCCACCATCCTCTGGAGTCACCTGGTCCATGGTCAATGGTCAGTAGCCAGCACCATGTCTGCAATCCAGCCCATAGAGGCAGGAGAATGCTTCTTTAAGACCATGATCCTGAAGGTTCACACATCACTTCCTCTCTCATCCCAGTGGCCACAACATAGTCATGTAGCCACACCCACCTTCAAGGGGGCCTGAGAAATGTAGTCCCTGGCTGGGCAATCATGTGCCTTGCTAAAAAGAGGAGAGTGATGCCCAGTCACAGGTGACAGCTCTGCCACAGTCACCTCCAGCTTCTTGTGCTCCCTTCACCCACCTCTGCTAGAGAGTATTCTCAGTAGTTTAGGTAGGTCCAGCAGTGCCCATCTGCTCTACACATTCTACCCTTACACACACCCTTTCCTCCTGAACTGTCCTGTGACCACACATGTCCTCACCTGGGCCTGTAGCTTGCTCGAATTTTACCACTCCTCTCTACTCGAAACTCTTATTCCCACTATAAGGGACAAAAATCTTGAAGGAACAAGTTCACGACAAGGTGCATAGGATTAATGACTGAATATTTTAAGCTTCACAGGGAATATTTTTAATTTTTTAAGCCAAATAAATTAATCTCAAATGCTGAACTATAATATGCAATGTTATAAAAAGTAACAGTTCAGTGACTACTTATTGAGTGCCTACTGTGTTCAGGGGGCCGGACTTCTAGTACTCAGCACTTGTGCTTAAATATGTGACCATCTGCACCACAGCCTTCTTGGGTGGTTGGTACAATAAATGTGCCATGTTAGGGTCATGGCTCAGCCCTATGTCCTGAGAACTGACCCATCCTTAAGGCAGATGATTCTGAAGTTTCTGTCTGATGATGAGAACTACTGGGCCCACGTGGCCCACTGCCTCCTTCCTCTTCACCACCCAGCCCCTTCCTGGAATGAACTGTCATGCCACGTCACAGCCTCTCCAAGCCCTTATAGAGCTGCAGGGGATGACTCACCCTGCTTCTGAATAACTCCCTAAGAAGATGCATATTTATTATTCAAGTCACATCATCTAATCCCAGAGGGGAAACTCCTCCGACAGCTGGGTCTCTTTCAGATTGGTGCTTATCCCCCTGATTTTAATCTGAACCCTGTTTAAGGAATTTCCTGCCCACGTTAGATCTAAGTAATTTCCAGTTATCTAGGGTGAGGTGCCACCCTGAAAATCCCCAAGGCTGAGCCTGGGGATACTAAAATCTGCCTGGAGAGATACTAAAATCACCCAAGCCAGATCCAGTGATGCTTCTTTGGTTGTTCCCAGGTGTCTGAAGCTCCTTGGCCCCATGTCTCATCTCTGAAGACCAGCTGTGAATATATGAGCTTCTACCACCAGCCAGCTGCCAAAATGGAGAACACTGATGACTACGTCAATGTCTCCTGCCCGACTCACCCCTTCAGCTGCCCCCCTGGGCCCAGACCTTGGTGCCAATGAGTCCTGTTTGTCTGCTGGTTTTCAACACCTGCTCCATCTGTTTTTGGAGCCCTCATTTCCTCCCACATCCCACCTCAAGTCTCATCCCTGTCTGTTTGCCCTGAGCATAGCTCAGCTACCCCCACACCCCTCCAGCTCTTCTTGCACATCTTTGCAACCCTTTGTGGTTTTCAGGTGAGCTCTGGCCATGCCGAGCATTTGGCCCAATGCCACCTGCTTCCTTTCCAAGCCATGTAGCAGGCTGTGGGATTTGCAGACTGTCTTTGATCACAGAGTTTTTGCTGCCTTGGCTCTAGACCATGTAGCATCGGGATGTAGCATAGGTTAGCTGTTGCTTCTGGAACTCTTCCCAGGCCTGGGCTTCACACCAATAGAAGGCCCCTGGTCTGTGCCATGAAGATATGCTTCAGCCTTGTGAGCTAGGAAGGGGTGGGTAGAAAAGGCCCCTGGCAATGTTTTTGCCTTGATCTTAAGGCTAGCACTTACTAGTGAGCTTTACTTGTCTTGAGTCCTGTCATAAGGGAAGTTTATTTTGATGTGATGAAGGACTCTAAATTTCAGCACCATATATATCTCCCTATATCCCTAAATCCTCTTTACTCTAAGTCTCCCTCCCTTGATGCACATAACGACCCTGATCCAGCATTTTCCCTCTTTTAGAAATAGATTTTATCCCTCTTCCATTGCCTAGCATTGATCTTTGTGCACTTACCTTAATGTTGGTCTATTTTAGCAGCAGATAAGGAAAGAATGAGTAAGATAAGAAAGAAAGGGATGTGAAGTGTGGGCAAGAAACAAAGTGTTTAATGAGCCTGCTTTATGTTGGGCACTTAACACATTACATCTTTTATCACTTACATTCCAAACTGGTGCCCTTCACCCCAACTCCAGTGCTCTTTTCCTGGAGATACCATAAAGAGCTGGTTTCAATGCTCTAATGTTCAACGTTATATCCCAGCATCCCTCATTTCCCTCAACAATTCAAAGACAGACAAAAAAAAAAAAAACAGTTTATTAAGCATTTACTGAGCACCATCCACTGTTCCATGTGGTTCCAAAGATCATGGAGAATCAAAGAGAGGAACAGAGAGCTGTCTCTGCAGCCTTCACAGAACTTTCTCTCATAAATAAATATAACATCAGCTAAAACACTGATGGGATTTAAATAGAGTTGTAATAAATACGGGAACCTGCTTTGTAGATTATTCACAGCATTCCAGGTAACCTTCCATTCCATGACTGTCTTTGGGACCACTTAAAGAATAAAGTCTTCGAGGATAAGCCTGGACCAAGAATGGGACCCGTGGTCAAGGGTGTGAAGTGCCCAGGGAACATTACAGGAAGGGTCACTCTTTTGAAATGACATGGCGGACAAGGAGGGTATTCTGGTGTAGGCATTCAGAGCTGGTAGAATTTCTGCATCCAGGTCAAGAGAATGTCCACTTCTCCAAAGGCTTTGGTCTGAGCTGCTTCTATGTCCAACTAAAGGGGAAAGAGAGTTGAAGATTTGCCATGTTAGCCTCAAGCACAGGTTTCTTTTCCACCCACTATTCCCAGAGCTGGCCTGACCACATCATGGGCCGTGTCACCATTGGCGTGGCCTCTGGTGAATTCACCTGCCCATCACTTGTTCTCCATCTATGTGTGCTGTCTGCTTTGGGAGTGAGGACAATGAGCCAGTGGGTAGCAGTGAGTTAGGAGCAAGGAAGAAGCATCTGGAGCCCCTGACAACAGGAGCCATAGAATCCTCCTGAGTCCACTCTGCAGATGAGGAATCCGAGGCCCAGGTTGCTCCTTCCTTTGTATGTTATTGCTCTCCATTTATTTTTAGTCTGATGTATCTGCTCTTTAAAAAAAAATGATCAAAATCATATATGTTTGGGGGGCTTGGGTTGAAATTTGGATTTTCATTGTCGTCTTAATTTGGGAGAAGGTAATATATTTTCCCATGATTTTTTCTTCTCGCAAACTAGACCATTTAAGCATTATGAAAATACCATGTACGGGGGTGTGTATGGGGAGGGTTACGGGCATAGTCTCCCTTCTCCCTCACTTCTGACTCTAATTGCCCTGCTCAAGTACCCGTAAGCTCTCTCACAGGGAAAATTCCCAGTAGTAAAATCATCTTATAGGGAAATATAATAGCATTTTAATTTAAAACTGGCAGGAAAATAGACCATGTAGTTTGTAGTGCTTATGCAAAGTATATGCTAAATTCATGTAAAAATACATGTGCTCCTGCTAAGCCAAGTGGCTTTTGGGCAGGCCTGGTGGAGTCACCTGCATTATATTTTGCACTAGATCTCTGAAGCATTCTCCTGTAACGGTTCGAGCAAGCCCTCCGCTCCTGGCCTCAATTACCTGTTTAAATGCCCCCTGGAAGAGCAGAAACCGCCTGCGTGCACTCTCACTGATGGAGAACATCTCATTTTCCTGCTGAAGAGCAGAAAAAAAATTGTAGCAAATATTGGGTAGAAGCAGAGTCAAGCCCCCTCATGCTTCTTCCTTGTGATGCCAGAGGGTTTCCAAGGCCTAAGAGGACAGTGCTGAACCCACAGCCTCAGGGCAGCCAGTGCTGAATCCCCCAGTGTGGCAGGGCAGCCTCTGATTCTCACAGCCAGGTGGGAGTGATCACCCCATTTTATTGGCAGGAAAACTGAATCCCAAAGAGGCTGAGCACCTTGCAAAGGGTCAGTCAGCTGGTTAGAAGCAGAACTAGACTTGAAGTTAGACCTGCTGGTTTCCAGAGCCTGGGCTCTTTTCCATGACACCCACGATGCCCTCTTGCAGAATAAAAGCCAAGATTAGATAAGGGAAGAAAAGTCCTCTCAAAACATGTTTCCCCGGGGCCCTGGGCCCAGCTTTGTTCTACTCACCCTGGGCTGCAGTTTTGATGCGATGAAAATAAAATTGTTGGCCAGAGTGGAGAATGACTTCAGGATCCGGAATTCAGCTGCCTTCTTGTGGTAGTTCTTGAAAACGGTATTCAAGTAGAACTTCAGCAGGGCACGGATCAGGTAACAGCTTTCAGTGTCCTGGGGAGGGTCTGGGTCACCATAGAGCCGGGACCCCTGCCCACCCCAGCCCTGGATGAACAACCCGCATGTCGCCAAGGCAAGATAAGCACAACAGAGGCAGGGACCTTCTAGATGTTGCTAAAGATCAGATCTGACGGAGCCTCCAGGAGCCTGGAGAGTAGAGCCTTTAGTCTACAAGAGGAAACACAGACCCAGGAGGAGAATTCACCCAGGGTCACACAGCTAGTCAGGGGCAGACGCTGGCCTAGTTCCCAGGACTCCTGACTCCCCATCTGCTTAATATTCCTTCTTCTACACTCCATGACCTCTCTAATAACCATGGGAGGTGATAGACACTGCAGAAGACCTAGAATTTGGTGGTTGAGAGTTGGTGGGGAAAAGGACTAGAAAGAGAAGAAACGAGGAGAAAAAAACCCACATCCTTGAACACAGGGATTGCATTCTAGCCCTTTTAAGCACCACAGAGTGAAGCTCAGCACCTGCAGGGCTCAGGGCTCAGTACCTGTGTGCTCACTGACTAGATGGAAGATGAGAAGACAGGGATGGATGAGGGAAAAAAATGGAAATGGAAGAGACCCAAGCAGACCCTCACTGGGCCGACACAGCAAAAGAGAAATACAGACTGATGGCAATTCTCTGGCTAAATGGAGACAGGTGTTTATGAGCCCTAATCTCCACCCCCTCCCCATGCCACCACACACATTGCCCATATAACCCAGATCCTGGGTGATGACCCCATGCACTGACTTCTCTGGCTCACTGCCCAGCCTTGTCCTTGGTAGTCCCAGCCTAAGGCAAAAGCGAAGTCTTCTGTCAACCTCCCCAGACAACCCCTCAGCCCCACTACTCACAGAAGACCAGCCACACCTTCCCCGAGATCTAATTACCGAGACATTCTGCAGAACCTCCCTCCGCAGTAGCCGGATGCTTGTGATGTTATCCTGAGCTTGCTTTGGAAGCAGAAAGAAAAGATGTCTCAGGTTAGGGGAAGCATAGAAACCAGCCTTACAAATGCATGCTGCTTCCCTAGACCCCCCAAATCTATCCAGTCTGTGAGATCTCAGAGGCCAGAGGGGGTCCCAGGGGCCCTAGGCTGAACTGGTCCCTAGCGTAGAGGTGTAAGTTCCAGCCACAGAAATCCCTAAGCTTGGTCCCCAGGCACAGATGGACTCCTAGGAATTCTTAGAGCTTTGACCAGGGACCTATCTGATTCCCTTGGTCATTTGAGATAGGAGGAAATAAGCCTATATTGTTTAAGAACCACTAGGGGCAGAATTTAACCTCCCTATTCCAAGAAAGTGGGGGGCGCTGACTCCTTCATCCTTGGAGCTTTCCTTGCAGCCCTGCCATTCATTCCAGTTCTTGGATTTGGAGTCAAAACATCATGGAGAGGAAGGAGCTTTTGAGTTCCTGTGTCTCACCTCTTCATTGTGCAAGTAAGGAAACTGATGGGGGTGGGGAGTGATGTACCAGTTGGTTTCAAGGTCAAGATCACGTATAGGTGTCCTGTCCCCAGAGGGGCACTCTCCCCTTTCCAGGCTGCCTCATTGGGCTCCCTCTTTCTGCCTTGTATCTGGATTGTTCTTTAAGGAGCTGAACGTATTTATGAAGGCACATATTAAAGCACTTTCAGGCCCAGGAGAAATCCACAGTCCCATTTTACAAGCTGTTCCATCCCACCTCAGCAATAACCATTCTTTCTACCTTTAAGCCAAGGTGTAAACAGGTGATAACAGACTAGCAGGAGCCTGGCTAAGCAGTAGGTGAACGCTCCAGTGGGTGAGTCTCAAAGATTTCCCACGACTTCCTATTGGTGGAGTCTCATGCCCTCCTGAGACACAAATGAAGCCCAGATGAATAGGCTCCCTTCTTTATTCCTCTTGGACAGTGTTTATGTTACTGTAAGCTGACGACATCTTTTCGAACCTCAGTTTCCTCATGTGCAAGAGGACATATGGGCCTGTAATGCCTCTGACTTCACAAAGTTATTATATAGGGAAATGATTAGCAAGCTACGAAGGGCTCCATGATCATAAAATATTATCCTTCCCCCGCAGTAACCCCTGCAGCTGGGTCCAGAACATTACTTCACTCACCACAATGTCCTTCATGGCTTGGAAGGCCTCCCATAGTTCCTGGAAATCTACTCCCTTCACTCGGCAGGACCCGAATTGGAATTCTTGGCCTTGGACCCCTGGTGCCCAGCTCCAGACAAGCAGGATGAAACTCAGGCAGGGGAGGGCAGCCTTCTGCATTGGAGAGCCCATCTGCAGTGAAGGAAGTATTGGGAGGATCCTGCTGGAAGAGAAAGAGCAGCCCACTGAAGCAGGCCCACTATGCCAGGAATGGTATACCCAAAGCAATGTTTCTTGGCTGGGTCTGGGCCGGCCTTGGGATACACACATGGGAAACCTGAGACTAGGGTGGGTTCTCAGTGTTAAAATATTGCAAACATGGTGCCCTGCTGTGGTGCATTGGGGCAGAGCAAGGGTCTTTCTGCCCCTACCTGCCCACTCCACCGTGGCCATCCATATCACACACACCTGGCATCGCCTTCCCTACTCCATTACAGTTCTCTCTAGCCAATAACCTGCTGGTCAGAATTTGACCAAGAAGACTGGAGAAATGGGAGGTGCCCAAGAACATGTATAGGGAGCCCAAACTTGGGAGGATAGAGCTTAACTCGGTGTTTGATATCTGAGTTCTGCCCTTAAGGCACCAGATCCATGTGGGCAGGTTTTCTCCTCCTCCCACGGGAGAAAGCCATCTTTGACTCCTCATCACGAAGGATCTGAGGGATTAATCCTGGCCCAGAGGGAGGGGCACAGACAGTAGGTTAGAGTCACACAGTCTGCCACCTCAACTGACAGTTCACTTTTGACTCTAAGAATTTACTTTTCAGTTAACCGAACGAGAGGGAGGAATCACATTTCTGAATGAATCGTCTTTAAAACTTCCAGTAAAGTGCCCATTAGGAATGACCATGCGAAGAGGCCCCAAGTGAGAGGAAGGCGACCCATCAACTACTCGTCGTGACTCTGCGGAGAATCCCTCCCCCTGCCTTCTTTACCCTTTGCTTTTCTTCTCTCCCTCCCTCCCTCCCTTTCTCCTTCTCTCTGTTTTTTCTTACTTCCTTCCACAACCATTTAAGGACCTTTCTTATTCCAGGCACAGGTCTTACACCTAAAGACACTCAGTCTCCCACCCCAACACTGGGCAGGACGATGGGCGAAGACCTGTGTCTGGAATGACTGCTAACATGGGCAGAGAAGTGGGGCGCGGACCTGGCACCCAGCATCCTCCGTTCAGCTGCTCTGCACGTCAGCCTCTCCCTCAAGGTCTTTCTAGTCTCTTTTTTCAAACTCCACAGGCTCTGCAGCCTCACTTGAAAATTCATCTCTGGGCCTCATAATCTTCCCGCTCTACCTCCCATCTGGCCTAAATTCTTTTTGGTGTTAAATCAGAGAAAGCGGCTCCTCTTCCATAGTCATTTCTTATCCTTACATACACCCTGAAAAAGTTGACTGCCATCCCCATCCCCCCATCCATTCCCAATAAGGCAGCAGTCTAATGCTTCAAAGCTAAGTACTCAGGAATTCCCCCATTGCTCACCTCAGGGCCTGGAAGGGATGCTTGAGGTTTGCTGCTGGGAGGTGGCTGGCTCCCGTTACAGAGGGGAAAGCTGGGCAGGCACCCTCAGCACCCACCCATCAGGGGTGTAACTGCAGGCAGAAGGTTCCTGTCCCAGCTATGGGTGTCCTTTCAAAGGTAAAGGCCTGCAAGGCTTTGTGCAGATTCATATATATGGGGGGTGGGGGGAGGGGCAGAGGAAGAAGACAGAGGTGGAGAAAGGGAAATTGGTCATGCTTTTTCAGAGAATTACTTCATTGCCTAGTCACCCTTCACTTTAAGACAATAGGCAATGGAGAAAGCAGCCCCTGAGGTGAGATGAGACCTAGGTCTGAGTTCTGGCTTTGCCACTGGCTGTGTGACCCAGGGGCATGTCTCCTAGGTACCCTGAGCTTTGGTTTCTTACGTATAAAATTAAAACAAACAAAGGAAAAAAGAAAAAACCTGCCCTATATCCCCCAGAGGCAGGTATAAGGAGCAAACAACACAGAGGTGCTTTGTAAACTCTATACACAAGTAAATACATTATTACTATGCAGTGTACACCAGTCTCTTTTCTGTCCAAATCATTCAATAATTATGTCTTATTAATAATGGGACAGTAACCCTGAAGCTAAGGAGAGCCCATACATCTTTAATTGGTCAGGGATAGGAATTTTAGGAGTGTTTCCTGACATGCAGCCACCTAGGGTTATAATCACTCCACCAAGATATGTCCCCCTTCAGATTCATGTGCATGGCCAGGTCTGGAAAGCTAGGGCCCTGGTGTCCTGCGGGCTTGCCTTGGTCTGTGCTTTTCTGCTTAGGGTCACTCAGGGGATGCAGTAGTGTGGCACGTCAGGAGCATCAATGCAGTCAAGAGACCTGACTGTTCGTCCAGCTAACGAGGCACTCAGGCTTCAGTTTCCCCGTGTGTAAATGAGGGGTAGCCTGGAGTTGTGTTCCCCTAGAGCATGTTCCACAGAACCTAGCCCTGAGGAACACTCGCCTGCAAGACACTCCACGACACAAAAGATTTCACAAGACACATACACTGCTCTTGAGAATACTTAAGACTGATAAGTCCCCTGAGGGCACGGGACATGTGTTTAGCTTTGTTTAACCCAGTGTTTCCTGTGAGTATTTGACCACGTCCCTCAAAAAACATTTTGGGTAACACTAGATTCTGAATGAGGAATTGACAAACGCCAGGCCAAGAATAAGCTAAGAATGGCTTAGCCCTGTGACCTAAGAATGCTTTTCATATTTTTTAATGATTAAAAAATATCAAAAGAAGAACAATATCTTGTAACACATGAAAAAGTTTGTGAAATTCAAACTTCAGTGTTCATAAATAAAATTTTATTGAGACACAGTCATGCCCATTCGTTTACATTTTGTCTATGCTGCTTTTGTGCTTAAGTGACAGATGAGTAGCTGTGGCTACGACTGTGAGGCCAACAAAGCCTAAAATGTCTATTTTCTGGCCCTTTATAGGGAGAGGTTGCTGAGCCCTACTTTAAATTTCCTTAATGAACATTCTCTCTTTTTTTTTCCCAAAAACTCCCCCTTCTACCCATGACCTACGGATGTTGCCATCTCCCCCTAAGAACGGGATCTCTGAAGGCGGGGCGTCTCCTCCTGCACAGTGCACACCTGGGGCCTGGCACGCCCGGGGGGCCTGGCACATGCGCCCAGAGTACGGACCATGGCTCCACTGGGGCTGGAACCCAGGACTTTCTGCATATAAAGCAGATGTGCTGACCACTACTCTATGGAACCACCCCCACAAACATTCTATGAGTCTACTCAAGCCTGGGTCCAGGCAAGAGACATAGGAATATACTGTGAGGGGCAGGATAACTTTCTCCAGCTCGGTACAGAAGAAAGAACAGGAAACACTGGGAAGAATGACCCTTCCCAATCTCTCTCACACCAGCACCCCTTGCCTCTACCACACAGACAATGTTGTTTGTTTCCCTAAACAGACAAAATACTTGCTGCACTCCTCAGCCAGCATCCTGGCCTGCTGCCTCTGCCTCTACAAGGACCACGCTTGAGTCCTTTGCTCCTGGAAGACCTGAGTCTTGCCCTCTGGTCTTGAGCAGGGCCCCACATCACACACTTTATTTTTTTCCATTCACTATTTAGGGCATTACTAAAAATCTCTACTGTGAGAAGAAGATATGATGAGATAGAAAAGAAGACAAAGTGAGAGTGTTGAGGCAGCAGATGAAGATGAGGCAGGAGAGGGCTGGAAAGACTAGCCGCTGAGACGGGAAGCTGAGAGGGAATGTAAGCCCCCAGGGCAGCTGCAGTCCTAGATGACTGTCTACTGATAGGCAGGAGGGATGAGCTGTTACAGGGCAGGCTAGAACAGAGGCATGAGGTCATGACTATAGCTGGGTAGGCTCCAGGATATTCACCTGGGGTCATGAGTAGCTCATTCTGTCTAAGGAAGAATTAGTATGATATGGACATTCCAGGCAAACATGTGCCTGAGTCTCAGGCTTGGCTGAGCTTATCATAGCACAATTACCCGGGAAGGAAGGCTAAGAAGAGAACTTAAGGATCTTGGCCCAATATTAGCTGAGGTTCTTGGTTATGAGTATGAACTTTGCATGCAGCAGACCTGGGTTCAAAACGTGATTGAGGTCTCTGAGCCTTATCTCTCTCATCTGTAAAATCGAGTCCTCATCGGGCCACAAGGACACAATGACATAGAGCCTTGCTACTCAAAATGTGGCCCGTGGACAAGCAGCAACAGCAATATCTGGAAGGTCGTTAGAAATGCAAGCTCTCAAACCCTTCCCCAAAACTACTGAACCAGAATGTGTGTTTACAGGAATATGTGGATTAGAGGAAAGCAGTGGCTGTGGGGAAAGAACTAAAATAGAAACAGAGAAAGATAAGAAGGGAACCCAAGATGACAACCTGGAATGCCATGCTTTTGGGTGGGAGTGGATGGGAGTGGATGGCAGAGGCCTGGCCCACTGGCTCACCCTCCTAAGAAGATCCAAGTCCAGACTTTGAGAGGTTGGAGAAAGTGAGGCCAGTCCTTTTGTATAGATTCATATATTTTTATCCAAACTCCATCCTGGACAAGACTAAAGCCTGTGGCTCTTCTAATCTCTCTCATCTCCATGCATCTGGAACTTTGGGGATTTCCTTTACAAAAATATTGAGTGAGAGAAAAGATCCTCTGAGGATAAACTTTGATTTACAAGGCAACTTTCCCCCGCTCACCCCAAATACCCCTTATTGGATTTAGGGTTTTTATTCTGATAATCTCATGCCACCAGTCATTTACATCTATCTGCAGAGCCTGAATTTTACATTTGAGAAGTAAATCTACTCTCACCCTACATCTCTTACAAATTCCCTTAAACCTTTAGAGAGAAAAAGACAGAACCAGATGGAGAAGGATCTTTTCTCCATTCCTGGAGGGAAGCAATCAAGAGCTTGCTCTTACATCTGAATACCTCCTCTTCTGATTCATGGAAATGCCATGAAGGAGAGAAATGATTAGCATGTTAATTAGGATTTCCTGAGAGCCAAGAGAAGAGGAAATTACGTCATCAATTTATTCCAGTGAATTGACTTTAATCTTCATTTTAAAAGAGAGTTTTATGTCCCAGTTTGGCTGGGAAACTCAAGCAATAATAGATGAGGCATACCTGGCCATTTCGTCAGCGCTTTTCCTGTCTTAGCTGCCACTATTCCGGGAGTAGAGATGAGCGGTGAATGTCCACTGGTTGGCCCCCTTCCACTAACACTCTGCCATTCCACCTCTCCTCTGTCATTGGTGTAATAAATGATTTATTACAGTCACTTCAAAGGAAGAAAGTAAAACCAGACACAAATTAGTCTTACATCTGTACTACATATTTAGATATACAAAATACTTCCAAGCAAATTTTCTCACTTGATATTCACCATAACCCTTTGAGACAGGGAAGACAGATATTATTTCCTTGCAGATTGGAAAGCTGAGAGTCAGAAAAGTCGAATTATTTTCCTTAGGTCACATAAATAAATGACAGAATCAGAACTAGAGCACAGTCTCCAGCTTTCAGTCCAGTATTCTTTTCTTTGCACCACCCTTTCATGCAGCTTTTCAATCCTGCAAACACTCATTCCACTCATTCACTTACTGAACAAACACTGGATAAGCACCTACCGAATGTCAGAAGGGGCTATACAAAAAAAAAAATTATAATAATATTTATGTAAAATATTCAGAAAATACAAATCTATAGAAACAGAAAATAGAGTAGTAGTTGCCTAAGGCTTGGAGTTAGGGGCTGGATGGGTGGGAGGAATGGGATTGACCGCTAATGGGTATAAAGTTTCTTTGGGTGGGGGGAGTAAAAAAAGTTCTAAAATTAGATTATGCTGCTGCACTCTGTGAATATGCTGAAAGCCACTAAATTGTACACTTTACACAGGTGAACTCTATGGTGTGTAAATTATATCTCAAAGCCGTTAAAAAATGAATTAAGATGCAGTCCTTGTGCTTTAATGAGTCAGTAGAGTGGAGATACACTTGCAAACAGACACATTACAACACTGTGTCTTGGGGCCACTAAGAGAAGGGCAGAGTCTACGGAAACATCAAGGTGAGAGTAGTGTGACCTCTGCAGATTCTATGGGTACACAATTACTGTAGGGACCAAGGAGAAGAAGGTTCTGGAAGCTGCTGGAAGAATGACAACCACTGTTCTTTTGCTTGATGATTAATGGAAATCAATGGAGAACAGCAATTAAAATACCACTTGAGAGCATGAAAGGGGACCTAGGGTGGTAATGACCCCTTAAAGATGCAGACAGGAATGGAGAAGTGGGAAGAAGGACCAGAGTCCCAGCTCTCTAAGCAAAGGCTTCTGGCCAATCAGAGGAAATAGAACCACAAGTGACCCAGTTCTGAAAACTGCAGCTGCCTCCCAGAAGTCAGGCTGCTGTACTCATTCGCCCACAGCTGCAGTGCAGCAACTTTGAGTCCCAAGGGCATGAGTATTTTAAATAAATACACGGCAGCAGTGTACAGGTTGGAAAAAAAATGGTAGTTGTAGAGTCTCCTGAGCAGATCCAGGTAAAGGATTGTGGTCCTTGTTCCTGTGTCACTCTGACTCTCACTATTCCCAGTTGCTTTTTCTGATGGAGGCCTTGGTTTACAGAAGAAAGGAGGAAAGGAAAAAGGAAGCAGTCTTATAGACTCTCCCCCGTCTGATCTCTCTCCTAAAACGGAATGTACTGCTCTAGAAGAACTTCATAAACGCCAACTTTGATCCTATTACTCCTCAAGGCCCCAAATCCTCTTTGATTTCTGGTACGGAAAGTTCTTCCCAACCCATCCCATTACTCTTTTTCTCCATTTCTGTATCCCAGCGTGCCTAACACAGAGCCTTCGACTTATTGGGTGTTTAGTAAATGTGGTTGTTCTCAAATCAATCCTTAAATGGAATGCATTTAAGGGAAAGGATAATTAAATTGATTTATATTTTTGTGTGATCCTCAACTGGTTATCTCTATGGGTAAAAGTCCACCCAATGGAGTGTTATTCAGCCACTAAAAATAATTTATATTTACATTCTTAAAAAAAAACTTCTATAGCATTTTAGTTTTAAAAACCAGATTATAGAATGACATATGCAGTATGATCCCATTTTTATAGGCAATAATAATAATAAATGGTTGTAATGTGTTGAATATGATCTAGAAATATAAATACCAAGATGTTAACAGGATTATCTTTTAGTAGTGAGATAATGGGTGTTTTCTTTCTCTACAGCTTATCTGTATTTTCCAAGTTTATACAAGTTTAATACAAGTGCAAGCTTTTTACAAAGTTTTTAAAATTATTTAAATAGATTATTAGTTTCACCATTGCCTACTGAAAATTACTGAAATTTTCTGACCTGGAAGTGCACATTTCCTGAGACCTGGTCTATTCATCTTCCCAGCTTTATCTCTTTCCACACTTCGATACATCGTGTTTCCAGCCAAACTGAGCTGCTCATCTCCACCTCACACCTCTGATCCTCTGTTCACAGAATCTGGAATGTCCTAACCACCATTTATTTCCTTGACATAGAAAGATGGTTGTGATATGTTGTTGATTATCAAAAGCAGATTGCATATATACATATATATGCACGTACATGTATATATTCACACATGTATAAAAATGTGCATATACACACACACAAATACATATCCTATTAAGAATACTTCCTTTGAAAGAATAAAATTACAGACTGGGTAAACTCTTACTTTCATCTTTAAATTATTTTGTACAATTGTCATAAAAAGAACTCAGTAAACACCACTTGAGAGAGAGACAGACAGAGAGAGACACAGAGAGAGTCAGAGAGAGAGACTTGCATTGAAAATTTTGCTGTTCTTCAAGCTCTCTTCCTTGAAGCCATTCCCAGAAACTGCAAGAAATTTCTATCACCCCTGAACACCACAGGAATTTGAACTTCTCTCGTGGCACTGAATCTCATCCTGTCTCTTTCCTTCCCCTGCCCTACTCTCCTCTTCACTCCCCTCCCTTTCTCCCCCTCCCCTCTCTCTTGGACTAAGATCTTGGGATGGCAAAGGGACAGATCTTACGTACTTCTCTTTCCCCAACACTGCTCAGCACATCAGAGTAGGTTGTTGAATAAATGAATAGTAAGATACTCAATATGAAAAGTATTCAAAATAACATGAAATCTGTACTTTGTCAGGTTAATCTCACCACATGAATAATGAACTTTCAATCTCAGAAAGCATTCCAGTTTGGATATCCACCTGAAAGTAGTAGACATTGCAGTTCCTTCTCTTAGAACACAGGAAAATCACGCTTCTCTGCCCCATTGAAGTTAAGCATGGCCATGTGACTACTTTGACCAGTGAAATATAAGTGGAAAAAACATGTGTCATTGCAGGTGGAAGCATGTAAAAGCCTGTGCACAGTTCTCTATGCTCTCTATATCCTGCTAATGCTGAGACGGCAGCATTATCGGATGGAAGCATTTCCTTCAGCCTGGGTCCTGAGTATCCGAGATGAGCAGAGCTGGACATATGAAATAAGTGAGAATAAGGCACTGAGAGAGATCAAGGTATTGTTTGTTACTGCAGCATAACTTAGCTTAACTTGACAAATACAGAAGGAATATTAGAGGGGAGAGAGATTTAAACCCCTTTAAAGTCCCTTTCGACCCCCAGACAATGAATTCAGACTCTGCTCTAGGCAAGACTATGATTCTATATGTTATTTTGACAACTCATTATAATCACAGAGATTCTCAAAATTCTTCTTCAATGGAAAGCATTGCTTTCTCCTTGAGCACAGTGTAAACAATGCATTCAGCAGGATGAGGTGAGGTCATGGCATGAGGCTGACCACTTTGGGATCCAGCAACTGGTAGCACAGTTGCTCAGGAGTTATACATAATGGGGACAACGGCCCTGGAAGGGAGGATGGACGAGAGTCTGAAACCCTATCTGTCAGAAAGAGCGTTGTGCTCTTGGCAGGACCTTTCCACCTGTAGGTGCTGGTAAAACGTTTTGGACAAGCCAACACACACATACACACACACACACACACACACACTCACTCACTCACTCACTCACTCACTCCACCATTATACTCACTTAGTATGGATTTTAAAACTGGCAGAGAAAGGCAAGCTAAAGGGCTGGCAGGTCTGACCTTGCCTCAGAATATGGAAAACTGGAAATTATGTTCCTGGAAAAGCTCACATATGATGCTTAAAATCCAAAATAACTTGGGTTCTTAAATCGAAATCTTTTTCTTTTTTTTTTTTGGTTTCTCATCTCCAGCCTTTGCCCGCAGGTAAATGATCATCAAATCCAAAGAATTTTCAAAAGTCAAAGGACTGATGAAAAGTAGAAGCTGCTTCCAGCATCAGTGGGTGGGGCTCTCTCCATTCAGACTCTGCCTTCAACTGCTGAAAATAACCTCTTGGAAAACGTATCGCTCATGAAAATGAAGAGAGGGCGTTTCCCTCTGTGGAATATTTCCTGCCTGGAAAATCCACCACCCCTCATCCCAAGCCAGAGAGATGGCCCCACAAAAAATGTGGATCTAATTGCTTAATCCTGGTTGAGTGAATATATCTGTTTTCCCACAATAAAATAGTAATAAAAATAACCTGGAATAGCATAACCTAAACACCCAAGTTTCAGTAGCCTATAACTAAAAATCAGAAAGTAGAAATCTCAAAATTCTGTCATCCCATCAGCTCATTAAATAGAGGAGGCTCTCGCAGAGTCTACTCCCAAGAGTGTTTTGAGAATTCCCAAAGGAGTATTTCTCCTAGATGTGTCCATAAACTGACCTGTGACATCAGGGCTGGCAGAGCCAGGGGCAGCAAGCTCCAGCTGATGCCCCAGTGATGGTGAGAAGGAGGCTCTCCTCACCAGGTTCTCAGTGCCAATTTGCTCCAGCCAAGAGATGTCCCATGGTCACATTCACCCCTGATAGGGTCTTTGGGCTCAAAGCATTACAAAGTTTGGTGAAACAACTTTCCTGGTTTACACTCAGAGCCCTTCTTGGCCCCAGGATGCCCACGTGCCTCCAGCATGGTTGCTTTAGGGCAGCTTCTAGTAGCTCGGGACTGGGATTAATCATTTCAGGAGGGTTGGTGGTGAAGGGGAGTTACGTGCAGGTCTCAGCTCTAGTGCAATAAGCCAGACGGTTGTATAGTACTTTACAAAGTACTTCCACAATTTGATATTCATAACTCCGAGATAGAGCAGATAGCATTGTCTGTTTTATGGATTAGAAAGCCAAAGCATAGAGAAGTTTAATGACTGGTCTAAGCTCATAGAGCTAGAAGATGGAACTATCTAGGCTTGCTTTCAGGTCCTATGTTTCCAACTTCAAGCCTGAGTAAATGGCATGATGTGCTGGAAAACATGCAGCCATCGAGTCCTGGCTCTGGAACCTACTAGCTATGTAACCTTGCGTAAGCCGCTGGATTCCCCTAGGCTTCAGTTTCTTCATCTATAAAGTGAGAATAACAATACTACCCACCCCATAGGTGTCTGTGAGCATTAAATGAGGAAATACATGCAAATCATGAAGAAGAGTTTGGCACATTAGTAAGCATGAGAAAGAGTTAGCTGTTATTAAAATATTAATAAAATTTTTATATTACCATGACATAATTAATGGCCTTTTACTAACAGAAAGAGCTTGAGATGGCTAAAAACAACTTTTTACACTTTAACTATATGATCTTCCTTTTAGAAAAATTCCTGATTAAGTTCTGATTATAGTCCCTCCGTATAGAAATGATAAAATTTACTGTGGCTAACCTCAGTTTTTATTAGTCTGTTTAGGGAGCCTGTGAAGTTGCTTTAAAATGATAATACTTCACTCTCAAGAGAAGTCATATGAGAATATGATGTGAAAATTTCAGGATCAGAATTCATTGAGAGAGCCCTTTTTTGATTGACAATAGTAATGAAAGTAGATGAGAACTAAATCATTTCCTAATAAGCCAAATCATTTTGTCCTAGAATCATTAGGCCTTAAATAACTACTTCTACTTTCCCCTAATGTTTTTGATTTGATAATATTTTGATTTCATTTCCATTTTTAAAATACTAGCTTTATGAATATATACATTGAGGTTGTTAAAATTCTCTTTAAAAGTGTTCAGTTTAGTGGTTTTTGGTATAGTCACAGAGTTGTACAATTGGCACCATTACCTAATAGCAAAACATTGTCATCACCCCACAAAAATCCCATATGCCTTACCAGTCACTCCCTATTCCTCTCTCCCCTTAGCACCTGGAAACTACTGGTTCACTTTCTTTCCCTATTGATTTGGCTATCTGAAACATTTCCAGACATTGTATTTGAAAAATTATAAAGATAATTTCAAGCTTAGAATTTTATCTTCCTCTGAAGTGGATTTATATTGCTTCTGGAAGGAGAGTAAGGGATTGGTAATTCCAGATTACTTTAATCCAGTCATAGACTGAGATGATTCCAAGTTGATTTTCTGTCCCCGTTAGGGCCAGTCTATTTATGGATGACCATGACTCCTAGGGTATAGCACTTTGGGGTCTCAACCCAAAGCTTGGCAGGAGGTTACTAGGGCCCCTCTTCCTCAAGCTCTAAACAACTCTTGTTGTTGCCCCTGTAAACTTGTGGAAAGTTCTGTACATCTTCTCAGTCTTCCAACCTTTTTTCAACTTTTCTGAATTTAATCAGCTTCTTTCAGGGAAAAGCTGTCCCCAACACTGGGCTCACTCTTTTGTATTTCCAGCTCCCAAATCTTAGTTCTGTAATCCTGCCTGTCTTGTTATCTCTCCAATACCTACAAACGAGATTGTTTTCTTTTTGTTTTGGGTTTTTTTTTTTTCATATTTTCTGAATTTTTGAAAACTTTTTTTGAATCCTCAGTGAGAAATTTCATTTAAAAGCTAGCAGCTGTTTCCTTCTTCATGCAGACCAGATGAAGGGGAAGATACTTCCGCATGTTCACCAGCTACCCAATAGCTTCAGAAAAATCACTGTTCTCTGCCATTGGTAGGAGGGACACACCTACTGTGCAGTCTGTAAGGACTGAATGAGATAACCTAGGTGAATTGCTTAGTGAGTTTTGTAATAATCATGTTTCTCTCTTTGTTCCAGCCACTATAAAGCTCAGAGCCAAATTTTGATCCTTCTAGCAACTTATGATTCAGAACCTTATGATCTGTCCTTTGTGGGAAAATCTTAGCTCAATTTCATGATATCGTCTGTGTTCCAAGAGCTTCATCCATTCTCCTCAAATCTTGTTGTATTGCATGTGTCTTTATAAGCCACTCTAAATCAATTTGGTAGGAAGTGGGACATAAGTAAGTCAATAAAGTAAGTTCAATAAAGGTATTTTGAACTGCTACATGCTCTATACATGTGACAGGGAGTATCAGCACAAGATTGAACCACCTCCCTGGGAGAGCAGGACTTCATGGTCCTTCGTCTTCTCTTGCCACTGACTGACATCCTTGCTCATCCTTTAAGGTCAAATCCAAGGATTCCTCCTTCAGAAAGCCTTCCCTGGTCTCCCCACATCGATGTTGTCCCTTAATCACATTGGATCTCATGTTGCTGGACAATGACTTGCCCTACCACTCTATATATGCCTGTAACCTCCACAATGCTTAGAAAGAGAAATTGCCTGGAACCGAATTCTTTTTCAATGGCTTTACTGATGTATAATTGGCGTGCAATACACTGCACATATATAAAATGTACAATTTGAAAAGTTTGGGCATATGTATACATTTGTAAAACCATCAAGATAGTGAAATATCCATCACAGTTTATTTAACTGTTCATTTGTTGGTGGACATTGAGGTTGTTTCAAATTTTTGGCCATTAAAAAAGAAACTGCCATGAGCATTTATGTACAAGTCTTTGTATGGCTATATGCTTTTTTCATCTTTGGATAAATACCTAGGTGTGGAATGGCTGGGTTGTTTGGCAGATGTTTGCTTAATTTTTAAGAAACTGTCAAACTGTTTTTAAAGTGTTACATCATTTTACATTCCTAACAGTAGTATACGATAGTTTCGGTTCCTCCGAACCCTCCCCAACACCTGATATGATCAATCTTTTTAATTTAGCCATTCTGATAGGTATGATGTAGTATCTTATCATGGTTTTAATTTTCATTTACATAATGACAAATGATGTTGAGAACCTTTTGACGTGCTTTTTTTCTTTTCCTTGCTATAAAATCTATTTATTTTCTATCGTGTCTGTTCAAATCTTTTACTTATTTTTTTAAATTGGGTTATTTTCTTATAAATGTGTTTTGGGTATTCTTTTTATTTTCTGGATTCTAGTCCCTTATAATATACAGGATTTACAAATACTTACTCCTAGACTATATAGCTTGTTTATTTTATTTTCTTAGATATCTTCTGAAAAGCAGAAATGTTTAACTTTAATGAAGTCCAAATTATTACTTTTTTGTGGATTCTATTTTTGGTGTCTTATCTAAGAAATATTTGGCTAACTCAAAGTCACAACTGTTTTCGCTCAAGTTTTCTTTGAGAAGTTTTATATTTGTAGATTGGACACAGACTCATGGTCCATTTGAGTTAATTTTTATATATGGAGTAAGATATAGATCCAAGTTCACTTATTTTAATATGATATCTAATTATTTTAGTGCCATTTCTAGAAAAGATTATTCTCTCTCCACTGAATTGCCTTTGTATTTTTATCGAAAATCAGTTGCCCATATAAGTGTGGGCTTTCTGTTTTGTTCCATTGATCTATTTGTCTATTTTTACACTGTGTTGGCTGGAAGATTACTGCTTAAAATTTATTATTTGCTTAGGAAGATTACTGCTTAAAATTTATTACTTGCTGGAAATTACTGTTTAGCTATCGCCATGAGAACATAGGCTGTTAATTATGGGAACATAAACATTCTAATAACAAGCTTTCTGCTTCTGTACCCCTGCTTGGACACCCGACCTGTGGGTTGACAGGTAATGAATGAGAGAAAACAGACCTTTGTATTAAGACAGAATGAGGAATGGGATTTAGGGTTTAAAAACCTTGTACCTCTACATTTCGCAGCTGCTTAATTTGGGGTCTGCGTGCCCCTGGCAGACCCAGCTGGCTGAATAAAGAGTGTGTTTCCTAAACCTCACTGATTTGTGGTGGTCCATGTGTCTTTCTGGGGCTGACGGCTACAACATTTGGAGGCCCCAGCGAGATCTCAGGGAGTGGCCCTGGGATCTAAGCCTCCGAAGTGGTTGTTGTCTCGGTTACGGATTCAAAGGGTTGGCCAACCTGAGACATTCCAGGGCCCTTGAATGCTGTGACGGGGTCAGTACAATCATCAAAGACGCAACCTTTGGGACACACTCTTTGTTCCTGGTCCCGAAGGGAATCTGGAATCTCCGAGGCCTCGGCGTCTGGATAAAAGGTACCTTCCTGTTTCTGTTGACCAGTCAGTGGGGGTCCGTGGAGAGACTGGACACAGTCATATCTCCTGGACCATGGCCAGGCCGCAGGACGCCGCTTCCTGTGCCCTGTTGTTGGGTTCTGTTTATTGTCTCTGGTCTTGTCTAGGTTGTAGGTGACGGACTTCTCTGGGTTCACCTACATCCCGGTAATTGTTCTTGTCTGAGTGTCTGTTTTGTGTTTTCTGCGTAAGCGATGGGGTGTTTCCTGCGACATTTCAAAGAAGGGTTTATAGAGGGAGCTGATTATGGCATAAAGTTTTCTCCAGGCAGACTAAGAACATTGTGTGAAGTTGAGTGGCTGTCTTTTGGTGTAAACTGGCCTCCAGAGGGCTCCTTTGACAAGGGTCTGAAGAGGAATGTTTGGAAGATTGTCACAGGAGAGCAGGGACATCCCGATCAGTTTTCCTACATTGATCAATGGTTAAATCTTGTTAAAACCCCCTCCTTGGCTCCACCAGTGTGGCCTCTCGCTAGGGGCGCGAGTTTTAGTTGTGGGTACTCCTAAACATGCAGCAACTGAATCTCCAAATCGGCCCAGTCCCTCAGTCCTCCAATCTCCACTGGAGGACAGTGACCTTCCCGCACCCTATAATCCAGGACAACAGAGGCCCAATAGCACCGCCTCACCTCCTCAGACACGGGCAGGTAACCCCTATGGGCCTCCTGCTCTCCCTCCGGGCAGGGCACCAGCCAATACCACCAACCCGGCCATTCTCCCCTTATGAGAAGCACCACTCCAGGGGCATCACACTGACAGGCCCTTTATGGTTTACGTGCCCTTCTCGACTAGTGACCTGTACAACTGGAAGGCACAGAATCCTCCTTTCTCTGAGAAACCCAAGGCATTAATGGGACTCTTAGAGAGTGTCTTTCAGACTCACCACCCCACTTGGGACGATTGTCGACAGCTTTTAGTTACCGTCTTTACCGCGGAAGAACGTGGACGCATTCAGACTGAAACACAAAAGATAGCTGCAGGAGGGAGGGGAGTTGAGGAAGCACAGGAACAGACTGAGGAGAAATTTCCCTCCACCTGCCCAGACTGAGGACACAATTCTCAGGCAAGGAAAACAGCACTAGATTGGTACCACCAGATTCTAATTAGGGGAATTAGGATGGCTGCTCGCCAGCCAACTAACCTTTCTAAGGTAACTGAAGTTATACAGGGACCTCAGGAGTCCCCTGGAGCATTTCTTGAACGACTACAGGAGGTGTACTGGGTATACACCCTCATTGATCCTGAGGCCCCTGAAAACCAGTGGGCAATTAATGTAGTCTTTGCTACTCAGGCAGCCCCCGATATCCGGCATAAATTGCAGAGATTAGAGGGTTTTGCAGAGATTAGAGGGTTTTGCAGGGATGAACCTGTCCCAACTTGTTGAGATAGCCCAGAAGGTGTTCAACAACAGGGAGGCACCAGATGACCCCAAACATATGGCTAAAATAATGGTAGCTGCTATACAGGAGGAGAGATCAGGAAAAACTAGGGCATGGCAAGAAGCCCACGTAAGGGTTACACACCCCTAGGAAAAAAATCAATGTGCCTACTTCAAGAGAGAAGGCCATTGGAAGAAGGAATGTCCTGAGAAAAATGCGAAAGACCAGGGAAACCACAAGACTAAAATCCTCGTCACTGAGGAATAAGACTGACAGGGCTGGGGCTCCTATGCACTAAGCCCCCAGGAGCCCATTTAAAGATTGGGGGCAAAACTGTTAATTTCCTGGTGGACACAGGGGCTGCCCACTCAGTGTTACTCGACCCACGGGGACCAATCTCCAAACGAAAGACCACCATCCAAGGGGCCACGGGTAAAGTACGAGAATACTCATGGACCACTGGAAGGACTATAGATCTGGGGCGAGGGATAGCGATCCATTCTTTCCTCGTAATTCCAGAATGTCCAGCCCCACTTCTTGGTAGAGACCTACTCCAAAAGCTAAGGGCTACTATCACATTTGGAGATAGTACACCTCAGATGTCCATGTCTGCCCCGTCAACTATCTTAATTATCTGTCCTCTATCCGAAGAGTACCTTCTCTACAAGAAGGAAGAAAATGTAGACCCATCCACGGGGCTCTTACAAGACAGACTCCTGATAGAATATCCAGGGGTATGGGCTGTAAACAATGCCCCAGGGTTGGCTAGGCACCAAGCCCCGGTAGTAACGAGTTTAACTGCTACTGCAACCGCTGTCTGGGTTAAGCAATACGCGATTGCCCAAGATGCATACCCAGTGGCTGCGAGAAGCAGGGATTCTCATGCCATGCCAATCACCGTGGAACACTCCCTTGCTCCCTGTCCAGAAGCCTGGTACTCAGGACTACCAGCCAGTACAAGACTTAAGAGAAGTGAACAAGAGGGTTGAAACCATCCACTCAACTGTACCCAACCCATACACTCTCTTAAGCTTGCTACCTCCTGAGAGAACTCTTTATACCATATTAGCTTTAAAAGATGCTTTCTTCAGCATTCCCTTAGCCCCCAGCAGCCAGCTTATCTTTGCATTTGAGTGGACAGACCCAGAAGGGGGATTCTCAGGCCAACTAACTTGGACCCATTTACCACAAGGATTCAAAAATTCTCCTACCCTATTCGATGAGGCACGAAGTGCAGATCTCCAACCCTTCTGTCAACATAATCTTGACTGTACGTTACTCCAGTATGTTGATGATTTACTATTAGCAGCTGAAACCGAGGAGACCTGTCTCACGGCCACCAGGGACTTACTCGGCACCCTGGAGGCATATGGGTACCGGGTCTCAGCTAAGAAAGCCCAGCTGTGCACCCAGTCGGTGGCTTACCTTGGATATACCCTTGAAGGAGGAAAACGGACTCTCTCCCGGCAGACGATTGAAGCCATTCTTCAGATTCTGGTGCTCACCACCAAGAGACAGGTAAGAGAATTCCTTGGGGCAGGAAGCTATTGCAGACTTTGGATTTCTGGGTTCACAGAGATCAAAAAGCCCTTATACTCGGCTGCAAGAGTAAATCAGCTCCTCAGTTGGACAGAGACAGAACAGAAGGCCTTTGACCTTCTCAAGCAGGCACTCATATCAGCCCCAGCCCTTGCTCTTCCAGACATCACCAAGGGATTTCATCTTTTTGTGAGACCAAGGGAATCGCCAAAGGGGTCCTAACCCAAACACTAGCTAGGCCCATGGCACCAACCAGTAGCCTATCTATCAAAGAGACTAGACACGGTGGCCTCCGGATGGCCACCCTGCCTACGAGCCATAGCAGCAACAGCTCTCCTAGTCAGAGAAGCTGACAAACTCACCCTTTGCATAGTCTAGACATTACTGCCCCTCATACGGTGGAGGCTCTTCTCCACAGTAGCCCAGAACGATGGATGACTTACTCCAGAATCACTCAATACCAGGCTCTCCTCCTTGACCAGCCAAGGATCAACTTCTCAAAAGCTACTGTTATTAACCCAGCCAATCTGTTGCCAGACCCAGACCCTGAGACCCCCATTCATGCCTGCATAGATTTCACTGATGCTGTGTGTTCCTCGCGGCCAAACCTCAAGGACTCCCCTGTGCCTGAAGCCGATCAAGTTCTGTTCACGGACGGGAGCAGCTTCATGCAGGAAGGAAGGAAGTATGCTGGGGCAGCGGTCGTTACTTTAACTGGCACTATCTGGTCACAGGCTCTTCCCCATGAGACCTCTGCTCAAAAGGCTGAGCTCCTCGCCCTCACTGAGGCACTACGATGGGGAAAAGATAAGGCAGTCACAATATACACAGACAGCCGATACACCTTTGACACTGCACATGTACATGGAACCATCTACAAGGAAAGAGGGCTTCTGACTTCAGCTGGGAAGGACATTAAGAACAAGGAGGAGATCTTAGACTTACCTGAAGCTATATGAATGCCTAAGGCTCTGGCTATTGCTCATTGTAAAAGACATCAAAAATGGAATAGTCCTGAGGCTGAGGGAAACCTACAAGCCGATGCAGAGGCAAGAACAGCAGTCACAAGGCCAGTGGGGCCCCCAACACATCTACTGACTATTGTCCCTTACCCAGAACTGCCTCCATCTCCGACCTATACGGCGGAAGAGGACATATATTTTCAAGATAAAGGAGCCACTGGGAACCAACAGGGATGGTGGACAACCCCAGATGGAAAAATTAGGCTCTCATGGGCACTTGGAAGGACTCTCCTCCACCAACTACACCAGACCACACACCTAGGGCGAACTAAGATGCTCCAAGCTTTAGACCCCTACTTTCACTTGTTAGAAGGGAGAAGAATTGCAGAGGAGATTGCCTCACGATGCCCGGCTTGTGCCCAAGTTAATCCAAAAAAAGGGGAAGATAGAAGAACCTAGGCATAGGGAAAGAGGAACTTATCCGGGGGACCACTGGGAAGTTGATTTCACTGAGGTAACCTCGACTGTGGGGGGCTACAAATATTTACTTGTTTTTATAGACACCTTTTCAGGATGGGTAGAGAGAGGCCTTCCCTACCAGGAAAGAGACTGCCTTAGTAGTTACTAAGAAACTACTACAAGAAATCCTCCCTCGATTTGGTCTCCCTGGAACTCTAGGGTCGGATAACGGGCCAGCCTTTGTAGCAAAGGTATTACAGCAATTGGCTGGCTACCTAAATTTGCGATGGAAACTTCACTGCACCTACCGGCCCCAAAGTTCGGGCCAAGTAGAGCAAATGAATCGGACCCTAAAAGAGACATTAGTCAAGTTAGGATTAGAAACTGGTGGGACCTGGGTAGAACTTCTCCCCTTTGCTCTTCTCCGAGCCAGGTGTACTCCGTATATTAATGGATTCACCTCATTTGAAATTTTCTTTGGAAAACCTCCACCTTTAGTACCTAGAAAAGAAGATGAGAAAAAGACAGAACTATATAACTTTGTCTTACTTAAGTCCTTACATGTCCTTCAAAGTGTACAGAAGGAGATTTGGTTCCAGGTTCATGCTGCCCACTCAGCTCCGGAGGACAGAGGTAAGGCCTCTGTAGGGAAGAGGCCTTCCTGGTAGGGAAGGCCTCTCTCTACCCATCCTGAAAAGGTGTCTATAAAAACAAGTAAATATTTGTAGCCCCCCACAGTCGAGGTTACCTCAGCTTCCCCATCAGTTTCAGCCTGGGGACTCTGCATGGATCCGGAAGTTCACTTCCAAGGGACTGGAACCCAAATGGAAAAGACTCTTCACTGTCTACCTGACGACACCCACTGCAGTTAAAGTAGACGGCGTCCCATCATGGATTCATCGCTCCCACGTGTAGGCAGCACGAGAGTGGACATCTCAGGAAGACGGGCCCTTAAGACTAAGACTCAAGCATATATAAGTCTAATCTTCTGTTTCTTCCTTTTTTTCCTCTTTAGCCCAGGCATCCAGAAACATACACCGGCCTAGAGTATGAGAACTTATAATAACCAAGACCAGTGAAATTTTTGCCCAGAACTTCACCGGAGTACTCCTATACGGCGATTCGAGTAGATTTGTGCCGGCTTGCCAGAGACCCCCTCGCCATTGCAACGGCCAGACACCATCTTGGATCTGGATCTTTCATAGGCGGAGCTTTCATGGGTGGTGGAGCATATTTAGACTACAAGGGGGACTCGGCTGTGGCATATTATCGGCTGAGAAAAGCCTCTTAGGGATAGGGCTCTATATTTGTCCTCAAGGATGTTATCCAGGGATATCTGGCTGCATAAAAAACAGGGGACTTAAATGTGAGGGCCAACGCCAATTTTCTTGTGCTAACTGGGGTTGTGAAACTATCTCTGCTATAGATATTTATAAAAAGCAGAATGATGATCATATTAGGTTAATAAGAGGACCAAGCCCCTCCACATGCTCTCTTGGGTCTTGCAATCCTCTCATAATCACCATCAAAACTGGTAGCCCTGGGGGACAACACTATTGGCTCACAGGACAGACATGGGGTATCAGATTATATAAAACCAGATATGATTCAGGATTATATTTTACTATACAGTTTAAGGATCCTCCTAGGAAAGCTCACCCTATAGGACCCAACAGACCACTTCTAGTCCCAGGACTACCCCAAAGTCTTACATCTAAGAGAATTCCTGTTTCCAGGGCAACTCCAACTCTGGCTCTAGCCTCTCCAGGTAGTAACCTAACAGCTATTAAATCTCAGGCATTCGACCAGCCACAACCAGAACCAGAAGAATTAATAACTATGTTAACAACAATAAGACCTCCCCAGACATAGGACAAGATTGCTGGTTATGCCTAAACCCAAAACCCCCTTATTATGTCAGGGTAGGAACTCCCCTAAACCTAACTGAGCTCAGCAGCGCACAGGGCTGTGAATGGGAAACTCTTCGACTCACCTTAGGAGATATACGAGGAAGAGGAAACTGCCTGATTTCAAAGAACTATTCCAAGCTGTTGGCACAGGCGCCTTACTTTGATAACTGTAATCATACTATCAAAGTATCTACCTCAGGGAGTAAATACTATAAGGCTCCAAATAATACTTGCCCAGCATGCGATAGTGGGCTCACTCACTGTGCTGCAGCTGTTCTTTTCAACTCAGGTGAGGCTAATATTTGTATCCTAGTCTTTGTGCTCCCCCAAGTGTCCCTTTACAATGGGCCGGAAGGCAGACTCCACTTCTTTCACCAGGACAGGCTACAGAAACGGGCTGTACCAGTCTTAGTACCCCTTCTTGTAGAACTCGGAATAGCAGGCTCTGCAGCTGTAGGTACTACTGCTCTCATCAAGGGAGAAAATGTATTACATGAAATTAGAATACAGATAGATAAGGATATCAAGACCTTAAAAGACACCATCAGCAGGCTAGAACTTCAAGTCGATTCACTAGCAGAAGTAGTCCTCCAAAATAGGAGGGGTTTAAATTTATTATTCTTGGAACAAGATGGGTTATGTACGGCTCTAGGTGAAACCTGTTGCTTCTATGCCAATAATTCTGGAGTAGCTAGAGAAAGCTTATGACTAGTATAGAAAAATTTAGATGCCAGGGAAAAACAGAGACTAGAATCAAATAACTGGTTTCATAGGATGTTCAACTGGTCCCTATGGTTAACAACCCTTCTATCTGCTGTAGCTGGACCTTTAATCACCCTCCTCCTCTTGTTAACTTTTGACCCATGTTTCCTCAATTTCTTATTTGCATATATAAGGAGAAGAATTAATTCCATTAGACTTTTAGTATTACAAAATAGAGGCTATGAGCAAATTCCACATGAAGAATCAAAGATTTGATTTTCTGCTAAGGCCAGTGGGGGATGTGTTGGCTGGAAGATTACTGCTTAAAATTTATTATTTGCTTAGGAAGATTACTGCTTAAAATTTATTACTTGCTGGAAATTACTGTTTAGCTATCGCCATGAGAACATAGGCTGTTAATTATGGGAACATAAACACTCCAATAACAAGCTTTCTGCTTCTTTGTACCCCTGCTTGCACACCCGACCTGTGGGTTGACAGGTAATGAATGAGAGAAAACAGACCTTTGTATTAAGACAGAATGAGGAATGGGATTTAGGGTTTAAAAACCCTATACCTCTACATTTCGCGGCTGCTTAATTTGGGGTCTGCGTGCCCCTGGCAGACCCAGCTGGCTAAATAAAGAGTGTGTTTCCTAAAACTCACTGATTTGTGGTGGTCCATGTGTCTTTCGGGGGCTGGTGGCTACAACAACACCAGTATCACACTGTCTTGATTGCCATAGCTTTATATGAATATTGAAATCAGATAACATTAATCATCCGAGTCCATTGTTTTTCAAGTTCTTTTGATTATTTTAGGTCTGTTGCATTTTAATATAAATTTTAAAGTGAATTTTTAAATTTCTACCCTTAATAAGGCTGCTGAAATTTTTATTGTGACTGCATTAAATTTTTAGGTCGATTTGGGGAGAATTGACATCTTAATAATATTGAGACTTCCGGCCATGAATATGATATAACTCTTTATTATTCAGATTATCGTTCATTTTTTCCAACTAGTCTATAGTTTCCAGTGTCGAAACTTTACATATCTTGTTCTTGATTTATTCCACAAGTATTATAGATAGTATTTTTTAAATTTTAAATTGTGTGTTGCTGATATGTGGAAATACAATTGATCTTTGTATATTGATCTGATATTCTGCTACCAAATAGAACTTTCTTATTAGTTCTAATAGCTTCCTGTAGATTCTATCAGGTATTTCTATCTAGACAAGTTTGTGATCTATGAATAAAGATAGTTTTACTTCTTTTTTTTTAATCTGGATGACATTCATTTCTTCTTGAACTGAATTGAGGTTTAATAGTCCTGGAAGTACCAGGACCTGAGTTTTAATGCCAACTCTCCTAACTCACTGTGTGGCCTTTGGCAAGTCACTTTATCTCTCTGAACTCCAGTTGTTCTGTAAAATGATCTGTATGTTGTATTTTCTTCCCCACATCTAATATTCAGAGAGACAAAGAATGAGCTCCAAAGATGTTAGCACGCTCATTGTAATCTACAGCTTCCTGCCTTCAGGCCTCTGAGTCCTATCCTCTTTTAGTTAAGCAATTGACTCATTGTGCTCATGACAATTGGGTTGAAGTGGAGGGTCACCTTTTCTCCTCCCAACCTTCCAGTGAAATCCGGGAATAGTGGATTCACTTGTTCTTTTACCATTTGTTCTGCTGCCTCCTGTTGGCAAGGCCCAATTTGCAGGGTGAGTTGTCCGTTTTCTAGCAAAAGCCAAAGCTTATAACTTGTGAAAAAATTAGCTCAGGGCCACATATATAGAAAAAGCAATTTCATTTAACTTTTTTTTTTTTTAACGCCTATGGCACTTGGTATTCCTAAATGGTCTCCCATTCAAGTACTAACCAGGCCCGACTCTGCCTAGCTTCCGAGATTTCATTTAACTTTTTAAAAATCTTCCACTGCTGATGGGAATTTAAATTGGTACAGCCACTATGGAAAACAGTATGGAGCTTCCTCAAAAAAATTAAGAATAAAATCCACCATGTGACCCAGCAATCCTTCCGGGTATCTACTCAAAAAACTCGGAAACATTTACCTGCAAAGATATGTGCACCCCAGTGTTCATAGCAGTATTATTCATGGTGGCCAGGACATGGAAACAACCTAAGTGTCCTTTGATGGATGATTGGATAAAGAAGATGTGGTACATATATACAATGGAATATTACTCAACCATAAAAAAGAAGAAATACTGCCATTTGTGACAACATAGATGGATTTTGAGATTATCATGCTAAGTGAAATAAGTCAGACAGAAAAAGTTGAGAACCATATGATTTCACTTATATGTGGGATATAAAACTGAAAATAACAAACAAACATGACAAACAAATAGAGACTCATGAACACAGGCAGCAGATTAGTGGCTACCAGAAGGAAGGGGGTAGAGGGGGTGGGAGGTAGGGGTAAAGGGGGTCACATACATGGTGACGGAAGGAAATTTAATGTTAGGTGGTGAACATACAATGCAATATATATATGATGTATTATTGAATTATACACTTGCAATTTATATGATTTTATTAACCAATGTCACCCTAATAATTTAATTAAAAATTTTTTCTTTTAAATAAAAATTCTCTAACATTACATGCTCTCTCTTTTGAATTTAGACCTTATATTCAATAATCTAAGGTTGTTCTCTGCTGAGATAGGGTAGACTTAAAAGTTGAAATGACACAGCCCTGTCTTCCAGGAACTTAAGGGTCCAGCAAGGGTCCCACACTCTCCATTCCTGTGAGAGAGGGACAGGCAGATAAAGCCACACAGGACTATCTTGGAGAAGACCTGTATCCTTGAAAATAGGGAATTTGAGCAACCCCAAGTCATGGTGGAAATAAGAGATATAGCAGACTTTTTTATTCTTTTGAGTCACCACACATTCCTAGTTTTGAAAGATGCCCCTCCTTCTGAGAATGAGTCCACCTCCCATCAGAGGGAAGGCTTGTTCCTCTCCCTGGCATCCAGGGCATCATCTAGGCCTGCTCAATCAGATATGTTCCCTCATAATCTGAATCCAAAGCTGGTGATACAGGAACCATGTAAACCTCTTCTAGCAATAGAAGGCAGCAGCAGCTCCATCAGGTCCCTGGAGACAATGGTAGCACATCCAATTTCTGGAATTCAGAATCATCTTTTCCACTCTTTCATTTTACAAATGCAGTGTGGAATAAATAAAGACCACTCAAATGAGGTTAGGCAAAAGCTATTTACTCAGAGCTTGCTATAAAAAAAATAAATAAATAAGTGTTTTTGCAGAGACTCTAAGGCCTGCAGGAGTGGGAAAGTTCTACAATAGAAAAAAAAGGAACTCTTCAGATATGCCCCGACTGGAAGCTATTAGCATGGGAAAGCTGTCTGTGGGCTAACTAGAAGTGGGGGCATCCTATGTGATCGGTTAGCA
The DNA here is from genome assembly GCF_902729225.1 of Pteropus medius. Lineage (NCBI taxonomy): Eukaryota > Metazoa > Chordata > Mammalia > Chiroptera > Pteropodidae > Pteropus > Pteropus medius. Next base: position 282,221 of record NW_024349227.1, read on the forward strand.
GTGCATATTAATTTCCTCTGTTTCTTGCTAAGTTGGAAATGGGAACAAAAATTAGGGAAGCTGTCAGTTGTTAATCAAGTCCCAGCCATTTGGGGCCAATTCCTTCCGAGACTGTGGTTTGGTTTCCTGGCTGGTCGTTATTGATCATGTGTTGGTTTCCTAGGCTGGTGGTTGCAGATTGTGGATCAGAGTTCTATTTATTTATATGGTCTAGCTATTGTTCATTTGTATATTTAATCTCTCAGCAGAAATTGAGGTCCAGAGAGGTAGAGTGGCTCATCCAAAGTCTAACAGCTAAGGAGTAACCAGAGCTGATAGGTATCTGAGGTTTAATATATTTATCTTGTCACCTCCAAAGGAATTTACATTCTGCTGGTTGAAGAGACAAGGTTTAGACCAATGAAGAAAAAGTGAAGTTCAACACGGATGTTGCAGAGATTGCCCCAGGAAGTTAATAGTTAATGTCACAGTTGGCATATGGGGCTGTGGTGTCAGGGTGCATTCAACTTTTGGTTCTACCCTTGTTCAAATTACTTACCACCTCTGAGTACATTGTCACTTGCAAACTGGTAATAACACTACTACCTCGCATGTTTTAAGAAGTTCCCAGTACAGTGCCTGGCACATGATAAGTACTTAATAAACAACAACAATCATTATAATTATTGTAATTGGAAGTGGTAGTTGTAAATCATTCTTGAAGATCTGTCCCTTAATGACCCCACCTTCATGAAATTTTTCCTTAACCCTTGAGCTGGCTTGACCTCTCCACTGCTAAATTCCCTGTCATTGATACTACAGTTAGTCAAGCAGAAAAAAGACAAAAGACTTGGAGAAAGAGATGGATCCCTCAGGGGTGAAGAATAGAGGTAACAAAGTCAAAGAGATAAACAAGAAGTAAAGATGTGACAATACAATGGTAGCATGGAGTCCCAAAGGACCAAGGTTCCATGGCCCAGACTTTCAGAAAAGGCGAAAATGCCTCCCAGGAAAACAAATGGAGGAGCTTCGTCCTCAGCTCTGTGAGTCAACCTCAGACACACCCATCTGGAAGACTCACGCCATTGGCAAGTAAAGCAGCCTCCTCATTGCCACCTAATGTTTCTTGAAGGAGGTGGCTCTAATTTTAACACTGAGTTCAGTGAAGTTGACTTCTCAACTCTTCCTTGAGAGTTGAAGCTAAGATTTTTTTCAGGCTAGTCAGAGAAAACCAGGAGACATATGACTGGAAAATCCGATAGAAGAAGGGTATTATAGTGTAAAAATGGGTGATTATAATAGAAAGCATGAAATCAGAAAATGCCTCGTTTTCAGAGGAACGTAGAAGACCATCTCTTCCATCACCCTGAAAGGTAGATATTAGCATTCTGTTTTCCAGAAGGAGAAACTAAATTCCAAGAAAGTTAAGTTTTATAGCTCAAATCACTCAAGTAATAAAGGGTAGAGTCATGATTTAAATTCAAGAAAAGATATATTTAAAAAAAAAGACAACTTAATATTTGATTGATTATCTATAGGTAGAGGGATTATGGGTGATTTTAATTTTCTTCTTTATATTTCTCTATATTTCCCAAACTTTCTCTATTGGGTAGTCATTATTTGTATAATGAAAAAAATCAATAAGGTAATTTAAACAAACCAGGGCCCAGGCTGAGGACTGGGAGCAAAAACCAGAGGCAGTAAGAACTCTCTATAGGAGCCAGGGCGTCAGCATCAGTCTGCTGTTTCTGAGACTGGGAAAACTAAACTGCTAAGCTAGGGCTGCAGTTCAGAGTGAAGTGGGGAGAAAGGAGGCAGGCAGCCCAGGCCAGGATTCTGGTTCCTTATAGTCCAGGGAAGCACAACATGAAAGGAGCCTGGAAAGAAAACAATGACTTAATGGTTGGATCTGAAGACAAAGACTTGATCCAGGAATAATTTAAATCCTGGGACTGGACAGAATCCAAGAAGGCTCACACATCTCCCTGGGCAAGGCTCAGAAACTACACTTTGCACCTGTGTGTTCTCAACCCTTCTAGCAGGGACTCCTGCCCATTGTTAATTTATGTTATAATCAAGAACTCTGACGCAAGAGTAAGGGAACTTAAAATGAGAAAGAAAACCGTGGTACAGAGAGGACATTGTTCAAAGCCAATAAGGTGAAATCAGGGATGGCTGAAGTCTCTCATGGAGACACAGTTCCTTTAAGTGGAGGGCAGAGTCATGAGATCAGAAATTTGAGTGATCTAAAAGGTAGAGGCGGAAAGGTATTCGGCAAGAGAGAGAAGGCCCAGGTTCCCATTTGCATCTTTCCTCCCCAAAGGAGCAAGAAGTGCATAGATAATATGAGATTCAAACTCATCTCCATCATTAGTTTCTGCTTCTGAAGCATTTTGCAAATTGCAAGTAGATATTATGCAAAGAAAACTTTGTACAAATGCATTTTGACCATACAGGATTCCACAGCTGGAAGATACACTAGTATAGGGTTGGGGAGTTGGGTAGGGGTGGTCAGTAACTATAAAACTAGTTTGTTTGTAAGTTCGTATCAGAACTTATTCCACAACCCACAATTAGTAGCCATTGTTTCAGTTTTAAAAATCTCGCAGAGCACTGACAGTCAGTAAATTTACTTAATTTGATAAAAATGAAGAAACACCCCCTAGCCACTCCTCTAGAATTTAGAAAGTTTGTTTATTGTTTGAAAATACATGATGTGCTCTAGTCAGTTTACAAATATAATTCATCAATTTTTTAAAAGACTTATGTTCAAGTACAAAAATAAATAGGTCAAATAGCAAAAATAAATAAATATATTAACTAATAAATATATCCGACAGTAGAAAAGATATTACCAAAATCTTATAAAACCATGGTAAGGGTAAGAACACATGAAAACAACCACAATAAAGACACAAATAGGAAATAAATAATATACACAGTGACCAGCACTAAATGATATAACAAAGAGATAGTGGTTTGCGGTCATGCCTCCACGAACTGAGAACTGGGACTCGGCCAGGAATACTCTGAGCAGCATAGTCACTTTCCTTTTATTCCGTCTCCTCCATCCATCGCAGGAGAATGTCTAGCTCTCCCAAAGCTTTCACCACCGCTTCCTGAGGCTCGAGCTGAAAGACACACACTTATGAGGTGAGTAAATCACAGAGAGGCAGTGTGTGCCCCAGGGTTAATCCTCTCCTTTCATTGGCAAAATCGTTGAGGATTGTAAGCAGAGCCTTCCTTTCAAGATGGAAGAGCCTTGAAAGAAGACCTGGAACCTCAAGATATCACAAGAGGAAGGAAAATCATTGAGTCCATCACCCTGATCTTACATAGGGAAACTGAGGCCCAGGGTAGGTAGCAGAATTGGGACTACAACCCAAGCCTCTTGAATCACAAAGATCTAGATAATGAAGCTGTTTTTAAAGAAGTGTGTGTGTGTGTGTGTGTGTGTGTGTGTGTGTGTGTGTAGGGGTTGCCTACTGTGTATACTCAATTGAACAAATATTTATTGTGCTAAACATTGGGCTGGCTAGGGATCCAAAGGTAAAAACGGTATAACCCTACCCACAGGGAATTCACAGTCCCATGAGTGAGACAGGCAGAAGCAGGCAATTAAAATGTAGTGTGGTGAATAAATGATAGAGCCACACAGGACGACAGGGGAGGCGCCTAATTCAGAGAAGTAGCAATACCTTCCCGGAGGTGATAGCTAGGCTGAGTCTTAAAGGATAAGTAGCAATTAGTCAGTGAGGAGTAGACTCCAGGCCTTGCTGGCAGATGCACAAAGGCACTGAGGTGAGAAACAGCATGGCATGGGCATTGTGAAATTGTGAGTGACTTTTTTCCCCTGTAATATTTATTTTACTGTTGGACTATTACAGAAAAGCAATTTGGGAACTGTGTAGAACCCGGGAGCTGAGATGGAGCCAACATACATACTGGACTTAAAAAAAAAATTCAATGTCCAAAGCAGGAAAACCTGAAAAACTGCAGTAAAGAGTTAGCAAGAAAGAGAACAGAAAGTTAGCCAAACCTGCCGGCTTCTGAAAACTACAAAGGACTGTTTCTGAGGGTATGTGTAAGTGTGTGAGTGTTGGAAACTATGGCCTCTTGTTTGTGCAGCTGAAAGATCCATATGTCTCTGGAGCACCTTGATGGAATCACAGCCATCCTTCTTCATTCCCAGAGCATGTTTCTGAGAGAGCACCCTGCGAGAGCCTGGATGGGTGTCCCTTGGGGTAAAGGAGAAGGATAGTCCACATGACTTCAGAGGGCTACTAACCTGAGGGCTACAGGATTTCTATCAGTATGAATACCCATCTCACCCATCTATGATCTCAGTTCTAAAAACACACTCATCCCAACCAAGTCCAAAATTGCATATACCTCTTCGAAGTGACTCAGAATTTGGCTGTATTTCTCCTTTGCTTCCTCTCCACAAGGGCATGTCATATGGGCATGCTGAAAGAATACCAAAGAATGACAGATTTTATTAAATATTCTGATTTTCTGCCCTTGCCATTGACATGAAGTAGATGGGAATTCTACTTCATTCCTATAGAAAAGTCTTTTCAGACATCATTTGGGATCACTAACCCAATCATCCATAGGAGAGGAAGCCAGCTTTTTAGGCTCAAATACAGAGCTTGTTGCTTCCTTTTAGAAACAGATAGCACCAAAAGAGTTTGTGTTCATGGTATGCCATCTTGCCTGCACTCCCCACCAAGCTCTTCCAGAGAGCCCCCATGGGAAGTGAAAATTGGATTCCTAGGTTCAATTTAGACCATATCTTGAGATTGAGTTTAATGGCTTGCTAATTGGCTTCTTAGTTGGCTTCCTGGACTCAGGGTGCACTAGTACACTATAGGATATCTCACCTACAGAAAAAGCTTAATTTCATGGATAAAAGGTAGTCGTCATTAACATCAAATAGCTAGTATTTATAGTTCTTTAAACTTTTTGTATGGAACAGAATACCCAAAAGTCAATAAAACTGAATTCTTTTTCCCTAGTCACATGGCTCAACACAGATTATAGAACTTTTGGACTCAGTCTCTCCATCCATTAAATGGGGGTAAGAAAGAGCTTGGTTGCTAAGTCATCGAAGCTATGGACTGAGATGGATCTTTTTACCCAAGACCCTTACTCACACAAAGTCGGAGGTCCTTCTTGATAGTAAGAAAAGAGTTGGCAAGACTGCTGATCTTCCGGAGGATATGGTGGTCAGGGGTCTGATAGTTTTTGAATACTGTGTTCAGGTAGAGTCTCAGTATATGGCGGAGGAGGCAGCACTGATCTGCAGGCTACAAAGAAGACTAGTATGTTGGTGGGGGGAGAGGGAAAAGACCCAGGGTGATAGAGATGCTCCTAATTCATATTTCCTCCCAGAACTCCCATGCACCACACACATACCTTTGTGTCTTGCAAAGACTCGGTCTTCCTCAAGATTCTGATGTCAATGATTTTATCTTTGGCTTGCTAAACAGAAGAAAGCAAGGCAAAAAAGAACAGATCAGTAATGGCTGCCAGAGTCTTAGACATCTAGACCTCTCATTCCCTCGCTACCACTGCTCAGGGGGCAGTGTCTCTTTCCAAAACACTTTTAAATTATGAGCTACATGTTTCCTGGCACCTTTCTGGTGAGGAGTCCCCAGCCTGCCTCTTTTTGTGATCACACTGCTGGAGGACAGAGAATGACAAGTAGAGAAGGGGAGAGGCAGCCACAAGGTTGCGGGGGGTGCCTTCCTCACATACCACAGTGTCCCGTATCTCAGAAAATCCATTGTGCATTTCCTGAAGGTTAGTGGTGACCACACAGCTTCCCAAATGGAGTATCTTCAGCCCAGCAGAAGGTGTCCAGGAGAGATAAAACACAGCCACGAGAATGCAGAGGGGGAGACCAGAGCCTTTCATCTTGTGCCAGAATCTGGAGACCACAGGAGCTAGGAATTCAAAGGAAAGAGCATGACTTACTGATTTTTCCATCTCATGCCTTAAGAAGCCAGTCCAGTCACCAAGGACATGCCTCCTCCAGATGTCCTGTAGGGTAAAATTTAATAGCTTTGTCTGGTTTTGGACAGCCTGGTTCATTCACCTAATTGTAAGAAGAACTGCTGATCCTCCTCAAGAGTAAACTTCAAGTGCTTGCTCCGGGTCTGAGTGTAGTTGGTGCTACAGGTCCCGGCTCCTTTATTCTGTCCCCATCCCAGCCCCATCATCATTGCCCAGCAGGGAAGGCCTGGAGCAGCAGGCACTTGAAGTAAGTAGATGACATCCCAGGGAAAGTGTCAAAACTTGTTTTGCTGAATTGACGTATATAGTCTTCCCTTCCAGAAAGCCAAATAGCTCACCCTTCTGATCCCTTTAGACCCGCCCAGGATCTGGGGCAAAACAGAACTCACAGAAACTGTTGCTGAGCCACCCAAAACGCTTGGGCAAAATTGTCTGGATTTTATGGCCACCCCCAGGGCAGAATTGCTTAGCTCTCTTTGGCATTTGTCTGAGATCAGATAAGTCATTTGGAGGTGACAGATTTATTTCAGCCCCAAAGGCAAATAGAAAGTCAATGATTTCATAACAATCCTGCTGCCAGAGAAAGGCAAGATGAGATGGGCAATCAGTTCAATTTCACCTAATACTTCTCCACCTCCTGTGGTGTCTACACTCCACAGCACCCTCTGCAGGAAAACTGTAGTCAGGCATACCTGGGATGAATCCAGAAGTATGCTCTTTCCTGGCCCTATAACTCAGGCTGAAGGTCTAGTAAGTAAGTGATCCCAAAGAAAAAGAAGAAAAGCAGGAGGAAATTCACTTCTTCTTGGGGTGAGGCTTGCTCCATAAGGTGGCATTTTATAGTGTGTGCTGAATTGTAAGATAAAGTGATAATGGGCCAGGATTAAGGTGAAGAGAGTGAAACACTCATCTTGAGCATAAAATGTAAGGGGGCACCAAAAGTCTCAGTAATTAAGACAAATAATATTTTAATATAATATCAAAATTATTGAAATAGTCCACAATAAACAAAATATCAATATTTTAATAAAGACAGAAATTGACAATGCCATGTGGAGCCATATTGGACAAAAGGAGAAATGAGTATTCCTGTCTCCTTATATACAATAAATGTTTTTATGTACTTTTAGTGATTAATTTTTCCCCGGAATACATGATGAAAATATTAGTGATGGGTCTTCACCAAGAAAGTAAAATTATAATAAATGACATTAGCAAAATCAAATAAGTTTCGACAGAAAGTCATATATATATTGCATTGTGTGTTCACCACCCAGAGTTAGATTTCCTTCTGTCACCAAATATTTGACTCCTTTTACCTCTATCTACCTCCCTCCTTCCCCACTACAACTTTCTTTTTGTCTTAGGCTCTACTATGGCTGGGCACAGCATTGATAATCATTACCACTTCCTGAATTTTTCCTATGTGCCAGGCAATGTGCTAGATATATTTTATATTCATGTCCACCTGAGATACCGCCAAATGTAGAAGAAAAGAATAAACAAACAAACACCAAAGTATCAGAGAGAACTCTGGGTTTGGAAACAAGAGAACTAGGTCCAAATCCCTGCTCTACAAGTTCCCATCAAGGTAAGTTGTCCCAGTTTGCCCAGAATTGACAGGGTTCCTGAGACTGAGAACTTTCAGTTTTAAAACTAGAAAACTTACAGGTAAACCTAGATGAGTCAGTCACCCTGCATCTATCTGGCCTTAAACAAGTTGACTCACCTCTGAGTTTTGTTTTCTTAGCCCTAAAATGGTGATAATTAAACACCCCAGAAACGTGTTTTGACATTTAAAAAAAATAATGCATAAT
>NW_024349227.1:290045-306448 GCF_902729225.1 Pteropus medius
GGCTACAGGATTTCTATCAGTATGAATACCCATCTCACCCATCTATGATCTCAGTTCTAAAAACACACTCATCCCAACCAAGTCCAAAATTGCATATACCTCTTCGAAGTGACTCAGAATTTGGCTGTATTTCTCCTTTGCTTCCTCTCCACAAGGGCATGTCATATGGGCATGCTGAAAGAATACCAAAGAATGACAGATTTTATTAAATATTCTGATTTTCTGCCCTTGCCATTGACATGAAGTAGATGGGAATTCTACTTCATTCCTATAGAAAAGTCTTTTCAGACATCATTTGGGATCACTAACCCAATCATCCATAGGAGAGGAAGCCAGCTTTTTAGGCTCAAATACAGAGCTTGTTGCTTCCTTTTAGAAACAGATAGCACCAAAAGAGTTTGTGTTCATGGTATGCCATCTTGCCTGCACTCCCCACCAAGCTCTTCCAGAGAGCCCCCATGGGAAGTGAAAATTGGATTCCTAGGTTCAATTTAGACCATATCTTGAGATTGAGTTTAATGGCTTGCTAATTGGCTTCTTAGTTGGCTTCCTGGACTCAGGGTGCACTAGTACACTATAGGATATCTCACCTACAGAAAAAGCTTAATTTCATGGATAAAAGGTAGTCGTCATTAACATCAAATAGCTAGTATTTATAGTTCTTTAAACTTTTTGTATGGAACAGAATACCCAAAAGTCAATAAAACTGAATTCTTTTTCCCTAGTCACATGGCTCAACACAGATTATAGAACTTTTGGACTCAGTCTCTCCATCCATTAAATGGGGGTAAGAAAGAGCTTGGTTGCTAAGTCATCGAAGCTATGGACTGAGATGGATCTTTTTACCCAAGACCCTTACTCACACAAAGTCGGAGGTCCTTCTTGATAGTAAGAAAAGAGTTGGCAAGACTGCTGATCTTCCGGAGGATATGGTGGTCAGGGGTCTGATAGTTTTTGAATACTGTGTTCAGGTAGAGTCTCAGTATATGGCGGAGGAGGCAGCACTGATCTGCAGGCTACAAAGAAGACTAGTATGTTGGTGGGGGGAGAGGGAAAAGACCCAGGGTGATAGAGATGCTCCTAATTCATATTTCCTCCCAGAACTCCCATGCACCACACACATACCTTTGTGTCTTGCAAAGACTCGGTCTTCCTCAAGATTCTGATGTCAATGATTTTATCTTTGGCTTGCTAAACAGAAGAAAGCAAGGCAAAAAAGAACAGATCAGTAATGGCTGCCAGAGTCTTAGACATCTAGACCTCTCATTCCCTCGCTACCACTGCTCAGGGGGCAGTGTCTCTTTCCAAAACACTTTTAAATTATGAGCTACATGTTTCCTGGCACCTTTCTGGTGAGGAGTCCCCAGCCTGCCTCTTTTTGTGATCACACTGCTGGAGGACAGAGAATGACAAGTAGAGAAGGGGAGAGGCAGCCACAAGGTTGCGGGGGGTGCCTTCCTCACATACCACAGTGTCCCGTATCTCAGAAAATCCATTGTGCATTTCCTGAAGGTTAGTGGTGACCACACAGCTTCCCAAATGGAGTATCTTCAGCCCAGCAGAAGGTGTCCAGGAGAGATAAAACACAGCCACGAGAATGCAGAGGGGGAGACCAGAGCCTTTCATCTTGTGCCAGAATCTGGAGACCACAGGAGCTAGGAATTCAAAGGAAAGAGCATGACTTACTGATTTTTCCATCTCATGCCTTAAGAAGCCAGTCCAGTCACCAAGGACATGCCTCCTCCAGATGTCCTGTAGGGTAAAATTTAATAGCTTTGTCTGGTTTTGGACAGCCTGGTTCATTCACCTAATTGTAAGAAGAACTGCTGATCCTCCTCAAGAGTAAACTTCAAGTGCTTGCTCCGGGTCTGAGTGTAGTTGGTGCTACAGGTCCCGGCTCCTTTATTCTGTCCCCATCCCAGCCCCATCATCATTGCCCAGCAGGGAAGGCCTGGAGCAGCAGGCACTTGAAGTAAGTAGATGACATCCCAGGGAAAGTGTCAAAACTTGTTTTGCTGAATTGACGTATATAGTCTTCCCTTCCAGAAAGCCAAATAGCTCACCCTTCTGATCCCTTTAGACCCGCCCAGGATCTGGGGCAAAACAGAACTCACAGAAACTGTTGCTGAGCCACCCAAAACGCTTGGGCAAAATTGTCTGGATTTTATGGCCACCCCCAGGGCAGAATTGCTTAGCTCTCTTTGGCATTTGTCTGAGATCAGATAAGTCATTTGGAGGTGACAGATTTATTTCAGCCCCAAAGGCAAATAGAAAGTCAATGATTTCATAACAATCCTGCTGCCAGAGAAAGGCAAGATGAGATGGGCAATCAGTTCAATTTCACCTAATACTTCTCCACCTCCTGTGGTGTCTACACTCCACAGCACCCTCTGCAGGAAAACTGTAGTCAGGCATACCTGGGATGAATCCAGAAGTATGCTCTTTCCTGGCCCTATAACTCAGGCTGAAGGTCTAGTAAGTAAGTGATCCCAAAGAAAAAGAAGAAAAGCAGGAGGAAATTCACTTCTTCTTGGGGTGAGGCTTGCTCCATAAGGTGGCATTTTATAGTGTGTGCTGAATTGTAAGATAAAGTGATAATGGGCCAGGATTAAGGTGAAGAGAGTGAAACACTCATCTTGAGCATAAAATGTAAGGGGGCACCAAAAGTCTCAGTAATTAAGACAAATAATATTTTAATATAATATCAAAATTATTGAAATAGTCCACAATAAACAAAATATCAATATTTTAATAAAGACAGAAATTGACAATGCCATGTGGAGCCATATTGGACAAAAGGAGAAATGAGTATTCCTGTCTCCTTATATACAATAAATGTTTTTATGTACTTTTAGTGATTAATTTTTCCCCGGAATACATGATGAAAATATTAGTGATGGGTCTTCACCAAGAAAGTAAAATTATAATAAATGACATTAGCAAAATCAAATAAGTTTCGACAGAAAGTCATATATATATTGCATTGTGTGTTCACCACCCAGAGTTAGATTTCCTTCTGTCACCAAATATTTGACTCCTTTTACCTCTATCTACCTCCCTCCTTCCCCACTACAACTTTCTTTTTGTCTTAGGCTCTACTATGGCTGGGCACAGCATTGATAATCATTACCACTTCCTGAATTTTTCCTATGTGCCAGGCAATGTGCTAGATATATTTTATATTCATGTCCACCTGAGATACCGCCAAATGTAGAAGAAAAGAATAAACAAACAAACACCAAAGTATCAGAGAGAACTCTGGGTTTGGAAACAAGAGAACTAGGTCCAAATCCCTGCTCTACAAGTTCCCATCAAGGTAAGTTGTCCCAGTTTGCCCAGAATTGACAGGGTTCCTGAGACTGAGAACTTTCAGTTTTAAAACTAGAAAACTTACAGGTAAACCTAGATGAGTCAGTCACCCTGCATCTATCTGGCCTTAGACAAGTTGACTCACCTCTGAGTTTTGTTTTCTTAGCCCTAAAATGGTGATAATTAAACACCCCAGAAACGTGTTTTGACATTTAAAAAAAATAATGCATAATTTATACACCTAGCACATAGTGGATGATCAATTCATTTTAAATAGAGAATGCTATTAGTTGCCTTGAACGTAGTAGGTATATAGTAAATATATGATAAATTCAACAATTCGATCAGCATTTATTGAGGACCCACTGTCTTGAATATAATGCTAGGTATTGGAATACAAAGATAAAAGTGACAATTCCCTACCCTCTCAGACATTTTGTCCTAATGGAAGGGGATCCTCTAGATATGGCCCCCAACACACCTAGGTAAATGATTGGGAGAACTGGGCGGATCCCTAGAAGTGTGTGAATAGTGTAGATAGAGGGAGTTCTCTTACCTGAGCTCAGAAAGGGCTGTCGTCTCTGGTCTCCTAGGAGTCTGTTTCAAAGCTAAGAGGCTTCCAGTTATTTATATATGTGTCACACGAAGGAAGTGAGCTCCCATAGGTTAGGGCTGAAACTCCCTTGGAATTTCTCTGTGGCATTGCATTTCCTCCCATCTGAAGACTGTTTAATTGTAGGATGGATTAATTACCTCGACACTTTAAGAAGTACTTCTTAGGAGGTTACTGGTTATCGTTGTTGGATAAAATATGTGGCTCTTTCTTTCTGGCTCCCTTCCAGAAGGAAGGTAAATAGTAATTAAGACAGAAGAGATCACTGAATTACAGAACTCAAAGCAAATTCCAGGAGGTTGTTTTGCCTCCTCCTTTAATTCCAATTTTCCTTATTCAGGATTCTCCCCAATCCTAGACCCAGTGGGCTCACTCCTGCTGTTCCTTCCTTGCTTTTGCTATTCCCACCATTTTTTTCCAACAATGACCATCTTTCTTTCCCTCCACTCGTCATTAAAGCGTGGGCCGCAGTTCTTCATTCCTGCACTACTCCAGACCACATCAATCCCTCCCTTCTGACTTCCAATAGCAGATTTTTCTTTGGTAAGTGAGAGAGTCTGATGTTGCCTTCTGTTTCATAGTCCTTAGCCTTTTCTCTCTAATGACACTGGAAGACATTCTAAAACAAGGACTAATCAGTGTGTCAGGACTATACTTCCAGGCAAGATTAAATCAAAAACACTTGAGATGAATCATGTTTCACGCTTTGAAAACTATCAAGATGGTAGAGATTATAATATATTCCTTTTCAACTTTTTTCCTGTTCATAATATCTAAGACTCTGAAGTCCTATATTTGAATCCCAAGATTCCATAGTTTACAAAATGACTTTGGCATATTATTTCATCTGTCTGAATTTCAGTTTACATATCTGTTAAATGAGAAATATTTTATATTTTATAAAATATTTTATAAAATTTTATACATGAGATAATGTATAAAATCATTTCCCAGTTGGTTCAGTGTCATTATGATTCTTTGCTCTTCTACTTTTCGGATCAGGGCACTCTTAACATCTTTTAATATCTTCCTAAATTTCCTCAAAAATGAAGACCGTAACTTTTCATTGTAATGCTTGATATATGTTGAAAATATGTATGAATATCTAATCTAAATTATCTCTTGAGGTCATGCCTGTTTTTCCATCATTGATGCTAAGTAAACAATTTCTCATGATCATCCATAACTGATTAAAGTAAAATTGAGAAATATGGTCTGACAAGAATACTTGAAATCAATACTTTTGATGCAAGACAGGGCAAATTTCCCCGAGTGGCAGGGAGACCAAGCCCTGTACCAAGAGAAGAATGTCCTTTGGCGGAGAGTGTAGAAAGAATTCGACACACACACCAAAGTTAGAGTCAAAGAAAAGTTTATTAGAAAAGTGGTTACACTCCACAGAGTGTGGTTTCCTCTCAGAGGCAGAGAGTGAGAGGGACAGTGACAGTAAAAGCACTGAAAGGGACCCTAAGTGTTCAGAGAATTCAGTTTATATGCCATTCTTTAGTTCCCATTTCCTTTGATATGGACATACAGTGAGGAAGGGGAAGAGTATGTAGCCTGAAAAGGTAAGAATATGTAGCATGAAAGGCCTGCTGGCAGTTCCCTTTAATCCTTTAATCCTTAGGTACCCCATGGTGTTAGGCATAGGGAATGACTCTCAGTTCCTGGTTCCCCTTCACAGGTGTGGAGAATGGGTTGTTAGTCATCCATCAGAAATCTTTCTTTGTTCTGAAGGTGTCCTCCAAAGCCTGGCTGCAGGGCTGATCAGCACATTGCAGTCTCTGAATGCAGCTTGATTAACATTTTTAATTCTCTTGCCTCCCCGCTACATTACTTTCAGAAAATCTAAGTTGTACCCATGCCAGTCAATTCCTTTTCGTTAGCCAAGAAGAACCCAATTGCTTTGTTTCAAGTTACCTGGAAAGATTAAACTTAGTTATTCATATGCAATCCAAATTTTACTTGAATAATAAAGTTTTTCTTTTTTCTATATCAAAATACTTTATTATTTTAAAATCTGTTGACTAGAGCCCATTTCATTCGCTGTGCTGACACTAATTCAGCTCACTTCCACTACAAGACTTTTCCTGCCTCGTCTTAATCTCTCTCTTTCCGTCTCTGTCTCTCTCTCTCTCTCTGCCTCTCTCTCTGTGTCTCTTTGTGTGTGTCTCTCTCTGTGTGTCTCTCTGTCTCTGTCTCTCTTACTCTCTGTCTTCCCTCATTCCCATTTCCCAAGGCAAAATAGGTCCCTCCTATTATGGCGCGAACGATTCTAAGACCCACGGAGCCAATTGAGATTAATTATGAGCCTTTATTAGCCGGCTGGGGACTGACTCTCCACCACGCAGGGTTAGAGGAGATCAGCCCTGGGGTTTGAGAGTGAGGCAGTTATAAAGCCTAGAACAAGCAAGCAGATTACAGAAGCAGAAGTTGGGCATTAGTATGATACATCACCTAGTACCATACCCTGGTTAACAAGTAAGTGGATTACAGAAGCAGACATTGGCCATCTTCATATCTTATACAATACACCTCCTAAACCACACCCAAGCAAGTAGGACGACTCCTGGTATCTAAAGATATTTCTTCCCTGTAGCTGACTTAGCTAGTTGGCTCACTTGAAAATTTTCCACCCTTAACACCTCCCACCTGTGGACCTCCATTTAACCTTGTATATACCTTTTTTTGTACTTATCACAGTCAATTGCAATTTTTAGGTTATATATCTATTTCCCACTAGCCTGAGGGCTCCTTGTTTGACTACATGGTCCCAACGCCCATTGAATGAACATATTGATTTTAAATTGTTTCTTCTCTATGTTATATCCTAAAGCTGGAGGATCCAGGGTTGGCTAACCCTAAAAATGGAGACATACAAATCAATCAGTAATTACCAAACAGCATAAAATTATACTGAGATGTGAGGATGGGGAGATGAGAGAAAAGATAAGCTGGTTTGAGGTCAGAAGTAATAATTGTTCATGTTAAAGAGACAAGACATCACTTGTAAAATTCTTAATCTTTTAGCAGGAAATGAAATGAGACATCTCTTGCAGAGTTAATCTTTTTAGTAAACTTAGTTAAGTTTTCTTCCCTCCTTCCTATGGATAAAGGCCCTCTCCTTCAAATCCTCATAATTGCCTGGGCGACTCAGATCTTCTGGCTATTGAGAAGGGTCATCTGCCCATTGTTAAGCAGAAATGGTGTTAGGCCAGACAGGGCCCTTAGAGTCTGAGTGCGGAGGGAACTTTAGCCAAAGGATTTTTTTTTTTTACTCTTTAAGAAATATATTAACCAAGCCTGTTTTCCTTTACTCACTTAATAGGAAAATCAATAATAGCAATTAATAGATATATGATTTAAATAACAAGTTTGTATCTTCTTTTCTTGTCTAGGGTCTGAGGTGGCACTTTAGCAGGAAACCCAAGACCCCACTCTGACTGAGGCAGAAAGGGAAAGAGCTCCATGAAAACACTGTAGGCAGGGACTATGGCCATTCTCAGCGGGAAGCAGATATGGAAGAAGAGACCTCCCGTCCTTCAACATCCATACTGATAGTAAGGGGGTTCACAGCTCTTAGAAAAGAGCTAGGCAGGAAAGTTAGTTAGGGGGTTTTGGGTCTGCCTGCAAAGACACAGGTTATCCTATCCTAGAAGGGGTCCACCCTAATCCACCCACAATTAAGCAAGCCAGAAGGCATTTTTTTAAACTCACACAAAGAAACCAGTAGGCAGAGATTTAGGTACCGGTTTAAGCCAGTCACTTGCACCTGCTCAGTGAAGACTCCAACGACCTTCAACTCACCTGAGCCTCATTATACCATCATTACAATATGTTGCATATGCCTGGAAGTTCATTAATATCATTATAACAGATTGAATTCTGGAAATGAACATGTGCAGAAAGCAAAATGATGAATCACTGAGTCCTGTCAATCTTAGTTGTCAATCAAGGAAGCCCACTCAAAGTAACCACCCACAGCAAAAAGGGATAAAAACCACAAAGTCTTTGTTACCAGGCCTTTTGAGCCACGCTTCTCTTGCTCAGGCCCAGGCCCGCTTCCACTTCTGGAAGTATACTTTCCTTTTCTGCTGTATTTCGGTGTCTTGCTCAATTCTTTGTTTGAGACATCAAGAATCTGGACAACATACCGAGAGAGGATCCCCACTCTCCAGTAACAGTAAGACATTTAGACTTTATCCAAAAGCGAAAACTTATGAAAGCTTTCAGCAAGAAGCAATGTGATTAGATAGGCACCCTAGAAAATCTATTTGAAGGAGTTAAGACTGGTAGTACTAGAGAGAGATTTAATTATAGAGGACTTAAGAGAATTTAAGTACATTTTAAAAATATTTAGAGACTAAACATGTAGGTTTGAGAGAGGAGGAACCAAGAATAGTAAAAATATAGATATAGGTTGAACGTTATACAATTTCTATCTGTAGGTCAAAATTGGTCTGATAGTGGCACTGTTGTATGGTTCAACCTAATAATTAGTATGATGATGATAATGTATAGAGTATCCTAATCTTAGTAATGCTGAATCTAAATAAATGAAAGAAATCTCTTTCACTCTAGCACATTCCATCATCCCTCCCAAGAATCCTGAATCACTAGGATAATTTCATCCTATCGTAGGCAATATCCAGCTCCTTGAGAACCTGTCTCATAGGCGATAAACAGGATGGGTGTAGTTAAGGAATCTGTGAAGCAAACAATGAATTGTTGCAACCCATCTTCAAGTCCTAAAATCAGAAGGTTTTCAAACTTCCCAATATAATAAAATACATTGCTCTCTTCTTGGAAAATTAATTCTAATCATATCATGTCTAAGAACATGTTGATTCAGCATTGCAAATAATTGCTAGAAATAATTGAAAATTATTGGCACACCTTCTGTAACATGACCTTCTCCCTCAAGTTGTCACATAAAGACAAAAGTAAAATAGAGTTTTATTGTGAGTCTCTGCTCTTTGCAAGCTGGCCCCTATCTGCTGGTATAATCCCAGATCCTCTGGAGTAGACAGTGGCCTGCGGTGCATGTGTTCCATGATTTAATCTGCAGGGGAGCCCAGGACTCCTCTGCACAAAATCTTCTCCAGTAAGATCTGGAGAGTTCGTGGATCTTCTGGGTTAAGGAAGTCTATCCCAACGGCAACAATTTCCTTACCTAATTATAGACTATTACTCCCTGAATGTTAGAGCTAAAAGTGATTTGAAGTACACCCATTCTGATGCCCTCATTTTATAAGTGAGGAAACTATGGTTTGCCAAGGTCACTCAGCTGGCAAAAGACTCAGATGTTCAAATCAATCAAGTATTCTTTCCTATAAGTGATACTCTTAACTCATTATGAACTAAGTAGAGTCCTTTTCAAATGAGATCAAGAGAGAAGCTTTTTCCACCATAATTCTGGCAGAAGAACTGAATCTCCAAAGGAAATAACGTAGAGGGTGTTGACACTGAGGATCATAGAGAACTGAGAACCAGGAGGCCCAATTCTAATACTTTCTCACCACCATCTTTCAAGGTGACCTTGGGTGAACCAAGACTAGTCCTTACCCCTCTTACATCCTCACTGAAAAATCAATAAAATGGAGGATAAAACCTACCTTGCCTGCCTGGCTCACTAAGTTGGCAGGAGGATTTTACATATATGCACAGTTATGTAAACCTTTAAGCACAAAAGGTGATTTTTATCACTCCTCGTATCCAATAGAATAGATTTTAAAAACCATTCCTTCTGGAAACGTTTACTAAATGCCTATTATGTGCAGGACACTGTGCTGGATGCTGTGAGGATAAGCGATGCCTCAGTCAGGTCTCTGGCCCCTGGCTGCTTATAGTCTCACTGGAGAAATAGGGCGTGTACTTGCAGAATCACAAAGAAAGTCAGTACTACAGAGAGAGCAGAAAATACATGCTGAGAAGTACAGAGGAGGGAGGGCTCACACAGAGGAGAGTTTGAGTGGAGCCTTGAAGGATGGAGAGAACTTAAATGAGCAAAGATGCTGAAGAGAGTTAGGGAGGAGAAGTGGGGTCTGACAAAGACATGCAGGACAGGTAACCAGAGCAACAAAACTCACAACATATTTGAAGACTAGCAAATGGACTAGTTTGGCTGGAGCCGTCTTTCATGTAGAGGAAGAGAGAGAGATCAAGTTGGAAATATGGCTTTATCATTAAGGACCAAGAAGATAATGCCAAGGAATGCAAATTTAGACTCAGAGTCTAGAAACCTATGTTCTAGGTCTAGGCTTACCTTCAGCCCACTGTGTGCTTTCAAAAAATCACTTCTCTTCCCTAGGCCTTGGTTTCCACATCTGAGAATTATGGGAAATAGATTAAATGATTTAAGTCTTTTTCAGCTCAGCCTTTTGATTCTGTGATTCTGTTTTCCTTCTAAGGCAATAGGGAGCCATGAAGTATCCCACAGTGAGAGAGAGACATGATCATAGCTGTGCAGTAACCATGAGATCTTCAAGGGCAGCTCAATGCTTGGCACATTGTTAGTGCTCAAATTGAATAGATGGGGGGGTGGTGACGTGGCTGTGGTAGAGAAACAGAGGTACATTTCATGAGCACATGAAGCTAACTTTAGGAAGTTGAGTTTCAAAAATGAAAGCCAGAATGTAATCAATGCCAGGTAACTATAAAGATAAGCTGAGCAGAAGAGAGAAAAGAATCCCTTCTTATGAAATAAACTCAGCTTCCTAACCAAGTCATTTTGGGGCAGGAAACAGTTTTCTAGAAACCAAGAAGAAAACCCAACCACTCCTTTTTTCCCATGGCAAGTCCTAGGTTTGCAGCTCAGGGCTTTTCCTGTATATGAAGACATCACAGTTGCAGACATCTGGGCTTCCTGCCCAGTTGCATCACTTTGCAGGGAAACATAGGCATCCGGGTTTTGCTAGAGGAAGAATCTCAGCTCTCTGGTGGCCAGGTAGAGGCCTTACCACTCCCAGGCCTGCAGTGCTGGGAGCTTTGTCATGCCTTGCAGCTCCTGCTACCTCCCTGCAGGGAGGAGATGGGCGGAACAGCTCACTCTCATAAGTGTACATTTTCAGTTCCCTGTCCTCAAAGCCAACAGAATGAGTGACGTCATTTCCCTTTCCTGTGTTTTTTCATCATGCTCTGTTTAACTAGCTCAACTTGCTGTCGTTCTTTCTCCTGAGAATTTCTGTAACATAGCTGGGTCCCCAAAATTGGCTAATTCTTCCTGCTACTTGCCTAAAAGAGACTGGGAAAGCCTCTGCTGGAAGTGAAGTCTGGGAACAAAAATTCAAACATATCCTTGAATTAATAGTTTCCTCACCTAGGAGAATAGTAATATACTCAATTCTTTTATTTTTCTTTTCAATTTTTCATTTTTCAGATACACTTGGCATACAATATTATGTAAGTTTCAGGCGTACAACATGGTGATTAGATAATTATATAACTTACAAAGTAGTCACCCTTAGTGCCCATCTGACATACATAGTTATTACAATATTATTGACTATATTCCTTAGGCTATACTTTACTTCCCCACGACTAGTTCGTAACTACCAATTTATACTTCTTAATCCCTTCCCTTCGTCTTTTCATCCACCCACCCCCAATCCTCCTCTAATCTGGCAACCATCAAAATGTTCTCTGTATCTATGTGTTTGTTTCTGTTTTGTTCATTTATTTTGTTCTTTAGATTCCACATATAAGTGAAATCATATGGCATTTGTCTTTCTCTGTGTGACTTACTCTACTTAGCATAATACCTAGGTCCATCCATATTGTTGCAGATGGCAAGATTTCATTCTTTTTTATGGCTGAGTAATATTCCATTGTATATATGTATCACCTCTTCTGTATCCATTCATCCATTAAAGGACACCCAAGTTGTCTCATTGTAAATAATGCTGCGATGAACATGTGAATTCACATGTCCCTTCAAAGTGGTGTTTTGGGTTTCTTTTGATAAATACCCAGAAGTGGAGTTACTGGGTCCTTCTTTGTCTCTTGTTATAGTGTTTGTTTTAAAGTCTATTTTGTCTGGTATTAGTATTGTTACCCCAACCTTTTTGTTTCCATTTTTATGAAATATCTTTTTCCATCCCTTTACTTTCAGTCTGTATGTGTCTTTTAATCTGAAGTGAGCCTCTTATGGGCAGCATATGTAAGGGTCTTGTTTTCTTTACCCTTATCTTTTGGTTGGAGCATTTAACCTATTTCCCAGTTAGAAAAAAAAGTGCAGCTTGCTTAACATTACTTAGAGAAATGCTACGTTTTCTAGGATTTGACATTTTTAGCGATCAAGAATTGTTATATTTTGTAAAAGGAAATGCCACTGCTAAAACCAGAATGCTATAAATAGAATGACGTCATTTGTTTTCAAAAACTGTTGTTATACTAGAGCAATGTAAAAATAATAATAAAAGTGAGATATTTTGTGACAAACTTTGGGGTAAGGTCAGGACTATAATCTGTGAGTTATTTCAGAGTAAATGCTGCAGCTGCAAGCATTGCTGGCAAGTCAGGGCAAACGGAGAATGGGTTCATCCATTTACATTTAAAGTAATCATTGATAGATATGTGGTTATTATTTTAATATTCATATTTTTATCTTTTTCTCTTCTTCTTTTTAAAGAGAAGTCCTTCCAACATTTTTTTTGTAATACTGGTTTGGTGTTGATGAACTTTACCATTTTCTTGTCTGGGAAGCTTTTTATCTATTCTTCGGTTCTAAATGATAGCCCTGCTGGGTAAAGTTATCTTTGTTGTAGGAACTTACTTTTCATCACTTTGAATATTTCATGCCAGTCCTTTCTGGCCTCCAAAGCTTCTGTTGAGAAATCAGCTGACAGTCTATGGGAGCTCCCTTGGTTACAAGTAACTATTTGCTTTTCTCTTGCTGCTTTTAAGATTCTCTGTTTGTCTTTAACTTTGGCATTTTAATTCTGATGTGTCTTGGTGTGGGCCTCTTAAGGTTCATCTTATTTGGGATTCTCTGATCTTCCTGGGGTTATGTATATTTCTTTAGGTTAGGGAAGTTTTCCATCATTATTTCTTCAAATAAGTTTTTAATTCTTTGTTCTCTCTCTTCTCCTTCTGGTATCCTTGTAATGCAAAAGTTGTTATGCTTGGTGTCATCCCAGAAGCCCCTTAAAATATCCTTATTTTTTGGATTTTTTTGTTGTTGTTGCTCCTCTGATTGGGTGTTTTCTGCTACCTTATCTTCTAAATCACTGCTTCGATCATCTGCTTCATCTAATGTACTGTTGATTCCTCCTAAGGTATTCATTATTTCAGTTACTGTATTCTTCATTGCTGACTGGTTCTTTTTATGTTTTTTATCTCCATTTTTATGTTTTCTATCCCTTTGTTAAAGTTCTCACTGATTTCATCTACTCTTCCCTTAAGTTCACTGAGCATCCTTATAACCAGTGTTTTGAACTCTGCATCTGGTAGATTGTTTATCTCCATTTTGTTTAGTTCTTTTTCTGGAGCTTTGTTCTGTTCTTTTATTTGTAACATGTTTCTTTGTTTTCCCATTTTGGCTGCCTCCCTGTGTTTGTTTACATGCATTACGTAGGGCTGCTATGTCTCCTGGTCTTAGTAGAGAGGCTTTATGTAGTAAGGTGTGCTGTAGGGCCCAGTGGTTGTCTTCTCTGGTCACCAGGTGTATCCCTTGGATGAGTTGTGTGTGACCTCCTGTTATAGTTGAACTTTCGTTGCTATTTGCAAATCAGTGGGAGGGATTAACCTTCAGGCTGATTTGTTATGAGAATCGGCCAGTGAGGGGCTGACCTTATAAAGCAGACTCACTTTAGCAGGACCCTGGTCCCTGCCCAGTCCACCCTCTGGGTGTGTCATTCTTGCTTGCAGCCCCAGGTGGTGCTCAAGCTCAGCCTAAGGCTGGCCACCAGGTGTGCTGGCCTAGGGGCCTCCTTGGAGAGACCCCATCACAAACCAAGTTCAGCAGCAGCCTGTGAAATTTCCAAGGGTCCCTGCCATGAGCCACCAAGCAACTGCATATAGGTGCCACTTGCATTGAGCTTAGAGTAGCCTAGAGAGGCCAAGCCATGAACAAAGGCCAGCTGCCACTAGCATGAGAGGTTCAGGACATGCTGAGGCCCGATCTTGCTTCTTTAGGTTTTGCAAACCTCTGAGACGTTTTAGGAAACTCCACAGCATGCGCCAAAGCAGGCCAATGGTCTGGAAAAGTTTCCAGAAGCAACTTGAGTGGGACCACAAGTTGGGGGAGTAGGGTCTCAGGTAATCATCTGGCTGAAGTAAATGGTGCAAGCCAGGTTGTTGGAGACTCAGTTATTGTGGTTGCCTGCTCCTGCATGCCAGAAGGGGCAAGCCTCCACAAAGAAATAATGAATTCTACCAGCACTCTGCCTGGGAGAAAGCTTCCCCTCCAGCCCTCTCCCTGAAACCAGGCAATTCAGTTTCTCCCTGTATGTTCCTGGCACCTTTCAAGCTGCTACTCCAGCACTGGAGCTCAGCACTGGAATTCCTTTTTAAGAGGAATTCCAGCCACCTTCTGTCTCGCTCAGCCACAATCTCTGATTGTTTTCACAGCCAGAGTTGTGGGTACCTCTCCTCCCAGAACTAGAATCCTGGGTTGGGGATCCTGGTGCAGGACTTGGACCCCTCGTTCTTCCAGGGGGACTGCCATAGCCGAGATATTCATCCTGATTTTTAACCACCAGTCAAGTGTTGAACCAGCCTATTCTATGTCTCCGCCCCTCCTACCAATCTCAAGACGACCTCTTTTATATGTCCTTAGTTGTAGAACTTCTGTTTAGCTAGACTTCACATGATTCTCAATGATGATTTTTCTGTATAGTTGTAATTTTGATGTGGTCATGAGAGACAGTAAGCATAGTTTTTACCTACTCTGCCATCTTGACCAGAAATCTCAATCCTTTCCTTTTAATTTCACAAATAAGCATGGAGATTCTCTGTGTGCAGGCACTGAGTTGAATGACCCAAGGAAGGGTACCAAAGTGGAAAAGACATGGTCTTTTGAGACCTCGGAGCATCATAGGAAAACAGACCCTCTAATGTAGGAATTCTTAACCTGGAAGAGGGTGAACGGGGGAAAAAAAATCCTTTTTCTTTTTTTTTTTACTAACCTCTAATCAAAATTTATCATTTTCTTCAATTATGATGATAGAGAACAAATACAAACCACAATAGTATTAGCAGTACCTGTGACTTTGTCACTGATAGAAATAAAATATTTTGTATCACATTACAGTTGTTTCAAACATCTCAAAATACCTTAATACTCATCACTACTTAGAAATGTCCATTGTTTGTAGGTCTGCTATTAGATCCCGTTAATTAATGTATTAATAAAGAATCAGTTAGTGTTATACTACCTTTTGTCATTTCCATATTTGATAGCTATATTTTAATAAAATTGGTTTCTTTTATAATTTTATGTATTTTATTTTATGCATTTAGAAACATTGTCCTGAGTAGGATCCATAGACCTTGCTGGTGTGCCAAAGGGGTCCATGGCACACAAGAGGTTAAGATTCCTGGCTCTAATGGCAGGCACAAAGGACCATGGGTCTGACACCATATCTTTCCAATTGTGACACAAGGCCTAAGGAGAATGAAGTTATTTATGAGGATGATGTGAGAGATTGTTTGTTATCAGGACTTTCTTAGAAAATTTAGAGTTTACATTCATCATAGATATGGTCGGGGGTGAGGTGTTGAGATTACTTCTGAGGGACAAGAAAGATATCTGGGCTGGTTTCTTGGAGAAAGTTTGGTCTGAGTAAGGCTTTGAAGAATTAATGGTTTTATGAGCTTTGGGGATAGAGAGACTATGGCAGGAGCAGAAGGACCCTTGCTCCTTACAGCCGAAAGAGCTAGAACAAAATTCCTGAGACCAGAGAGCATTTCTGAACCTGAGGGATGGTATCCCTATGCATGTTAGATGGGGCAGGGATGAAGAAGGTTGAAAAGGGTTAGTGCAGTGAACGGTGAACATCAATCTGAGGAAGCTGCACTCTGAGACTTTGTATTACTAAGAACCAATGACTGTTTTCCTTTGGTAACTTGCTCAGGATCTAGATCAACTTTGCATATGTCACAGGAGCTCAACAGACTTGCTTAAGGATATATTTCTCTAACCAAATTCAAAGCACTTTTTCATGTACTGTTTCCCTGAAGAGACTCCTATTAAACATCACTTCTAGCTACACAACATAATGCCATTGCCACAACACAACCACCCAGAGGTTACCACAGAGGGACGTTGTCTGCATTCTGCTTCAGGGGCATCTCATCTAGAGTTGAACTTCACTCTTCTTGGGATAGGTGTGGGGGATGTTTTGGAGGTGTTGAGGAAGAGTAGATGAAATTGGTATTTCTTGCATTTTTTCTTCCCATGCATGAGGCTGCTGGATCACATTGTACCCAGGTGGGCTGGGCCCAGGTTAGCAAGATTGCCAAAGGGCTTTTAGCTCAGGAG
>NW_024349227.1:306459-425632 GCF_902729225.1 Pteropus medius
ATCTGCTGGTATAATCCCAGATCCTCTGGAGTAGACAGTGGCCTGCGGTGCATGTGTTCCATGATTTAATCTGCAGGGGAGCCCAGGACTCCTCTGCACAAAATCTTCTCCAGTAAGATCTGGAGAGTTCGTGGATCTTCTGGGTTAAGGAAGTCTATCCCAACGGCAACAATTTCCTTACCTAATTATAGACTATTACTCCCTGAATGTTAGAGCTAAAAGTGATTTGAAGTTCTGATGCCCTCATTTTATAAGTGAGGAAACTATGGTTTGCCAAGGTCACTCAGCTGGTAAAAGACTCAGATGTTCAAATCAATCAAGTATTCTTTCCTATAAGTGATACTCTTAACTCATTATGAACTAAGTAGAGTCCTTTTCAAATGAGATCAAGAGAGAAGCTTTTTCCACCATAATTCTGGCAGAAGAACTGAATCTCCAAAGGAAATAACGTAGAGGGTGTTGACACTGAGGATCATAGAGAACTGAGAACCAGGAGGCCCAATTCTAATACTTTCTCACCACCATCTTTCAAGGTGACCTTGGGTGAACCAAGACTAGTCCTTACCCCTCTTACATCCTCACTGAAAAATCAATAAAATGGAGGATAAAACCTACCTTGCCTGCCTGGCTCACTAAGTTGGCAGAAGGATCTTACATATATGCACAGTTATGTAAACCTTTAAGCACAAAAGGTGATTTTTATCACTCCTCGTATCCAATAGAATAGATTTTAAAAACCATTCCTTCTGGAAACGTTTACTAAATGCCTATTATGTGCAGGACACTGTGCTGGATGCTGTGAGGATAAGCGATGCCTCAGTCAGGTCTCTGGCCCCTGGCTGCTTATAGTCTCACTGGAGAAATAGGGCGTGTACTTGCAGAATCACAAAGAAAGTCAGTACTACAGAGAGAGCAGAAAATACATGCTGAGAAGTACAGAGGAGGGAGGGCTCACACAGAGGAGAGTTTGAGTGGAGCCTTGAAGGATGGAGAGAACTTAAATGAGCAGATGCTGAAGAGAGTTAGGGAGGAGAAGTGGGGTCTGACAAAGACATGCAGGACAGGTAACCAGAGCAACAAAACTCACAACATATTTAAAGACTAGCAAATGGACTAGTTTGGCTGGAGCCGTCTTTCATGTAGAGGAAGAGAGGGAGATCAAGTTGGAAATATGGCTTTATCATTAAGGACCAAGAAGATAATGCCAAGGAATGCAAATTTAGACTCAGAGTCTAGAAACCTATGTTCTAGGTCTAGGCTTACCTTCAGCCCACTGTGTGCTTTCAAAAAATCACTTCTCTTCTCTAGGCCTTGGTTTCCACATCTGAGAATTATGAGAAATAGATTAAATGATTTAAGTCTTTTTCAGCTCAGCCTTTTGATTCTGTGATTCTGTTTTCCTTCTAAGGCAATAGGGAGCCATGAAGTATCCCACAGTGAGAGAGAGACATGATCATAGCTGTGCAGTAACCATGAGATCTTCAAGGGCAGCTCAATGCTTGGCACATTGTTAGTGCTCAAATTGAATAGATGGGGGGGTGGTGACGTGGCTGTGGTAGAGAAACAGAGGTACATTTCATGAGCACATGAAGCTAACTTTAGGAAGTTGAGTTTCAAAAATGAAAGCCAGAATGTAATCAATGCCAGGTAACTATAAAGATAAGCTGAGCAGAAGAGAGAAAAGAATCCCTTCTTATGAAATAAACTCAGCTTCCTAACCAAGTCATTTTGGGGCAGGAAACAGTTTTCTAGAAACCAAGAAGAAAATCCAACCACTCCTTTTTTCCCATGGCAAGTCCTAGGTTTGCAGCTCAGGGCTTTTCCTGTATATGAAGACATCACAGTTGCAGACATCTGGGCTTCCTGCCCAGTTGCATCACTTTGCAGGGAAACATAGGCATCCGGGTTTTGCTAGAGGAAGAATCTCAGCTCTCTGGTGGCCAGGTAGAGGCCTTACCACTCCCAGGCCTGCAGTGCTGGGAGCTTTGTCATGCCTTGCAGCTCCTGCTACCTCCCTGCAGGGAGGAGATGGGCGGAACAGCTCACTCTCATAAGTGTACATTTTCAGTTCCCTGTCCTCAAAGCCAACAGAATGAGTGACGTCATTTCCCTTTCCTGTGTTTTTTCATCATGCTCTGTTTAACTAGCTCAACTTGCTGTCGTTCTTTCTCCTGAGAATTTCTGTAACATAGCTGGGTCCCCAAAATTGGCTAATTCTTCCTGCTACTTGCCTAAAAGAGACTGGGAAAGCCTCTGCTGGAAGTGAAGTCTGGGAACAAAAATTCAAACATATCCTTGAATTAATAGTTTCCTCACCTAGGAGAATAGTAATATACTCAATTCTTTTATTTTTCTTTTCAATTTTTCATTTTTCAGATACACTTGGCATACAATATTATGTAAGTTTCAGGCGTACAACATGGTGATTAGATAATTATATAACTTACAAAGTAGTCACCCTTAGTGCCCATCTGACATACATAGTTATTACAATATTATTGACTATATTCCTTAGGCTATACTTTACTTCCCCACGACTAGTTCGTAACTACCAATTTATACTTCTTAATCCCTTCCCTTCGTCTTTTCATCCACCCACCCCCAATCCTCCTCTAATCTGGCAACCATCAAAATGTTCTCTGTATCTATGTGTTTGTTTCTGTTTTGTTCATTTATTTTGTTCTTTAGATTCCACATATAAGTGAAATCATATGGCATTTGTCTTTCTCTGTGTGACTTACTCTACTTAGCATAATACCTAGGTCCATCCATATTGTTGCAGATGGCAAGATTTCATTCTTTTTTATGGCTGAGTAATATTCCATTGTATATATGTATCACCTCTTCTGTATCCATTCATCCATTAAAGGACACCCAAGTTGTCTCATTGTAAATAATGCTGCGATGAACATGTGAATTCACATGTCCCTTCAAAGTGGTGTTTTGGGTTTCTTTTGATAAATACCCAGAAGTGGAGTTACTGGGTCCTTCTTTGTCTCTTGTTATAGTGTTTGTTTTAAAGTCTATTTTGTCTGGTATTAGTATTGTTACCCCAACCTTTTTGTTTCCATTTTTATGAAATATCTTTTTCCATCCCTTTACTTTCAGTCTGTATGTGTCTTTTAATCTGAAGTGAGCCTCTTATGGGCAGCATATGTAAGGGTCTTGTTTTCTTTACCCTTATCTTTTGGTTGGAGCATTTAACCTATTTCCCAGTTAGAAAAAAAAGTGCAGCTTGCTTAACATTACTTAGAGAAATGCTACGTTTTCTAGGATTTGACATTTTTAGCGATCAAGAATTGTTATATTTTGTAAAAGGAAATGCCACTGCTAAAACCAGAATGCTATAAATAGAATGACGTCATTTGTTTTCAAAAACTGTTGTTATACTAGAGCAATGTAAAAATAATAATAAAAGTGAGATATTTTGTGACAAACTTTGGGGTAAGGTCAATGTAAAAATAACTCACTATAATCTGTGAGTTATTTCAGAGTAAATGCTGCAGCTGCAAGCATTGCTGGCAAGTCAGGGCAAACGGAGAATGGGTTCATCCATTTACATTTAAAGTAATCATTGATAGATATGTGGTTATTATTTTAATATTCATATTTTTATCTTTTTCTCTTCTTCTTTTTAAAGAGAAGTCCTTCCAACATTTTTTTTGTAATACTGGTTTGGTGTTGATGAACTTTACCATTTTCTTGTCTGGGAAGCTTTTTATCTATTCTTCGGTTCTAAATGATAGCCCTGCTGGGTAAAGTTATCTTTGTTGTAGGAACTTACTTTTCATCACTTTGAATATTTCATGCCAGTCCTTTCTGGCCTCCAAAGCTTCTGTTGAGAAATCAGCTGACAGTCTATGGGAGCTCCCTTGGTTACAAGTAACTATTTGCTTTTCTCTTGCTGCTTTTAAGATTCTCTGTTTGTCTTTAACTTTGGCATTTTAATTCTGATGTGTCTTGGTGTGGGCCTCTTAAGGTTCATCTTATTTGGGATTCTCTGATCTTCCTGGGGTTATGTATATTTCTTTAGGTTAGGGAAGTTTTCCATCATTATTTCTTCAAATAAGTTTTTAATTCTTTGTTCTCTCTCTTCTCCTTCTGGTATCCTTGTAATGCAAAAGTTGTTATGCTTGGTGTCATCCCAGAAGCCCCTTAAAATATCCTTATTTTTTGGATTTTTTTGTTGTTGTTGCTCCTCTGATTGGGTGTTTTCTGCTACCTTATCTTCTAAATCACTGCTTCGATCATCTGCTTCATCTAATGTACTGTTGATTCCTCCTAAGGTATTCATTATTTCAGTTACTGTATTCTTCATTGCTGACTGGTTCTTTTTATGTTTTTTATCTCCATTTTTATGTTTTCTATCCCTTTGTTAAAGTTCTCACTGATTTCATCTACTCTTCCCTTAAGTTCACTGAGCATCCTTATAACCAGTGTTTTGAACTCTGCATCTGGTAGATTGTTTATCTCCATTTTGTTTAGTTCTTTTTCTGGAGCTTTGTTCTGTTCTTTTATTTGTAACATGTTTCTTTGTTTTCCCATTTTGGCTGCCTCCCTGTGTTTGTTTACATGCATTACGTAGGGCTGCTATGTCTCCTGGTCTTAGTAGAGAGGCTTTATGTAGTAAGGTGTGCTGTAGGGCCCAGTGGTTGTCTTCTCTGGTCACCAGGTGTATCCCTTGGATGAGTTGTGTGTGACCTCCTGTTATAGTTGAACTTTCGTTGCTATTTGCAAATCAGTGGGAGGGATTAACCTTCAGGCTGATTTGTTATGAGAATCGGCCAGTGAGGGGCTGACCTTATAAAGCAGACTCACTTTAGCAGGACCCTGGTCCCTGCCCAGTCCACCCTCTGGGTGTGTCATTCTTGCTTGCAGCCCCAGGTGGTGCTCAAGCTCAGCCTAAGGCTGGCCACCAGGTGTGCTGGCCTAGGGGCCTCCTTGGAGAGACCCCATCACAAACCAAGTTCAGCAGCAGCCTGTGAAATTTCCAAGGGTCCCTGCCATGAGCCACCAAGCAACTGCATATAGGTGCCACTTGCATTGAGCTTAGAGTAGCCTAGAGAGGCCAAGCCATGAACAAAGGCCAGCTGCCACTAGCATGAGAGGTTCAGGACATGCTGAGGCCCGATCTTGCTTCTTTAGGTTTTGCAAACCTCTGAGACGTTTTAGGAAACTCCACAGCATGCGCCAAAGCAGGCCAATGGTCTGGAAAAGTTTCCAGAAGCAACTTGAGTGGGACCACAAGTTGGGGGAGTAGGGTCTCAGGTAATCACCTGGCTGAAGTAAATGGTGCAAGCCAGGTTGTTGGAGACTCAGTTATTGTGGTTGCCTGCTCCTGCATGCCAGAAGGGGCAAGCCTCCACAAAGAAATAATGAATTCTACCAGCACTCTGCCTGGGAGAAAGCTGCCCCTCCAGCCCTCTCCCTGAAACCAGGCAATTCAGTTTCTCCCTGTATGTTCCTGGCACCTTTCAAGCTGCTACTCCAGCACTGGAGCTCAGCACTGGAATTCCTTTTTAAGAGGAATTCCAGCCACCTTCTGTCTCGCTCAGCCACAATCTCTGATTGTTTTCACAGCCAGAGTTGTGGGTACCTCTCCTCCCAGAACTAGAATCCTGGGTTGGGGATCCTGGTGCAGGACTTGGACCCCTCGTTCTTCCAGGGGGACTGCCATAGCCGAGATATTCATCCTGATTTTTAACCACCAGTCAAGTGTTGAACCAGCCTATTCTATGTCTCCGCCCCTCCTACCAATCTCAAGACGACCTCTTTTATATGTCCTTAGTTGTAGAACTTCTGTTTAGCTAGACTTCACATGATTCTCAATGATGATTTTTCTGTATAGTTGTAATTTTGATGTGGTCATGAGAGACAGTAAGCATAGTTTTTACCTACTCTGCCATCTTGACCAGAAATCTCAATCCTTTCCTTTTAATTTCACAAATAAGCATGGAGATTCTCTGTGTGCAGGCACTGAGTTGAATGACCCAAGGAAGGGTACCAAAGTGGAAAAGACATGGTCTTTTGAGACCTCGGAGCATCATAGGAAAACAGACCCTCTAATGTAGGAATTCTTAACCTGGAAGAGGGTGAACGGGGGAAAAAAAATCCTTTTTCTTTTTTTTTTTACTAACCTCTAATCAAAATTTATCATTTTCTTCAATTATGATGATAGAGAACAAATACAAACCACAATAGTATTAGCAGTACCTGTGACTTTGTCACTGATAGAAATAAAATATTTTGTATCACATTACAGTTGTTTCAAACATCTCAAAATACCTTAATACTCATCACTACTTAGAAATGTCCATTGTTTGTAGGTCTGCTATTAGATCCCGTTAATTAATGTATTAATAAAGAATCAGTTAGTGTTATACTACCTTTTGTCATTTCCATATTTGATAGCTATATTTTAATAAAATTGGTTTCTTTTATAATTTTATGTATTTTATTTTATGCATTTAGAAACATTGTCCTGAGTAGGATCCATAGACCTTGCTGGTGTGCCAAAGGGGTCCATGGCACACAAGAGGTTAAGATTCCTGGCTCTAATGGCAGGCACAAAGGACCATGGGTCTGACACCATATCTTTCCAATTGTGACACAAGGCCTAAGGAGAATGAAGTTATTTATGAGGATGATGTGAGAGATTGTTTGTTATCAGGACTTTCTTAGAAAATTTAGAGTTTACATTCATCATAGATATGGTCGGGGGTGAGGTGTTGAGATTACTTCTGAGGGACAAGAAAGA
Source organism: Pteropus medius (assembly GCF_902729225.1). NCBI lineage: Eukaryota > Metazoa > Chordata > Mammalia > Chiroptera > Pteropodidae > Pteropus > Pteropus medius. The sequence continues at coordinate 313,217 of NW_024349227.1, forward strand.
TATCTGGGCTGGTTTCTTGGAGAAAGTTTGGTCTGAGTAAGGCTTTGAAGAATTAATGGTTTTATGAGCTTTGGGGATAGAGAGACTATGGCAGGAGCAGAAGGACCCTTGCTCCTTACAGCCGAAAGAGCTAGAACAAAATTCCTGAGACCAGAGAGCATTTCTGAACCTGAGGGATGGTATCCCTATGCATGTTAGATGGGGCAGGGATGAAGAAGGTTGAAAAGGGTTAGTGCAGTGAACGGTGAACATCAATCTGAGGAAGCTGCACTCTGAGACTTTGTATTACTAAGAACCAATGACTGTTTTCCTTTGGTAACTTGCTCAGGATCTAGATCAACTTTGCATATGTCACAGGAGCTCAACAGACTTGCTTAAGGATATATTTCTCTAACCAAATTCAAAGCACTTTTTCATGTACTGTTTCCCTGAAGAGACTCCTATTAAACATCACTTCTAGCTACACAACATAATGCCATTGCCACAACACAACCACCCAGAGGTTACCACAGAGGGACGTTGTCTGCATTCTGCTTCAGGGGCATCTCATCTAGAGTTGCACTTCGCTCTTCTTGGGATAGGTGTGGGGGATGTTTTGGAGGTGTTGAGGAAGAGTAGATGAAATTGGTATTTCTTGCATTTTTTCTTCCCATGCATGAGGCTGCTGGATCACATTGTACCCAGGTGGGCTGGGCCCAGGTTAGCAAGATTGCCAAAGGGCTTTTAGCTCAGGAGAGGGGTGGGAGACACTGATCTTCAAGTTTCAGGATGTGGAGTTAAGGATTATAAGACAACAATCAGGAACCAAATCAAAACCAAAGCCAGAGGTGCCAGACAAAAGGGACAATATTTCTCACTATGGGCTAGAAAAAGAGACAGCAGCACAAGTGGTAGAGGATGCCAGTGGAGGATAAGAGGAAGCCCAAGAGATTCCTAAAGCCAAAAGACAAAGCCACAAGCTTCCTCCAAGAGGGTATTGCCTAGACAACTGGGATTGTCTTTGCTTCATTCATTTATTCATCCACTCATTTATTCAAGGAATATTTATTTGATGAGTGCAGACATTTACAAAGTAGCTGTCCCTAAGGAGCTCGATCTGGAAAGAAGAGATGAATGCCGAGATACTTCTGACTTGTTAAGAACTGGAAAACTACTCTGGGTCCCAGGGAGCTCCAACGGATGTGGGAATGAAGAGGAAGGAGCAGAAGGAAAACTGCTTTCTACCCTGGGAGTGAGGTGAAGATTCTGGGAAGTTAAATCTAGGCTGGGGTAAAGATAGGACAACAATAGAATATGACTACAGGCTTTTTTGTTGTTTGTAGCACCTACTGTGTGCCAGGCACTAAGTACTTCATAAAATATTAACTCATTCAATCCTCAGACAACCATATAAAATAGATTTGATTATTCTCTTCATTTTCCAAATAAGGAAACTAAGGCACAGAGTCTTCATTGAGTGTCTAGTGACCAGAAAGTGACCAGACAGAGGCATCCAAGCCAGGGGGATACTGAGTCACACTTATCTCTTGGAATGAAAGCTGGATTCTGAACCCTCTCCTGGGCCCAAGTACCTAGTTCAAACATAGAGCCTATGCAGAAGAGGCCTCTTCGCAACATTTTACTGACAGTGATTTCATACAGACGTCTGAGACTGAGGTAGTTGAGTGTCTTTCAGTAACAGAACTAGAAGAATGGATTATCTCTAGAACACACAAGAGCTCATAACAACTTTTTAAGATTTCATCATCCTCCAAACTCGTTGGCCAATTGTGATACACTGACCCTTGAACCTCCAGGAACAGTTTGCTTCTGCCACTTACTTTCAGCCATTCGTTCACAGCTGTGTGGGGGATATCAAGTGATTAGCGTGTGCCAGTGATTGGTAGGAATGAGTGAAGCAAGGTTTGGACAGAGTGAAGGCAAGAGTTCTACACTGGAATAAGTCTGTGACAAGTCTGTGAAAGGGGAAGAACAGATCTCAGGTGAGCCTCTCAGAGGGATGTTTGAATAGTGAGGAGAATTGGGAAGGCTGCCCAGAGTCTGGCTGACCACACAGAAATTGCAAGCACCATATCAGGGACTCAGCCGAGGGCCTCACAGAGATGCAGACCTAGAGGAAAGCGCCGTTGGCCTGGGCCACTGCCTTTTGCTTTGCCTCACTCACTAGTTTAAAAAATGTATAAGAGTAAGACTCTTATACATTTTAAAAAATGTATAAGAGTAAGACTTTCTCAAAATAACAGTGTTTTACAGGACATAAGATTAGAAAAGTTGAGAGTCTTCAAATAGTAGCAACCATCTATTTCAAAGAGCACCAACCATATATCTACTATAAATGGTATCTCGAATCGTCATAACAATTCCATGAAGCAGCTATCTCCTGCATCTGTACAGATGAAGATGCTGAGGCTCAGATTAAGTAAATGAACACAACTTCTGGGCAAGTGCTAAAAGGCAGCCCCCCTAGATATGTGTGGCTCAGCAATTTGCTCTAGAAGAAGGAAGGAAGACAGAGTGTCCACTAGGAGGAATTCAAACACAGCTGGGGCAGGAACGTCATGTAATGCACTCAGAAGCCAACTTCTATTTCTTTGCTTTGTGTTGGTCCATAAATTCCTGTGTAATTTCACAGGTTTGTTGCTAGTAAGTCCAGACCCCTTTCTGCTCACTTGGATTTAATTGCCTGCATTGCTGATTTCCAATGTAGTCACCTGGACCCTGGGGGTTATGTAGCCTAGGCCAGAGCAAAGTGAACTCTCCCAGCAGCAAGGGAAGAGACCACTGGAGCCAAGAAGATTGGACCTGGCCTCACTTTTAAGATCTGCAGTCCCTTATCCATGTGACCTTGGGCAAGTCCCCCCACCTCCCTGATCCTCAGATGCCTTGATGATCAAATGGAGATAAGACCTCCATCTCCCCCTCCCCTGGCCTCTGAGGCTTGAAGGAGATCATTTACATAAAGTGCTTGGCACAGTCCTGCACAAGCTATAGGTTCCCTCTTCTTGCACCCGTCTAGCTTCTGTGCACCCTTTTCGCACCTTCTTCTAGCAGTTGAAGGTGAGCGCTAAATTTCTCGAAGGGGCCTGCAAGGAGCTGATGGAGGACTGAGAAGGTATGGTTTGGGAGAAAATTTTAAACTTGGCTCCTTAGCAGCTATTTATTAAGCACCAGTTCTGTGAAAACAAAAACAGAAAACAACACCAACAAAAACAAAAACAAAAACAAAAACGCAACTCTATGGACTACAAAAGAGATAAGAAAGAGAGAGAGAAACTCCTTTTTCTTAAATATTTCCTCCTCCTCCTCTTCTACTGCTACATCTACAACCATTGATATAACAATATGTCTTTCATGCAAGTATAGCTCATTATGCCAGTAAGCCTCCCCTTCCAGTTTCCCATCATGCGAGATGTGCAGGCGACATTCCATCATGACTGAAGTCTCAGGCTTTGGAATAGGACACTCTGAGTTTGGAACTGTTAAAAGATAAACTAAGGCATATCAAAAATTTTATGAGTTTATTTGAGCAAAAATCAATTCGAATCAAGCAATGCCAAATCAGAAGGGGTTAGGAGTGCTCCACTAAAGGAGCCAGGGGAAAGACAGTCTCGAGAAGGCGCAGAAGCAGTGAAAGGATGTTATTTGGTTGGCTATAGCTTAAAGCCTCACTGATTGTTTGGGATTGGTTGTCCTTAGTGTTTCAATTTCATAACTTGAGGCATTTCCGAGCTTAGATTTTGGTTAGGCTGTCATGGCATTAGTCTCACTACAGTCTAATGACGTCCTTGTTTAATTAATTTAACTAATCCCCGTTCCACAACTAGGGCTGCATGACGCTAGGTGTGTCATTGAAACTTGCTAAGCTTTAGACTTCTTCATCTGTATAATTGGGTTGGTCAGTAGCCTTTACCTTAGAGGATTATTGTGAGGAGAGTAAAGGAGAAGGCAGAAGTAAAACTTTCACGTCAGTGCCTGGCACATAATGAGCGCTCAGCATGCACACATTGTCATCGACATTATGGATCATTCTGGAACCAGGTTGCCTCAATTGGAAGCCCCTGGCTCTGCTGCTTATGACCTGTGTGATTTCGGGTAGGTTACTTAACCTCTCTGTGGCCCTGTGTTCTCCCTAGGGTTTAATTATCTTATTGCCAGCATTCACTGAGGTGGCCTTTTTTACTTTATTTTACTGTCAGGACTTCTATAAAATTGTCATGAGATTTAAATGAAATATATGTATTCACATCATAATATATTATGCATAGTTCTTAGATTATTGTCCAGCACATAGAAAGCACTATATAAAAGTTTGCTATTATTATTGTTTTATTTTATTGAGGTCATTTTTTTCAAGAAATGTGATTTAACACCTACTAAGTGCCAGGCAGTGAGGAAACTAAACTATCCTCATCTTCATGGAGTTTACAGCGTGTGGAAACAGATAATAAACCAAATAGGATGCTGGGGAAGCAGGCGAGGGGTATAAGATGGGCTGAAGGTGGGAGTGCAGGTATTATAGTTAAACAGGATCTCTTCTGAGTAAGGCTTGAAGGAGATAGAGGTGTCTGTGGGAGGCACACCCCAAGGCAGTCATAAAAGACAGAAATGCTATGACAAACCTGGTTCTACCGTCATCCAGTTGGCTCAGGATGGATGTCCATCCAAGGTCATGCTGGAAAAGTTGAGTCCTCTGAATAGCCTATCAATCCCATTAAAGCATAACACTGGAGGGTTTTTTTTAAGCCTCGCCCCCTGCTGGGGTTACCAGCTGTGGGGAAGGAGTGCATGGAGGCACCTTCACCTTACCTGACACTCACAGCAACACTTTCAGACTGGTGTTATATCCCCTTTTTACAGAAGACACTGAGACTTAGAGACATAAGTAATTTGTTCAAAGCCACATAAGATTGGAACAAGGTCTGCCTGACTTCAGAGGTCCTACTCTGTCTACTAAAACACACTCTGTGAACTCTCTTGCTCAAGAAGGAATACAGGAAGGGTACTTCAGCCAGCCAGCCACAGTATAAAAATTGACTCAGGATAGTGCATATAAAGTGCTTATTTCAGCACCTGGTGTACAGCAGAGGCTGTGTCAATTGTTGTTGTCCTTAACCATCTGAGGAATGTCCATCCAGAATTTGGTACCCATTTTGGCATCTCTCCATTCTACCCAGGATACCCCGTGTCTGGGGCCGTACTCATTCAGCTTTGTCACATGACAACCATCCCTCTGTCAGAAACACCCTTCTCTAGCCCCACATATATACCCGTGGAGGATGAATTTAGGATCAGAGAAGATGTATGTAGAGTGGGAGCAGTAAGAAATAAATGACAGAAAGAAATAAAGACAGAGAAAGTCAGAGAGAGAGAAAAGGCAGAGATACAGAGAAAGGTGTTGGTGGTCAGAAGCCCTCTGTCCATCTTCCTGATCATTATATAAAGGACAGGGTGCTGGAGGGAGACCTTAGAGACCCAGTTCAAAACTCTTCTCTGCGTTATCTTGCTTTGGGACTCTGAATAAATTCTTCTCTCTCTCTAGACCTCAGTTTCCCCATCTATTTATATTCTTTAAGGCTCCATTCATTTCTAATAGTCGTCATTTAGGACTCCCTGACTAACCCTCCCTGAATCAGAAGACACTTCTGCTCATTGGAAAAACAGAGTTTATTCAGAAAAATCAGTACAATATGCACTACAGGATATCGCTCAGCTCATATCATAGACATGGGATAAACAAATTCACAATAAATTAGGGGGAAGCCAAACCTTTTTCTCCAGGATGGCCCACAGGCCCTTTCAATGGACATATTTCATTATAAATACGACAGTAGACTACTAGGTTTCTTTCAGGTATGATCAGACAGCCTGGGCCAAGCCAGTTGGACTTTTAGCTACAAGGCGAGATCTGCTCAAATATAGATTTTTCCCTACAATACCTCAGCTTCAGAGGAAAGAATTTCAAATCAACAGAGAGATGTCATCAAAAAGACCCTTATTTGCATAAAAATGGGCCTTCTCCATCTCTTTCCTCTTCAAAGTGGGCTGTCTCCTACTGGAAATCTCAGGGCTGTTTGCCCCTGGGTAATCAGGTTCGTTGTCATCAGGCAGTGGAAGCTCCTTGATGATTCTTGTGAACCCAGGCCAGAAAGACATCCAGCTCTCCCAGAGACTTGAGGGCAGCAGACTGGACTTCCAGCTGAAACCAGGGAAATTATCATAAGAACCTGTTTTTCTAGATTGCATAATCGTTTTCAAATCACTTTCCCCATGTTCCTGTCCCCATGAGGTGTTCTTTTTATTCATTGATTATATGTGCAGAGTGTACAAACCCCAAATTATTTTTTCAATGGGCAGCCCAAATTGTTTTTCATATACAAGTAGTTAAATCATGTCAGCCACTTATAAACAAAATTTTAAATTCTTCATTTTTTTGCCCTCTGTTTTTCTTTTTCTTAATTTTCACAGAAAAAAAAAAAACTTGCATTCCTGGAAAGTTCTTCTGCTTATTCTCCTTTTCACATTAGCTTTAACAGGGGTCCCCCAACCCCTAGGCTGCAGACCAGTACCAGCATAGCCTGTTAGGAACCAGGCCGCACAGCAGATGAGTGGCAGGCAAGGCCAGCAAGGGAAGCTTCATCTGTATTTACAGCCGCTCCCCAGCACTAGCATCACTGCCTCAGATCCACCTCAGATTATCAGGCATTAGATTCTCATAGAAGCACCAGTCCTTGGTGCCAAAAAAGGTTGGAGACCACTGCTTTAGAAGGTTTCGATCCCAGGGTAGGGAGAGAGTGTTGTCCCCATTTGACATATTGAAATATCAAAGCCCCTAAGGATCAGTGTCCTACCCAGTATCACATAGATGGTTGGCAACAAGGCTAGAATTAGAACCCAAGTCTCCCGCCTTACTCCACCTTTTCCTCAGCAGAGTAGAGGAGATGATAAGATTCAAAAGTCCTTTGGAACCAGACGGCATGGGATCAAGTCCCACCTTCACAACTTAGTTGCAGTATGAACTTAGTTAAGGTACTTAACCAGTTTGTCAAATGCAGATAATGGCTCATAGCAGTGTTGTGAAGAATAAATGTGTTAATACCTCTAGTGTGCTTAGAACAATACCTGGCTCATAGTAAGAACAATATGACTCTTGGCCATTGTTATAACAATATCCTGTAGAACCTCTCTACAAAGAAGCAGAGTTCTGAACAGACTCCCTACCTCCATGCTATTCAAAGAATTGGCATCATTTAGGAGTGTGGTCTAAATGAAGAATCACAGGCTTCATTCAGACCTTCTGACCCAGAATATGCATTTTAACAAAAATCTCCATGCAATGCATATAAGAAGCACTGTTTCTACCTCCACCTGTGTATGAGACGTGCATCTATGTCTACACGAGGAGCATGCTCTTCTGAACCACATAGAATGCTCATGACAATTACAGGCCACAGTGACATCTGGCAGGTAATGTGTTTCTTGCATAACCGCTTCTGAGTCACTGGAGATCTTTGCTCCTTCTGTATTACCCTCATCTGAAACAGTATGTGCTTTCCCTCGAAATTTAACACAGGTTAAGTCTAATATGCGAGGGCATTAGAAAATAGTGGAGGAATGATGGGGAAGAGGAACTCAGGAAGTCATCAAATGAGGTAAAACCAACACACTCTTTGCAGACACATGGAATTGGGAAGGTCTACAATAAATACCTGTTGAGTAAATGAGTGAATTTGAGTGGCAATGAGGCAGAAAGGCTGGCATATTCTCAATCAAGCTCCTACTTGTCATTTCCACCTTCCCCATCTTCTTCCCTGTCCTTACCTGATTATAGTTGTTGTGGATGATTCTGGTTGCATTGGTGGCTTCCTGCCCGCAATGACACAGTCTCTGCTCCTGCTGTGATAAAGTGAAGGCAGCACCGATCAGAGGACCTTTCCACCCTAGCCAGCACTTTCAACTACCTCTCTGCATTGAGTGACATTTCGCCTTCCTCCCAAGGTGAGAGTCAGGTGAATAAACTCAGACTGGAGCAGCAGGGGGACGTAGGGTCTGTTTGTAGAGTCACCCTGTGTTTGAGCAGGGCTTTTGCTTGTTCTAGGCTGACAGCCCACCAGACTGGAAGAGCCAGGAAAATACTGCCAAATCTGTCTTGTCACCACTCAGTGAATGTAGCACCCCGCAAGGTAGACACTCAACAAATATTTGTTAGGTTGTTAATTATATAATTGATTTGTGAATCTTAATGTAAGTGGGACAGGGATCATGACTTCTAACAATTTTAGAATTGGAGGCACAGAGAGGTAAAGTAACTTACCACAAAGTCACACAGGAAATCATTGGCAGGGATGGGGCTAGAGCCCAGGATTTCTCCTAGTCTAAGATTTCTTTGACTTATTTGAATTTGGTTTTATTTCTGATGTTTGATATTAATAGATAACAATGAATTCATAGGCTATCCTTAGGGATAGGCTATACCAGGGAACCACCCAGAGGTTGATTGGTATGGAAACCCCAAAGAGCCAGAAACAAAAAAACTAGGGGTGTGCCTATGGTAAGCCTGTAATCTTTGGCATACCCCTCTTACACGGCAGCCCTGGGATCACATAAGGAGTACTTTAACTAAGTGGTCACCCTAGGAGAATTATCCATGAGGAAACCTGGGTCTCGTGAGGTGTTGGTAGAGAGGAAGCCCTGGGCAGGGAATGACCACAGGAAGAGGTTCTTGACAGTTCTCCCTGTGGACAAGAAGGGCAGGGAATTTCCTTTGACTCCAGGAATGATTTCAGAAGGCCAACTGGGGCCAGCATATCCTGGGCTCTCCCTGGGGCAGACGGAGAACAGATGCTTGGAGTTTCAATATGGTGACTCACACATTGCTGCAGAGCCTTCTGCATGTAGAGGAAAGAGTTGGCAATGCTGCTGATTTTTCTCAAGATTTGGGGGTTCAGCTCCTGATGGTCCTTGAATACCCTGTCCACGTAAAATGCCAGAAGGTTCGTGGTCATGCAGCACACATCTAAGGGCTACAGACACAAATTAGAGAAAGACCCAAGACTCTTTTCTCTTATTATCTTAGAGACCAAAGCAGCCTATTTGCATAGAAGCAGGAAGAAGCGAGATAACTAAAAGTCACTTTTAAAATTCATATTGGTCTCAGAGTATTCATCTCCTCTTACCACATCAAAGCTACTTATGATGAAGACACTAAGGAGAGATTGCAGTTCACCCCTTTCTATTTATAGGGCCAGGAGATTAACAGTGGATGGAACCCAGTAGTAGACTAGAATTCTCTCTACAGCATCCCCAACATGTCATCACAAACTTCTGCTTTAACTCTTCTAGGAATCAATCATCTTCCTTTTGAAAGAACCAATGTCTGAGCAGCTTTCTTAAAAAGTACTCCCTTACATTATGCTGAAGTCTGCCTCTCTGTAATGTCTCCTATCCATCAACACGGATTTATTCAATGGCTATTTCATGTCAGGTGTGTGCTGGGCATATATTCTTTTTATTGCAATGACATTGTGTTTATCTTGGCCACCCTGCTTGGCTCTCCTCTAGGCTGTCCTTTTTAAACTGCAGGGAATCATTTAGATGGAGCTGAGATTAGTAGGAATGGAAACTGACAGCTGCGGAAATGCCTACATCTGGGCAACTCCACAGCTGGCAGAGTGTGGATCTCTCTAAGGGAGGGCTCCTGAATTCCCAGGGTAGAGCTCAGAGCAGCTGGCCAGGCTGAATTCCTTTCTAGCAGTTTGCACCCCACCCTGAGAGTCAGTGAGTTATCTTGCAGGAGACTTACAGCTTAGTTTGAAAGAGAAGGATATACGACAGGATAGTGCATTCATCTTTATTAGCATTAAAGCAGCAAAACCTCCTTGGCCCCATGGGTAGCTTTTCCTAGATAGCAAATTCTACTTGCAACACAAAAACCCTTCTCTTGTATTGTTCCTGCTGGTTATCTTAACCAAAAGGGCAAAAAATTGCACACCTTTGTTTTAATTGGGGAGAGAAGGAGGGAGGGGGGAATATAATAAAGACCTGCATCCTCATTGATTCCTTTCCTTATGCCACAGCTATTTCTAGACCTTGAAAGGACAAGAATCTGGAGACAGAGGAGTGAGATGTGACTAATCTTCACTCAACCTCTAACTAGTCATTCTCCCTCTCAAGGCATTAATTTGCTTATTTGAAAATGATGATTTTAGAATAAATGGTCATATACAGTTGGCTAGAACAGTATTTATTAAGAGGCTACATTGGTTTACCACAAATAAATCAGGTCCAATGCTACCTAGAAGAATTACCCTGTGCAGAGAAGCCCAAGGAAATACTGATATACCTTACACTCTGTCACATCAATACTTGAAAAACACTGAATCTTTCTAGAATTCTTACAGGGACTGGAGGAGCTCACTTTCAAAGGCAGTTCTCAGTTGCCCCCTCTATAAAGTGAATTGCCACCTCGTAAGCCAACTGTTTTGTAACACACATACTCTCATCAACTCTCATCAGGACAATTGGACTGATCTCCACAGCGGCTTCCCTGCCTTGAATTGTAAAGAACATCATCAGATTGTCTTTCTGAAAAGCATTGTGATCATACAGCCTTTGGCTCAAAAACCTACAGCGTTATTCACAGTGGCCAGGACATGGAAGCAACCAAGTGTCCTACAATAGATGATTGGATAAAGAAGCTGTGGTACATATATGCAATGGAATATTTCTCAGCCATAAGAAAAGATGAAATACTGCCATTTGCGACAACGTGGATGGACCTTGAGATAATCATGCTAAGCAAAATAAGCCAGACAGAAAAAGTTGAAAACCACATAATAGCAATTATATGTGGGATATAAACCTAAAAGCGACAAACAAACAAGACGAACAGAGACTCAAGGACATGGACTATAGACTAGTGGTTACCAGAGGGGAGGGAGAAATGGGGAGGGGAGGTACATGGGGTAGGGATCAATATGTGGTGACAGAAAAGAAATGGGCGGTGAACACACAATGCAATATATATATATATATATATATATATATATATATATAATATATATATATATATATATATATATATATATATATACATATATATATATATATATATATATATATATATATATATATATATATATATGCCTCACTGTTAAATTTATACCTGAAACTTACTAGATTGTGAACCAATGTCACCATAATAAAAATTAAAAAACAAAACAAAACAAAACAAACCCTGCAGGGACCCCCTGTTGGCTGTATAGAAGGCCAAGGCTCAGCCTGCCATTCAAGGTTCTTGGTAAAAAGATTCCAATGTATTTTTCTACCTCATCCTCTAACACCCACCTTCAGATCCCTCACACCACATTCATTATTTTATACACCCGTTATCCTATTCTCCTCAAACCTCTTTCTTTCTTTTATTCACTGACCTACAACCAACCCAGCTTTCAAGTCACTGCTCATTTTCTTGGCTTCCCCATGATTCCAAAATCACTCTAAGCCATAGAACATGTGGCACCTCAATCTCAAGGTAAATGATGCTTCTTTAATTTCTCCCAGGCACTTTTTTTTTTAAATTAAATGTATTGGGGCAACATTGGTTAATAACATTATATACATTTCAGGTGTACAACTTTATAGTACAACATCTGCATACTCTATTGAGTGCTCACCACTGGAAGTCTAGTGTCCTTCTGTCACCATATATTTGACCCCTTTAACCCTCTTTGCCTTCCCCTAACCCCCTTCCCATCTGATAACCACCATTCTGTTGTCTGTATCTATGGGGATATAAAACAAAAAGCAACAAACAAACAAAAAGAAAACCTCACAGATACAGACAACAGAATGGTGACTCCCAGAGGTTTCAAAGTCTCTGAGACACAGTGCACTCTAACACATCAGTTGATTAATGAGAGGGCAGGAGTGTTTAGAATACACTGGAGACTAGGAAAGAGAAGGGGACAGGGTGAGGATTTCTTTCTCAACCCAGGGCCACTTTATCATAAAAATAACAATACAGGAAAGAACAGACACAGCCCAGTACCTTAACGCTGCGCAGGATCTCCAATGTAGACAGGATGGTAACATTTTGGAAGATGTCCTTAGCTTGCTATGGAGGAAACATAAGTGATGAGTATTCCACGCCTTCCTGAGACATAAAGGATCATGAGAAGGAACTTGCTCTTTGGGTTAGGATGTAAGATGAGGCAAGCCCCCTTGCCTACACCTTCACCCAGAACCCATACTCACGATGGCTCCTTTGATTTCTCGGAAACTCTCTTCTATATGGTGCATGTCCATGGAAATCAGACATCTCCTGAGACCTCGGGTGTGCACTGAGCACAAGAAGAACATTGTGCCCAGGAACCAGAGGGAAACACGCTGTGCCTTCATGTTCTGCAGGAAAAGTGGAAGTCAGCTGCCCAGCCAAGAGTGGAGAGCAATGAAAGAGACCCCCGACTGAGCTCCCCTTTGGACCTCACAGGGCAGGCTGGGCAGCAACCAAGAGAACAGACTCAATGCCTGTGGAGTTCAGGGGTATGTGTCTCCTCCTCTGGTTTTCTTGAATCAATTATATGTGTCCTTTCCCCTCCCCCCATGTCCCCACCTCCACATAAGGAAGCACAATACTCTCAAGTCCCAGGGAGTATGTGTGTATATCACTCTATTATGACTCAACACAGCTCACTTTGTCAACGGGGGTTAAAAACATTGTTTTTAATCAATTAAATAAGAAAAACAGGGTTGGTAATCCACCCTAGGAATTAGGCAACAGATCTGAAAAACCATGAAAGCACGTTTGGCTTTTTCTATTTGCCCCTAAAATAGGCAACACCCTTTTATTACAAACCCCCACTGTGTATCTGCTTAAAATCATTTGTTTGAAGCCAATTATGAAGATGATGCCTTCTGGAGAAGATGAGAAAGGGAGGCACAAGACATCTCCTAATAACTAGCCACAGTGAAGAGGAAGAGGACGGCTACTCCTGCAGGGGGCAAGTTGGGGGCTTCCCCTGTGTCCTCCCACGGAGCCGAGGCGGGGGGAGGGGTTGGGGTGGGGTGGTGAGAAACATGTTTGCAGCTAGTCAGTCCCTGGGCAAGGCCAGACCCAGAGATCTTTGCTGTCTCTTCTAATTCTCTCACCCTTCCTGCTCGGTCCTTCTCTGCCTCCTTCATTTAAACACTTTAAACAGTAGCATAGAATACACATTGAGAAAAGTGCACAAAACGTAATTATGCAGCTCGTTGAGTCCTCTTTCTCTGACTTCTCCCGTCAGTAGCCCAAGTTTCACAAACAGGACTTACTTAGCCTTAAAGATAAGTCTTGTAATGTGCATAGACCAGCCCTCTGTCCAGCGTCCTCCGTGTGCCCACTGAGGACGTGTGTCCAGTGTGTGCATAGACCAGCCCTCTGTCCAGCGTCCTCCATGGTGCCCACTGAGCGCCCTCACCTCCAGCTGTGTGTGTGCTGAGGTTTGTGTAGTGTGCGTGGCAGTGGAGGAGAGGGAGGCACCGAATATAGGGTGTCAGCTGAGGAGGCTGCAGAGCACACGCACCCATACTTCCTACTTATAGTTCCAGTTGCTCTAACTATAATGCGTGTATGTGCAAGCGTGTGAGCCCCAACTGCCCCCTTTCTCACCACCACTCCCCAGATGTTTTGGGGGATCCTCAGGATCTTCTCCAGAAAACCAAGAAATAGCAAATCCTGTTTCATAAACCATTTTGCCTCATCTCTCTTTGACGCAGCATCACTCCCAGTGAGAGAGCAGGTGTATACTGGAACCTCAAGAACGTAGAGCCCACTGGCAGAAAAGTCTATAGAGTCCATCCAGAACTCTATCCTGCCTAAAGGCAACTGAGGAGCTTCTAGAAAGCCAAATGACTAGGAAGAGAGCACAGTTTTTCTTCTGACAAGATAACAGTTGGAAGCTTTGGGACATTGCCTGCTTGTCCTATGCCGGGACGAGACCGAGACATCTTGTGGAGGAGAAAGATGCCTTCCTTAGCTTGGTGAGGCGATTCCAGACATTTTGGCAGATTCAAATAACAGTAGTAGCTAACATTTATCACACATGCCACATGTGTCAGACACTGTGCCAAGAATTTTACATAATTATTTAATGCTCACAACTACCCTGTGATGTAACTTCTGTTTTTATCTCTACTTTACCAAAAAGGGAGCAGAGACTCATAGAAGTGAAGTAACCTGCCCACAGTTCATGGCCACCACATGGCAAAACCGGCGCTAGAAGGCAAGCAGGCTGGCCTTAGGCCTTCTCTCTTTACCTCCACACCATCCCACTGACAGCTCTACCCACTCTGGGATCTGAACTAGAGATCCAAGCTGATCCCCTTATATCACATGGAAAGGAATGCATTTCTGATTGGGTTGTCCGAATTGGTGGTGCTCAATTTAAAAAAAGATTTTTTAAAAGATATTTAACACTGCAAAGGATTTAAAAGAAGATAAATTATAAAGTGTCCTGCATAGTTCCTAGAATAAAAAGGTTATAGTCAATGTTACATTCTCTCCACTTCCTTTTCTTCTCTCCTTCCTTCTTTTCCATTCTCCGTCTCTTGTTATTGAGAATAAGGTACCAGAAAGTTCACCCTCTGTATGAAGCACCCCTCCGCATTTTACAAAATACCCAGTACCTGGGACATCATAGGCCATACACAATGGTGACAGGTCACCTCTCCGTAGCTGCGAAAGATGCAGGCTAGAATGAAGATGAATAAAAACCTCTGATGGAGGCTGGCATGAGGCTCACCTCTCCCTAGGTGCTTGAGTTGCTCCCGTGTCTTCTCTCTCGGTGCTCTTTCCACTTAGTAAGGGATGCAGGTCACTTTTATGCAGGTTGATGCATAAAAGAGGAAATGCTGTCAAGGACTACTGGGTGGGTTCACCTTTGGGAGATTGCTTTTCCCTTGTTTCCGTAGTATCTCATTTCTTTGTTTTCTTTTCTTTCTTGTGTGAGATATAGCTGATTAATCATTATTAAGAAATGCTTCTTTCTCTGGGTCTTGACATGCAGCTTCTAGGAAAAATAAACTCCCCATCATCATGCAAATGAGAATTTCTTGCAATTCTATATCCATACAAAAAAAATCCAAGTTAGGTCACTTTCCTAAGAGCTGTGGCATGCCACCAACTGTACCCGGAAGGCAGACTCAGGAAAGCACTCTCCTGACAGCCACACCCTGCAAGCAGCCAGGCCCATGAGACTCTCTGCAGGTGCCAGTGACTCCAGCATACTCTACCTGCCCAATGCCTCACACAGCAGTTGAGTACCTACCAGGTGTCAGGCACTAGCTAAATGCTTTACATGCATTATTTTGTATGACTTCATGGGAAACATTTTTTTTTTCTCAGAATGTAAGAATTTCTTTGGACATTATCTCATTCCTCTTTATCTTGTCCCTCGAGGGCCCTTTCATTCTCTATGAATGCAGAGAGAGAAAATGAGACTGGGAAGGAGAGGGGTTTGAGGACAGAGCTGGGAACAGAGCCTGGAATCCTTGTTCTTGGGCCAGAAGACCCATACCTAAATTACTTTTTTACACAAACTCTAAATCATTTCCTCCCCAAACACAAATTCTCAAAATAAACAGAGCTTGTTTTTAACAAATGAAGCAATTCTGGGATGGGATGCAATTACAAGAGATCCGACAGGCCCTTTGGGCAACAGGCTGGTCCAGGGGGCTGGAGAAGACTCTGCTCTGTAGCTACACTGGGGAGGCAGAGTCTCTCCTGGCAGGGAAGGAAAAACGGCAGGGAGGACTAGGGACTTTAAATGGAGGGAGGTGCAAAGGAAAGGAGCCCCAGGGTTTGGGGGGTCTAGCATCTTGAACAAAACGAAACAATTCATATTGAAGGAAGCAGTAGATCATAGTGGTCACAAGGTAGCTCTGGATTTAAACCCTGGCTCTCCTCCCTCTGTGAGACACCGGACAAGCTACTTAAGACCTTTCTGAAATGTCATAAAATAGGTAAAATAAAATGTGAGGATTTGAATGAGCTAATGGAGTTGATCCATAGTAAGTGCTCAATAAATATTATTTATTTGGATGTCGTGTGCCAGGCACCTGGAATGAGAGAGACATCTTGAGTTAAACATAAGCTCTCTATTCCTTCTGGGGACGGAAGAAAGAGCTACTCTTGAGTCCAGAAATACCTCCAGATCCCCACTCCTGCTTCCCCAGGGGAGCTGGGTGCTGTTTCCCCACCAGGGCCAGAGCTGCCTGGCTCATAGTTCACAGACTTTGGCCTAGCCCCACATGTGAGAGGATTGCATAATTGTCTGTGCTGACTCTCACCCCACCTCTATCCGCTTGAGCTCAGACTGTATGTTCTGACCCAGCTTTCGTTTCAGGGCAAAGATGTCATATTAAAAGGCTCGCAGAGGGAAGAAAAAATATGATGTGTTTATAGCTCCTATCCAGCATGCAGGGTATTGTGGTGGCTGGGACTATAGCTCTGGAGTCAGCCCAGCCTAGGCTGAATGCTTCTGCCCCCTATGGCTGTCAGGCTGAAAGCAAGTCAGTTTATCTGTGCCTCTGTTTATTCACCTGCAAAATGGTGCTAATCATGCTTACTGAATATTCACCAGGTAGGCATGATGTGTACATTAAATGATTAAGCCCTTAACACAGTGCCTGGCACGTAATGAGAGATTAGAAAGTGATAAACTTTGTTATTAATTTTACAGCCCCTAAATTGGGAAGAAAGGACAATAAAACGTGATTTCTCTTTATCTCAACTCTTGGTGCGTAACACTTACAATAAAAAATAAGAATAAAGATTGAGATAGAATGGCATCCTTTCCAGGACTGCAAACTATGGATTTGATCCTTACATGTTGGGTCATGTCTAACCTTAGAATTGGGTCTTCTAGAATCATTTGGCCCATCATTGGGATACCAGAGTTCTATTTTCCATTTGTTAAATGGGAAAGTAGAAAGAATATGAAGGAAGACCAGAGAGCCAGAATGAAGAAGGCTCTGAGTGACAGACATGTGCTGAACACAGTTCTCTCCCACTATCCACTCCAACATCATGAATCATTCATGGTGGTGCCAGGGCAATTTCCTCTCCATAAAAGAGTAGGGGCTGCCCACTCCTAAGTGCTAAGTCCTAGAGCTCAGACAAAAACTAAGCCAGGCATTGCACAACTCCAGAGGGCACCATGCCCACTGCTTTTTATGAGAATGAGACTCCATGGAATTGACTAAAGTGTGGCCCTACTGAGTGATCTGAATTAAGTAGATTAGTTCTATGTGAATAATTTCAGTTATATTAAAGGAAGAACCCATCATTGTGAGGATTATACAACACTAGAAAGTATCATAGAGAAAGGAGCTGTAAAAGAAAGAAATCTTCGTACTGATGGATGCCTATTTATTTGGGAAGTAAACAGGGACTTAAAAACAAACAAAAAAGTAATTATTTAAAGGTCTTGGTCAATATATCTGTATTGTAATTATATATTTGAAATTTTTATATAGCTTTGAAAATAAAGCAGAAAAAGGTAAATTTCCCAGTTTCGGGGAACCTTAAACCTAAAAAGTTTCTCCTCTATTTGAGATTCAGAAATGAGAGTCAGAAAAGAAAACAGAGAGAACCCAATTCAAAATTCTCATTACAGGAGTGGACAAGTGGTCCTGTGAACCACCCCTACCATCACGTAGTGAGGAAGTAGCGTGCTCTTCCCTAACCCCAACCTCCTGACTTCCAGCCCACTGCCCTTTCTCACCCCACACTGCCTTCTCATCTCAGGATCAGGTGGCGTGGAATGGAACATAAAGCTGTGGGGAACCTTAAGCCTGTTTAGCAGGGCGGGTGATGTAACTCTCCCAAGCCAAGCTGTTCTGACTTGCCTTCACCGAGGAAGTCAATGATCTGAGGAAATACAAACTGGCCGCTCCTGTACTGGTGGGGAGGGAAGGACAAACCCACCTGGAGTGCCTGTGCTACATCAACCTGGACTTCCCTTCTCTTTTTTCTCCCACGGGGCTCTCAGTCAAGGCCTGCTCAACTAGGGCCACAAATGCTCTTTGACAATCTTATGTCAATGGGTTCTGTGGCTCAAATGCCATAAAACAGCCCCTGGAGAGACAGGGGAAGGGGAGCTGGAGATAAGTAATGGAAAGAGTCCAAGCATTTGCCTGCCTCTCCTGGATCACTGACCCGGTCTCAGTTCCAAAGACCCATCCTCTCCCAGGCAGCCAGACTTCCTAAAATGCCAACCCAGTTTTGGTGCTCCCCAGCCTAAACTCCCAGCATGGCTCCCAGGGGCCTCCAGGATGAAGGCTAAGCCCCTTCCCATGGGAGTTCTAAACCCATCATAATCCAGACCTTGTCCATATCTCCAACCTCATCTCTCTTGACAAGCTCCCCACACCTAGAAAGAGCTGCCCTTCCTTTCCTGCCTTGCAAACACTTACCCAACTTTCAAGACTTAGCTGCAATGTGACTTCCTTTGTGAAGTCTCTCTTCCCTTCCCTCTGCCCCCCTCCCCTGTTTGAGGTGACTGCTGTTCCCTTTATATTCCCATCAGATGAATACAAGATACCCAATTGACTTCAAATTTCAGATAAACACATTTCAGTGCTTACCCATCTGGAATTCAAAGTAGATTGGTTATTCTGTATTTTTGTTTGTTAAGTCTGCCAACTCTACCCTAAACCCTCTACAGACTTTAATATCAGCCAGGGCCAGACCCAGCTTGTTTGTATGGCACCTATAGCTCATGGGTTGCTTCTTAAGAAAAGAAATTTTAAAATAGAAGTACAAATTTAAGGACAAAAGTGAGTATTTACTTAGAATGAGAAATAAATCACAACAAATTGCAAATTTTTCAAGGCTGACAAATATCACAAACATCACAAAATCCAGAAAAATAACTCAACATCTTTATAAATTAACTGCCTGGCACCTCTGTGTTTGCTCCTTCAATGACAGTGATTTTTTAACTAGTATTTTCTATAAAGAGAGTTTAAAAAATAATAAGTCAGTCTTTCCTCTGACATGGGTGTTCAAAATTGGGTTTTTGTTAGAATTCATAAATTATGCTACAGGTTTGCAGTCTACAAACACAGAAACTGATAAATTCTGATTCACAAGATTCTCATCAAAAGAGAAAATAGCATATGATTCATTTCTAATCATATATATTACATTAAGTAATCTTTCCATTTTGACTAGATTTTAATAAAAACCGAATCTGTGGCTTCCAATTTTTCATGTCTAATGCCTGGAAGAATCTTCGATGCACTTCCGTCCGGTTTCATACATTACGAACCTTGCTTTACTTCCACTGCCCACACACTTCCAGTAATCAGAGTCAGCACAGCACATAGAAGGAGTGTTTCTGGGTGCCATTCTTACACTAGATGAGTACCAAGATCCTAACCACACGCAGATGTGATTATAGTCCATGTAAATATAGTTCTCTAAAAGCCAAATGCATTCCAAGTCAACTATTCCTTAGCCAGATTCCCTAGATGCTGTGGCCTCTCTAATGTCACCTGACTTGAGAGCAAATGTGACAGAGGGGAGGTCAGAGTGAAAAAGGACACTAATCTTAATTGATTAAGGCTAACATACTTTACTTTTGTGAATTTTACAAGGACATATGACATGTCCAGGGACTTGAAAGGAGCCCACACTGGCGAGGGGCCCCAAATTTAAACTTTCTTAGCTAAACAGCAAATCCCCCCTGACCACAGACCCTACAATAATATATTGTATTTATTTGTATTTTCTAATTTAATTTTTATTTTTAATCAAAGATTTCCACGTGTATAATTTTAGAAGGCATATATAAGATGAAACACTGAGTTCAGTTGCTTCGGTCTGCCCTACCCTTCTATCCTATGACTTGTAAGCGATATTCAGCTTTCTCTTCTGCTATTAGCCCCATAACTCTAAAGAATCAGAAAAATGGAATCGGGTCCAAATGTTTTATGTTACCTTTCATTCCATTATCTTATGTTTCTCATGGGCACACACTCAAAATTCATAGGCAGAAGAAGCTGGACTAACGGCAAAGCTAAGAAGTATTGAGCACATATATCCACCCGGGTACTAAATGAAGAAGCACCTATATTCATTATCTCTTTTAATCTTCACACCTGCTCCAATAGGAAGACATGATTTTGTGTCTATTGTTGTAGACAAGGAAGCTGAGATGTAGAGCTGTCAAGTAGCTTGCCCAAGGGCACCCAGGGAGGATAGGATGCGATCTTGGTAGCCTGACTCCAGCACCATTATTTTTTACTCTATCAGACACAAGAGAGCGTCCAATCCAGCCTCCTCATTTCCAGGTCAGGAAACAGCAGAGAAGCAGAGAGAAATATCTTGCCCAAAGCCACACAACTGAATAGTGGTGGATCGAGGACCAGAAACCATATCTCTGAACTCTCAGTCTAGTGTTCTTTCCATCTGCACACACTTTGTCACCTCCTCAGACTTCAAACCTTCTTCCCACAAAAATAAAGACATTTCTTCCCTTCAAGCAAAGAAAAAGCAGAGCAGAAAATGGCATAGAGTATGGCTTGAAAGCACCCTTCCCAAACAACAAATCCAGGCACGTCAGCAGAAACTGTGATTCTTTGGAAATCGGATATGGTTTTTCCCTTATTGTTAAATGAACCATGACACTTGAAAAAGAGCTGCTCCCATGGGCACGAGGAACCTGGGAGAGCTCCACCGCAGGAGACCAGGGAGGAGCAGGAGGTCAGGCCGAAGGCTGCCAGCTTACTGTGTCATTATAGTAAGTGAGCAGCAGAGCAACAAGATGATGAAACCATCTTGCATCCAAGGTTTCCTAGAGGAAACCCCAACCAGTAGCAGTCTCTACTGGGGTGGCACCACCCCAGCTCTTGGGGTCTTGTCCATTTAGAAAGCTAGAGGCTTCACTGAGACTTCCTTTTCTGGACTTCTTTTTCTGGACTTTCTCCCCCTGGGTTGGCTAAGCCTCCCTCCTCTTCCGGGTACAGGTTCACTCAATCTGGCGTGCTGAGTAGGAGCCAGCTGTCGGCTTCTCTCAGTAATGAGCTAGAATTTTCAGCTTAGGGCTCAAACTTGAAGAAGTAGTAGTTCTTCCGGGGACGCTTCTCTGCCAGCCCCGCGGCATTCTTTGCCCCTCAGTCACCCCTCGACACTTGTGGACGTATTTGCGCTCTGTTCACTTTCACTTTGTGCCAGTTGGGGCATTCTGAAATCTCTCTCCCACCACGTTTGAAGCTTAAGGAGGACTGAGACTATGCCTTCCCCATTCCGACTAGTGACCAGATGGCTCCTTTGTGAAATCAACCTTTTAGTTTGAGAATCTAAGGTCAAGTTCTTGCCTGGATAGAAACTCCATGATGGCAAGGATCTTGCATATCATGTTAATAATTTTACTTCCAAAATGAAGTACATAGAAGGACTCCATAAATGTTTATTGAGTGGATAAAGGAATGACAGGGAATGAGACCTCCCAAAGGCATAAACAATTTCATAGTTCTTTAATGTTTCCACACACCCACCTGTACAGGGTTTTGGTGAGTTCAGCATGAACAGTTTGCCTGCTAAAATAGGTGCCTGGTTCTTTAGTTCCCCTTAGGTGAAGCCCTTCCATAGAAAAATCAGAGAGTTCAGACCCAGAGGGTTTGCATGCTTCTCTCCCAGTGTCCAAATCAATCAGATCCCAAGAAGGATTAGAGGCAGGCAACCCTGGCTGCTGAAGAGTTGAATTATATAGGCCTTTTTCTTTCAGTGTGTGCGCCTGTGTTGAGGATTAAACAAAATATGGTACCAAAAGGAAAAAAAATTTCTAAACATGACATTTTATTAATATTGAAGATTTATCACACAGAAAGAGAGAAAAAAATCAATTAGGCCAGTTATATCAAAGTAAAATTAATTATTTGCCTAATGCTCTTGAAACACAGTAACACTCGGGTACACTTTACATGCCACAGTAACTTGCTGTCCCTGAAGCTTTTCTTGTAACATGATTAATGTTTAAACACAGAAAAAAGTTAATCATACACAGCCTACGGATCCAAGAAGTCTGATTCATTCCTTTGAGAAACTGATGAAACATATAGAATGGCCCCCAAAAGTGCAAATATACAAAACCTTTCCTTCTGATGTTCATCTGTGGACCTTTAGGAGTCCATGAGTTCCAAACTAAAAACCTTAAAAGACTTGGACTTGGGCCTAATTTTGGCACTTGCTGGCTGTATATCTTTGGACAGGTCAACCTCTCTGTACCTCAGTTTCCTCATCTGGGGAAATACGGGTGATAATTCTTGCCCTGCCCTCCTGGGTGAAAAATGTGATGGGACTAAGAAGTACAAATTGATAGTTACAAAATAGTCACAAGGATGTCAAGTATAGCATGGGAAATATGGTCAATAATATTATAATAAATATGTAGATAGTGTCAGGTGGGTACCAGACTGACTAATCAGGGGATCCCGTCATAAATTACATAAATGTCTAACCATTATGCTGTACATCTGAAACTTATAAAATACTGAATGTCAACTGTAGTCGAAAAATAAAAATTTTTTTCAAAATTCTGTCTACATATGTGAGGGATGATTAAAATACAGGGAGGGGCATTCATCTAGAAATGAAGAGTTGCCTTTTTTCTCTACCTATTTACCTAAGAGCAGGTTACAGCACGCTCAGCGATGGAAGTCACAATGGAAGACACAGAAACAACAAAAAGGATCTGAAGCCAGAAGGGAGCTGCTCGCCTGGTCTTTCCGTTGTTTGTTCAGCCTAGTCCTGCCTGTAGAAGTGTCTTCTCAGGGCTGTGGGCGTCAATCATTCTTCCATAGGAAGAAGCAGGGGTGAATGTTTCCTGGCTCCCGTAGATCTACAGCCCCACAGTGACTGGCAAAGCCAAGTGATGCTGAGTTAGGGAATGAGCACTAGGCTTAGGGTGACCAAGTGTCCCGGGTGGCCCGGGATGGAGGAGTTTCCTAGGACATAGGACTTTCAGTACTAAAGATGGAAGAGTCCTGGGCAAACAGAGACAAGTTGGTCACTTCAAGTTGGACTGAGAAAGACGATCTGGGTTTTAGTCCTGGCTCTGCCACTTTAGTTGTGTAACCTTGGGCAAGTCTCATA
The DNA here is from genome assembly GCF_902729225.1 of Pteropus medius. Taxonomy (NCBI): domain Eukaryota; kingdom Metazoa; phylum Chordata; class Mammalia; order Chiroptera; family Pteropodidae; genus Pteropus; species Pteropus medius. The sequence goes on from NW_024349227.1 coordinate 336,351, forward strand.
AGGCTATCTTCTATTAGCCTCAGTTTTCTCATCTAGAACGTGGGGCAAAAGAAAATGAGATGATATGATATAGAGAACACCTTCTAGTTGAAGGGGGAAATTCAATAAATATTCTTTAACCTGAGAATATTCTTTAACTTGAGGCTGGCAGAGAAGCATCAGGAACACAACTCACTGAGAAGAGACTGTGCTTCCCTCTCCTCCCTCAATCCTCCTCACATTCACGAATACCATCTGTCCATCATTTCATACTCTTCAAACACTTTCACACATGGTATTGCTTTATACTCAAAATTCCACCTAAATAGGGAAGATGTTCTTATCTCCTTTTTCCAGATGGGAAACTGAGACTCGATGATTAGAGAATCATCATGCCGCCAGGAAGGGCTAAAACTCTAACCTAAGCACCTTAGCTCTTAGTCCAGGCCTCTTCCACCAAGACCACTCTCCTTTCCTCCCCCGTGGGACGGCTGCTAGAGCTCCTTCAACATGGGGGCCCAGGCTTCCGGAGATATCAAGTGGCAGTGACAGAGCGAGGACCAGGGGAAGACATCCCACCCTCAGCACACGTACTCGTGATCACTTCTCAGCACCACGAGATTCAGAGCTGAGCATATTCTTTCCTTCTCCTTTTACAGCTCTAACTACTTCATTCGGATGCTTCTTTTTATGAAAACATTTTTATTTAAGTATACTTAATATGCAATATTATATTAGTTAGTTTCAGGTGTACAATACAGTGATCTGACATTTTTATGCCTTACAATGTGATCTCCTCACTAATTATAGCGATCACCTGTCACCATGTAAACTTAGCACAACATCATTGACTATATTCTCCTTCGCCTTTGTCCCCCATCCCCCACCCTCTCCCCTCTGGCAGCCATCCCTTCGGTCTCTGTTTCCATGAGTCTGTTTTTATTTTGTTTTGTTTGTTCACTTTTACGTTTTTTTAGACTCTACGTATCAGTGAAACCATGCAATGTTTGTCCTTCTCTATCTGGTTTATTTCACTTAGCGCAATACCCTCTAGGTCTATCCGTGTTGTCACAAATGGCAAGATTTCATTCTTTTTTATTATTGCTATGTAATATTCCATAGTGTGTGTGTGTGTGTGTGTGTGTGTGTGTGTGTGTGTGTGTGTGTGTGTCACATCTTATTTATCCGTTCATTTATTGATGGACACCTAGGTCGCTCCCATATCTTGGCTTTTGTAAATAATGCTGCAATAAAAATGGGGGTGCACATATCTCTTCAAATTAGTGTTTTTGTTTTCTTTGGATAAACACCCAGCAGTAGAATTGCTGGGTTGGATTCTTCTTAAGTGAAGAAAAGCAGGGGCTTCATCCCCATGACTCGTGCTTTGAGAATTCTCTTTTAGGAAGCAGCCTGTGAGAACTTCAGGGCCCTGGGGGGCGGAGAAGGGGGTAGTAAGAAGAGCTGAAGCGCAGGCCACGCCCTCCATTCTTGTCCCTTGTCCTTCAGTTACATCTTCTCCCTTCCAGACAATGTATAGTGTTGTGTCTGTTTAATAATGCTTTCTCTTTTTTAACCATTGGAAAAGTAATCCTTTTTTTTTTGGTATAGAAAAATTATGGAGACTACAGAAAAATAGAAAGTAAGAAAAATGGTCACTCATAGTCATTCTATCCAGGAATAACCTTGGTGTCTTTTTTAACTCAGGATCACCTAAAGAAAAATGTTTAGAGGGTACACACAGTGACTTATAATCCTAGGCCCTAAACCCCACAAGGGTATTAATTCAAGCCCACTTTCGTCACATGTATTCAGTCAGCAAACACTCAACTAGGTGGTGCTGTGCTAGATTCTGGGGATATAATGTTGGGCAACGCAAGCAGTCTTGGTCCCCGACAGGCCTCACAGCAGTAGGGGAGGCATCGTTAACCAGCAGCTGTCCTCACATCACATCGAGATCTGGCCTCTGTGCTAACACTTCTACCACATTCTTTTATTTCATCTTTACAACTCTGCGAGGAAGTATTATTTTCAGCCACAGTACACAGATTGAGGGAACTTAGGTAAAAAGAGCTTAAATACTTTGACAAAACCGCAGCACTAATAAGGGAGGAACTGAGTCTGGACCCCCAGAGTCTGACTCTGGAGTGGGGTGAGGGTTATGACAGTGCTGCCCTCAGGAGCCCGTGTAGGATGACCTCACCTGGTCCACGGGTCAGGGAAAACCTCCCAAAGAAAGTGAGGTTTAACTAGAAACATGAAAGGGGTACTGGAAAAAAATCTGAATTTTCTTCCCCCAGACCAGCAACTAGACTCCAGCATCCACCCCAGGATTCTTGATGATATTTTCCCCCAGCTGTAGTTCTTCAAGGCCCTACATCTGCTGCCCTCACATGTCTTGCTCTTCAGCCCTTCTATTTGGGGGTGTTTCCCATTAACGCTTCTCAGTTCTCGTTTCACTCAAGCCTGGGACCCTGCCTTGTCTCCATCTCTCGGGGACATCTTGGAAATTCCCCCTCCCCCTTCGCCCCTCAAACTTTCAAGCTTAGTGCAGAACCCTGCTTTTCCCAGAACCAAATATCAATCACAGTTCAAGCTAAAAATGATTAAGTTCCCCCAAATTCCAGGTGGGGTGGGGCCAGAACATGATGAGGAGAAATCTGGGACTTTTCAGCTCCAGGCCACCTCAGAAAGGCAGGGCAAGAGCAAGGCCTGAGGGAACTTGAGGAACCTCCAAATTAAGGTGCAAACCAAGCCTCTACCCAAGGAGGATTAGCTTTTGTTCTAGTGGGTGTAATTTCCCTCCAGCTTTCCTTCAAATGACCCCAGGTTCAAAGGGAATAGGGAAGGTGGATGCTGATCCCAGGGTGGCAGATACCAGAGAAGTCTGTCACTGACTCGCTTCTGCCTCTCCTTAGCTCTGCCAGGCCTGGGAAAGCTCAGAAACACCTGGCAGGTAGCAATACCTGCATCCACCTGCTGCAGTGGAAGCCAATAGGAGAGAAGCTGATGGTGCCAGAGCAGGAAATAAGCTTTGTCAGAAGACACACCCAGACTCTGTTAGCCAGGAACACACTTCCTCTTCCAGAGGATTCCTCTTTCGGGAATTCTAACTTCAGGGAACTCCCAGAGCCGGAGGAAGGGGAGTAGCATCTGGGAGGGTGCCAAGGTTGTTCAATGTCCCATTCAATGGAAAAGGCTAGTGCAAAAGTAAAAATAATTTTTGACAAGGGCAGCTTTACCTCTGAAAACTGCAGAAGTCATCATTATCAAAGTACTAACAGCAGCAGCAAACATTTATAGTGTGCTCACTATGTGTAAGGCACTGTCTAAAATGCTTTATATACTTGAACTCATCTGATCTTGGGTCCAAGAGAAACTGCTTCACTGTGGCCCTTTACAGGTGCTGGGTCCTGCTTCTAATCTGGTATTTTGGTAGCATCATTTTAACTTACAAAATCTGTTTTATCATCACATCTATCATTGACTCAACATTACTGAGCATCTACTATGTACCCCACACTGGGAATACAAAAACACAACAGTCCCTTCCCTTAAAGAGCTAAGAATCTAGTGAGAAAGAGAGGCAAATAAGAAGGACAAATTATTACAGAGTGATAAGTGCTTTGAAGAAGAGAAATATGCAAGCTGTGGGGACACAGAGGAGAGGTAATTAATGCAAACTAAAGTTTGCAGGGATAAGGGATATCAGAGAAGGCTTCCAATTGGAGGTGACCTCTTGACTGAGTCTTCAAGGCTGCATAGGAGTCAAGGATAGGGAAGGAAAAGCATGCTAGATGGAGGCCTGGAGATGGCTGAGATGGCAAGACCTGGGAAACACATGTTGCTTAACGCAGGTAGAGTTTGGAAGCGGGGTGCAGGGGAGGGCGGCAGGAAAGTATGAAGCAAGATCATGAGATCCTCAGAGTTTGTGTCAGAGGAGCTTCACAGCGCCAGGCCCCAGCTGTCCTTCAAGCTACCCCAGATGATGTCATGTAGGATAAAGGCAAACTGTTCTTTCTAGGTCGAACCCAAATTTCAAATTCATGAGTGATTAAATGATTGTAATTATTTGAAGCCACTGTTTTGAGATGGTTTGTTTTTGATAACAGTTAATCAAAACCATCACTTTAAACATGGGGGCAGCTGAGGAGGAAGAGGAAGGCTAAGTGGAAAATAAGCATCAATGATGGGTGCCAATACTGTGATCTTCCCACACCCCATGTTTGGTTAGAAGTATACATTGCTTGGCTAACATCTAGAAGCTAATTATATCAGCGAATTACTATCACTATATGATTCTAGATGGTGCTAAAGGGCCTTTATGCTCCAAATACAGGGCACATTTCCAGAATCTGAATATAAGGAGAGGAATGGGGTAGGATACTAGTAACGCAAAGGGTAGAGACTAATAAAGTAATATCAACCTAAAGCAGGGGTTTCTAATACCTGGCCATAGACCTCCACCCTTTCCCGTGTCCTATCAATTATTTTAATCAATCACCTGGTTGAATAAAGTTTAGGATGCCATGTTCATCAAACTTGTTAAAGACATGGAACCTGGAAGGCTCGTGGGTATGTGGAATGACAGAAGGAATATCCTAAAATATTTTGACAACGTGGAACAATAAGCTTAATCCAACAAGATAAAATTTAGGAGGGATAAATATAAGACTTAATGTTCAAAAAAAAATTTACAAATATAGAAGGAAAACGACGTAGTCTAGCTACAGGATAAATGAGAATCACCTAAAAGTCCAGGTCTTGAGCTTAGATAGATGTAAGTTTACATTTTAGATACACCACTTAGTAACTGTGAGATTTGGAAAATTAATTAAAACTCTCTGAGCCTAGTCTTTCCTTGTAAGAGTTAGAGATAATTCATTTAATGGGTAGTTTCTGGCACAAACTAATGGCTCAATAAATGGCCAGCAAAAGATCTAAGTTGCTTGTAAAGGTATTGCCGAAACTATGGCAACCTCCAATTCTCTAGGAAAGAGCTGTCCAAGAGAACTTTCTCTGATGGCAGAAATGTTCTATCATCGGTGGCCACTAACCACATATGGCTATCGAGCTCTTGCAAGTGCTGCAACTGAGGAACTGAATTTTTAATTGTAATTGTAAATAATTTAAATTTAAATGACCACATGTGACTAGTGGTGACCATATTGGACAACCCGAGTTTAGATCGTATTTTTAAAAATGCTAAACTCTAAATCTAATTAGGATCTGGAGCAAAGGGACAATTTTCACTTGTTTTCTTTGTAAACTTCTGATTTGGTCGACTTTTTATTATAACTAAAGTCTTTAATTTGAAAAGATTTCACATATAAACCCACAAATTCTGTCAACATTATAAACATATCTGACGCTCCCAATGGTTTTCTCCTGCTCCACTGTAACCCTTCTCTCCTGTCCCTCTCCCTCATGTCCCTCCTCCCACATATGCTTTGGAAATATTTTCTCCCATTCTGTGGCTTGTCTTTACATTCTCTTAGCAGTTCCTTCCGAAGAGCAGAAGTTTTTAATTTTGGCGAAGTCTAATTCATCAACTTGTTCTTTTATGGATTGTACTTTTGGTGTCATATCTGTGGAATCTTTGCTTCAGCCAAGGTCACAAAAGATTTTTCCCTATGTTTTCCTTTAGAAGTTGTATAATTTTAAGTTGTACATTTAAGTCTATGATTCATTTTTGTATATGGTGTATGGTAAGGATCAAAGTTCACTTTTTAAAAGGGATATCCAATTTTTACAGCACAATTTGCTGAAAAAGACTATCTTTTCTTCACTGAATGCCTTTACATCTTTATCAATTATCCAAATGTGTGTAGGTCTATTTCTGGACTCCCTATCATGTTTCACTGACTTATTTATCTTTACACACTGTCTTGATTACTATAGCTTTGTAATATGTCTTGAAATCAGGAAGTGTTAACCCGGAAAATTTATTCTTTTTCGAAGTTGTTTTGGCCATTATTAGCCCTTTTAATTTCTATGAATTTTAAAATAAGCTTTTCTATTTCTACAAAAAGTGTCTTTTGGTATGATTGGTATTTGTTGAATCTATTATCAATTTTGGGATAATTGCTATATTAACAACACTGAGTCTTCTGACCCATGAACAAGGTATATTTCTTCACATATTTAGGTTTTGTTTAATTTCTCTCAGCAACGTTTTATAGTTTTTACTGCACCGTTTTTCATATATTTTATCAAACTTAAACATGTATTTCACATTTTTATTATAATTGTAAATAATTTAAATATCGTAAATAGTATTTGCTCAATTTCAGTTTCTGATTGCTTGTTGCTAGTATATAGAAACACAATTAATTTCGTATATTTAGAAATACAATCAATTTATTGTGTATTAATCTGGTATTTTGCAACCTTGCTTGACACACTTACTAGTTCATAGCCTTTTTGTAGATTCCCTAAAATTTTCTATGTAGACTATGAATAAAGACAGCTTTATTTCTTCCTTTACAATCTAGATGCGTTTTATTTCATTTATTTATTTAAAAAAAACTTTTTTTGCATTATTGCAGCTAATGCTGCAATCTAAAATCTCAAACACAATGTTAAACACAAGTAGTAAGAGTGAATATCCTTGTATTATTTTCGATATTAGGGAAAAAGTATTCGGTCTTTCTTTGTCAAGTATGACATTAGTTATAGGTTTTCCATAGATGCCCTTTAGCAGATTGAGGAAATTATTTTCTATTACAGTCATTAGGTGCTATAAACGTCCCCCTAAGTATTACTTTAGTAGCATTCCACAAATTCTGACACGTGGTGATTTTGTATTCATTTGGTTGGAAATATTTTCTAATGTCTCTTTTGATTTCTTCTTTGATCCGAGGGTTATTTAGAAGTGTATTATTTAATTTCCAAATACTTGGGGGTTTCCAAATAACTTTCTCCTACTGATTTCTTATTTAACTCCATTGTGATAAGAAAATGCGCACGCGCACGCACATGTGTGTGCGTGTGCGTGCGCGTGCGTGTGCGTGTGTATGAAATCTCCGTTTTACTTTTGACTGGTGTCAGTATAGCATATCTTTTGGCATTTTTTTGCATTCTTTTATTTTTAACTTATTTTTGTCTTTCAAGTGTATTTCTTATAGACAGCATATAGTTAGGTCTTATTTTTTTTAATCCAATCTGATAAACTCTGCTTTTTAATTGGGGCATTTAGGCCGTTTGCATTTGATGCGATTATTGGCATGATTAGCTTTAAGTCTACCCTTTGGCTATTTGTTTTCTATTTGTACCATCTGTTTTTTAATACTCTCCTCTTTTTCTGCCTTCTTTTGAATTCATTGAATTTGTTATTGTCATTATTATTATTATTATTCTATTTTATCTCCTCATTTGTCTTATTACATATAACTCTTTGTCTTTTTATTTCAGTGGTTGCCTTAGGGTCTAGTATACATCTTTAACTTATTACAGTCTACTTTCAAATTATATTATATTATTTCATATAAAGTGTAAAAGCTTACAGTAGTGTACTTCCATTTCTTCCCTCCCAGCCTTTATGCTGCTGTTACCATATTTTACCTAGATGTATGTTATCGCCTTCAAAATACATTACTGCTGTTTTTTAAAGTCATTTATTGTTTAAAGAGATTCTTTTTTTAAAAAAAAAACCAATACATTTACTTATATAATGCCATTTCCAGTGTTCTTTAATCCTTTGTGCACATTCAGATTTCTATCTGGTATCATTTTTCTTCTTCCAAAGAACTTTCTTTAACATGTTACATAGTGTGGGTCTGCTGGCAATGAATTCCTTCAACTTTTGCACATCTGAAAAAGTCTTTTTTACCTTGTTTTTTGAAAAATATTTTTTACTGCATATAAAATGCTCGACTGAGAGATTCTTTTCTTTCGGTAATTTAAAAATAGTATTCCACTGTCTTCTCACTCGCTTTGTTTCCAATGAGAAAATCCGCACTCAGCTTTATCTTTGTCCCTTTGCTCATGTGTCTTTTTTATCTGGCTGCTTCTAAGCCATGTTTGATTATATTTTGCATTGGTGTTTTCTTGCTAAGACTATGTATTACATAGGATTGTGCTACTCCCATTTGGCTGATTCTCATCCCAAAATCATGTTGATAATAGGTAGAATTGACCTAACCAAGAAAGCCACATATTTATAACAATGAAGAAAAGGGTACAGGCATCCCATATTTTCCAAAAGTCTGTGTTCTTATATTTGTACCTGTTTTTGCTAATTAAAAGAAAGCCAAAGAGGATGTTCACTTTTATGAAAAGACTGTTAAGTATGATATAGGTCTTTCACAAAAGCATTTCAGTAAGCAGGACATGCACTTCACTTTACGCCATTTCAGCTTACAAAAGGTTTCACGGGAATATTTTACTTTCAGAAAGCGAGGAAACCGCTACTTTAACTCAGGATTTCAAAAGGACTTGTGTGACTGAACCCACCCAATGGAAAGAGAACTCTTACCAGTTCACTTTGTCAGCAAGTTCACATTTTTATTCTTGAAAAGTTCACGTTTTTATTCTTGAAAATGTGGCAAAGTTCACGTTTTTATTCTTGAAAATGTGACAAAGTTCACATTTTCAAGAATAAAATTTTGATTGCTTCTTTTCACATTTCTTCTGTGGCAGTTTTAAAACATAGTCTCCAAAATTCTTTGACATTCTTCACACGGAGAAGTGAGATCTATGTCTTCTGCCCTTGAATCTGGATTTTGGGACCACTTGACTAATGGGATGCAGCAGAAGCAACACCTTGCCAGTTTCTGGGCCCAGACTTTAAGACACTGCCAGTTTCTATATTCTCTCTCTTAGGTCTCTTGTTCTTTGATCCCAGCCACCATGCCATAAGGTTCCTGGAGGCAGGCCCATATGGTGAGGAGGCTCACATTCCACTGCCATGGCTGAGCTCCCGGAGAGCCAGCCCTAGCCATAGAGTGACACATTTTGAAAGTGGATCTGCCAGCCCCAGTCTAGCTGTTTCAGCTAACATTGTATGGAACAAAAATGATCTGTCTACCATGAGCCTTACCCAAACTGCAGATCTGTGAGCAAAATGAATGGTTGCTGTTGTTTTATGCTTCTATGTTTTAGATGATTTTTTACATAGGAATAGACAAACAGAACATCCTCCCTAAAGAATTGGACCCTAAACCAATATCTCAAGCAAGTAGCTTCTGCTTGGATCCACTGTGGTTTCTTCTCTTCCAACTTTTAATCTTTCATATGACACAGGTGGTTTTTTTCTTCCAACAAGGATAAACTTATCCTTCTGGAGGGCTCATAGTTATTTGTAAAAAGCACTGTTCTTCAGATCTGTATATGTTCAAGGTATATTCTAATTATATATTTATTAACTGGTTTCTTCTGAAACTCTGATTCTCTCCATTATGCTCTAAAGATTGCTGCTTACCTGCTGTCTGTGTTAATCATTGTCTCTTGCTAGTCTTCTAATTCAGTCTACTTTGATATCTGTTTTCTCTGCCTAACTGATGCAACCTAAACTAAACTCACATTTAGTATGGGAATGTTTATTAAAAACTTCCACCAATTATGCCTCACTGAATCAGTTAGAGTTCAATCAGGAGATCAAAAACTCCACCAGCTATTTGACTAGAGAGAGTTTAATATATGTTAATATATGTAAAAAGATCCTAACTAGGTAACTGTATCAGTCAGGGATCTCCAGAAAAAAGAACCAAATCTCTTAATATATATAAATAGATTTATTTCAAAGAATTGACTTACACAGTTGCGGGGGCTAGCGAGTCTGAAATCTGCTGGGCAAGGCAGCAGGCTGGAAATTCTCAAGTAACAGCTAATGTTGCAGTCTTGAGGCACCATTTCTTCTTCTTCCAGGAATGCTCAGGTTTGCTCTTAAGGTCTTTGAACTGATCGGATGAGGACCACTCAGATATATATAAAATAAGCAAGTAACCGATTAGGAGGCCATAATTGATATATATAACTTCCTTCTTTCACTATTCATTTCATATTTCCTTTGCTTTCATCCAGTAATCAAATGGCTGGGGATTTTTTTATATGGTATGGTAATCCACTCTGCCTGAAGGGTCTGAATTATCACTGGTTATAGCTTTGGAGGGGGCTAGAAAAATTGTCATCCTCTATTATTTTACTGTTGGACATGAAAATACTAAAAGCCATTCCAGAGAATACCCTGGGTTTCAGATACAGTCCTCCTTGCCCCCAATGAATAGCAGTAATCCGATTATCCTTTGGTAATCAATATCAATTACCCTCTTCTTTGCCTGTTGGTTCAGTAGCAAAAGGAGCCCAAAAGGGCCAGGTGGCAATATCATCTTCCAAATTAAGGCGATATTGTTGTTTGTCCTGGTAGAAGTATTTGTGTGTGTGTGTGTGTGTGTGTGTGTGTGTGTGTGTGTGTGTGTGTGTGTGTGATGAGGGGTAGAAGGGTGGCAGCCAGGAATCAAGACTTCAAACTAGCAGTGCTCAAAGTTACAGTGATTGAAAGCAAAAAACCTGTGGGTGGCCTGTGAGCTTTAATAGTGAGAGAAGCCAGTCTACTTCCACCTCTGATTCCCAAGCCCACATAGTTTGGCCATGGGAAACCTGGAACTGTATATTTGTCCATTATTCAAACTATAATCATGTCCTTGGAGGAAGAACTTATGTCTTTTCAGGGTATAATCTCCCAACTGGTACCATACCTTCAATAAGCTAGCTTCTTAATCTTTCTATTAGGCCAGCTGTTTCTAGATGATGGGGTATGTGTTTGTGCCAGTTAATTCCATTGCTGCAGTTACTTGAAATGACTTTCTTGATCGAAAGCACTATTGTGTGCAGTACACCATATTTTGTAATCACAGGTGGTGCTGGCAGAAGATTCTTGGGCAGAAAAACAAATATGTCCTGCTCAGAATACATGTCTCCTCCAGTGAGGAAGATCTTTTGCTCCCCTCCATGATGGAAGGAGTTCAGTGTAATGAACTTGCCCCTAAGGGCTGACTGAGCCCCTTAGGGAATGGTATCATATCAGCAGCTTAGTTCATTTGGCAAGTGAAACATTCAGCAGCATTGATTTAAAAAAAAAAAAAGGCTTGATAAGGGCAAGTTCATGTTGTTGGGCCCACACATAGCCCCCATTCCTACTATTGCTACCACTTTATATGCAGGTTCATTAAGCAAACACTGGAATAGCTGGGAAAGAGGCTAACTGAAATCCACAGGATGGGTCATTTTGTCCCCCTCGAATCAAGGAATTCTACATCTGGAACCTGTTCAGGTCTATAAATTGGATGAGAGGCCACTCAAGTCAGGTTTTTGGCCACTGGACTTTTTATATAGATCAAACAACATTTTAGTAGGCTGTCAATCTTTTTTGTTCCTAGGTACACTATGCTCAATTAGTCCACTAAATATCCTTAGGTGCGTTTTATTTTTATTTTCTCACTACAATTGACATACCATATTATATTAGTTTCAGTTGTACAACACAGTGATTAGACATCTATATATTTTAAGACCTCTAGATTTTGGTTTGATTGTCACTAGTCCCTGTTATCTTTTATAGTAAATGTGATCTCCTTGTCTCTGGCAGTTAAGTTTTGTCATTTGGCTTCTGCTGTAAGGAAATGCCATCAAGCCCATTGAAATCAGGGACCAAATGGAGGCATCTTTCACCACTATAACATCCACCAGTGAATTTTTCAGAGATGCAAGTGTGACCACCAACAATGTATTTCTCAATGTCTTAATGAGGTGTCCTCTGGTCCCTTTGGTTGATATATTTGGGGGGTAGGTGTGCAGATCTCTTGTGATAGTCATTTCATCATTCCTTTCTCCCTAAGTCTTTAATGCCTTCCTCTACATCATGTCGAAGAAGTTTTAGCATCTCTGCCTTATTAAACATATGCCACCATTGAGTCCCAGGTTTGGTCGGCCAACCAAGAAACTTTTAGAGCCACTTTCAGTTGTAGGATTTAACACATTAAACCCAGAATATCTAACATGTGCACCCAATAAATGTGATCTGATACAGTGCTATAGTCTATCATCCTTGGTCTAGCACCATTCGAATATACTCCTACATATATTCCCTAGGTTTCTGCCAATACATATTACAAAATCTTGCACTTATTTTAGCATACAAGCTATTTCCTCCTGAGTCAGATTTTGTACGTGTTTCCCCTAGAGAAAGCTGTGATCTGGCCCTAATTATGAGTCTAATGGCAATAAAGAATGGTTGAGACGGGTCTGGAGAAGAATGGGCATCCCCTTAAAGGCAACTGTCCCCAGATGAAGTTGCTGTAAGGTTTTCAAAAACATCGATGGGATGGATAATTCCATATCTGGCAATTGCTGAGTCACAACATGCCATCCACTATTTAATCTGAGGAAATTCCCATCAGCCTCTTTAGAAATGAAGGAAAGTATTTTGCAAGTGATTTAATGAAAATGTATCCTTCTCACTGCCTCCAGCACACTCCCACAGCTACCATATTTCTTGTCTGAAGCAGTTCTCATCGGAACTGCCCGGCCTGCTATGGCGCCATCTAGTGGTGGTTGCTCTTTGAATCTTATTTTCTCAAATGCTTCTTTTAAAGTCTCTACCAGAGCTGAGGACTGGACTGAGAATTGTTTTGCTCAGCTGGCCAGCAGTCTTTCTTTGAGGCTGAGTAAAGTGAGGACCTGGAAGGAAAAGCCAGTAGAGGTCAGACTCACAGATGGTATTTCCAGAAACTCACACCCACCAACCACCCACACCATTCGAGACCCAGTATAACTGATGTTACAGATTACAAAGCCTATTACATGTGGAGATCACACATAGGGATGTGGGATCTTTAATTACTATCCCCTCTTTTCAGTGAGAGTGGCCTGAAAATATTGAACTAGTCGAGGTTACATAGATATGAAATGGTAGAGACAGGTAGGCCAACCCAGATCTTCTGCCTAAGAATGCTACATCTGCCTCTCTTCACTGTTCCTTAAGGTGCTCCCTCTTCAGATAGCAACTCTCATGGGAGCCACCTCAAGGGACACCATTATCAGCATACAGATTGTCTTCCTGGACTAGAGAGCAGCTTTGCTCGCTCCCCCGAAACAAGACCTACTCCTAAATTCATGAGGAGTCATGCGAGTTTCTTTCCAGAGCCTTCTGCCTTTCCTTTCTGTCACCCAGGATCCTCACGCACCCTTTCACTCGCGGAGGCCCCGCCCCCAGGCCTTCCTTTCTGGAATAGCACCTCTAGTGTCGAAGTCTCTGTTACATCTTTCTTGCCCCTTCCTTATTGTGCCACAAGGTGTCCTTGTTGTCCATGGACCAAAAGTCCTAGGGCTGCTGCAGGCATGCATGCAGACCACCAAGCCCCTCTAAGCAGAAAGCTTTATCCTCATGGCAGCATTTTCTGGCATTCCTCTGAATGTTAACCCACTGTGAGTCCCGTGAGTCCTGTGGTACGTGGAAGGCTCGCTGTGCTCCTCACCTCCCACCTCACCACTCTTACTCTATCTTAATTCTAGACCTCTGACTACTTAGTCTTTTCCTACCTTACTCCTGCACACACACACACGCACACACACACACACGCTCACACACACACAAAACGCCCTTCTTACCTCTCCCTGATTCACTGAATCTTACCTATCCTTCCTTCAAGATCATAATCACTCCACATGCACAGCTAATTCTGCTCTGAGTTTCTGCATTACATCGGTCTATAGCAATTTTTATGGAGCTAAATCAGAACTAAATGAGGAACTGAAAACACTGTATACTAGATTCGTTCATTTAATCTAGAACTTTAAAATCTTCCCCTACTCCATTTTTAAACACTTGTAGTTCACCTCTTTCACAGAAAAAAAAAAAGTGTGCCATCGTCTTAGAAATTATAGTTAAATCGGTTACTGCAACTTCTTCTATACATGTATATTTCTCTATATAGTTACCTCATTTTAATGTTCCATCTCTCCTTCCTCTTAAAAATATATATTATATACCATTCCTGTGTCCCACATAGAAATGCAGTGGTAAACAAAATATATATGGGCCCTGCCTTCATGGGGTTCACACGCTAGGGCAAGACAGTTATAATACAAGTAAACATGGTAAACATATAATTATAGGTTGTGATCAGTGGTTTGAGATGAGGACGCCAAGAAAAAAGGAAGAAATCTTATTTTTAGATCGTGAGACCAGAGGATATCTGAGGAAATGGTATAAGTAAGGAGAGGTATAATAAAAGAAAGGGAGCCAGCCCAAGGAAGAATCGGGAAAAGAGAGCTCCCAGTAGAGGGAACACCATGTGCGAAGGCCCTGACAGAGGGAGGAGCTTGGCACATTCACAGAAAGAACTGATAGGTAGCTCTGTGACTGTGGGGCGAGCAACAGAGGATAATGTGATTGGGGATAATGGGCAGAGGCTGAATCAGGCAAGGTCTCAAAAGCCATGGTAAGGAGCTCAAATTTATTCTACATGCCCTACAAAGCCATAAATTGTTTTAAGCATACCATTGGATAACGTGTGAGGGATGACTTAGATGGGTCAAGAGTAGAAGAGAAAGCCAAATTAAGAAACTATGGCAACGGTCCAGATGAGAGATGATGGTGGCTTGGACTAGGGCAGTAATAGAAGTGATGGCAGCAAAGGGACCGATTTCGGAGGTAGAATCACAGGACTTAGTGATGTGTACCCACTTTTAACTTATCCTTATTTTTCTGGAACACATTTTTTTACAAGTTTGCTCAAGCAGAGTCCTGGGAAATATATTTTCTGAGTGCATATGTTAGGAGTGACAATTTGCACACATATAGAATTCTTGGGTCACACGACCTCTTTCCTTCACAATTCAAAACACTGTTTTTATGTCTTCTAGCACTTAGAGTTATGAGAGAAAAAATCTGAGGCACATGCGGCTTCTTTTTATTCTTGCTGTATCTTTACTTATACCATTTTAGTAATCTTTTAGATTTGAACATTCTTCATGAATAGGCCTGAGAGTAGTTCTTTTATTAATCTGCCAAACATGATATTATTTAGCTTACCCAGCATCCATTCCCCTTTCTTCTGCAGTCAGCACCCACATTATCTTGTGGGAAAGTGTTTCTCCCTTACTTGCAGTCAATGAAGACACTGGATAGAGCTGACCAGGAGGGAGTGTGTTGCCAGTGGAGCTAATGCGACAACCCTTCTCCGCTGCCTGGGCTGATTCAAGATGAGTACATGACCCAAGCCAGGTCAATCAGAGTCAATAAGGATTAACCCAAGATGAATCCAGAAGTATTAGAAAAGAGGAACTCTTTCCTTCCATTGGACTTGGAAAGCTAGAAAACTAAGCCTGGAGTGACTACGTGCCACCTCATGGGAGCCACCTACCCAAGAATGAAGCCAATCCAGAAGAAAACCAGAGCCTAAGAGGATTCCTGGTGAACCTGTGGACTTCATTGTGTGAGCCAGTCAAAAATCTTTTTTTTCTTTAAGGCAGTTTGAGCTGGGATTCTGGTACAACCCAAAGATTCCAAATTAATACAGTAAGCACACCTGATTTTTAAAACAAGATTTTACTTAAAGTCAATAAATGTTCTACCTATGGCTTCTGCTCCAAATGATTCTGTTCATTATTTTAGAAGCTCCTATTATTTGTGGGTTGGCTCTTTGATATCTGTCTTTCGCAATTATTCTATTCTTTCATTTTCATTTCTTTATCTTTTGCTTTTGTGTTCTAGGAAATTTATCTTCAGTTTATCTTTTACTCACTAATTTAGTTTCCTGCAGTGTCCATTAGCAAGTCATAGCTTCCATTTTAGAATTTAATTCAATAACCATGGTTTCTAGACTGGTAACATTCTTTTTCCACTCAGACGTAAATATTTTTTAGCATCTAGCATATAGTATTCTTTGATAATTAAGAAAAAAAAGAAAGGAGTTGTCATTCATTTTCCTTATCGACAATTTCCCTTAGCCTACTTTTTCTTTATAGCAACCACCGCTTGGGGTAGATGCTAGCTAGCTAAATGATAGATAGATAGATAGATAGATAGATAGATAGATAGATAGATAGACAGACAGACAGACAGACATCTCCCAGGTCCTAGAACAATGCCTGGCACAAGTTGGCACTCAAAAACTATTTGTTGGACATGTAAATAGATAATGTAAATGCATTCGTTTGCTCAGGGTATCTTTGAGAAGGCAAAACTAGCACCAAAAAAAAAAGATAAATAACAATCCAAGGCAGCTAATTGAGAGCTATCAGAAACACATACATGATAAAGAGCCAAATGACTTGTACAGATACAGGTGTACTCTAGAATCAGAATCAGGTGTGGGCAGGGGACAATAATTTAGTGCTTCAGAATAGAGTCCACCAAGGAGCCAAGGATTGAGTAGAACTTTGAAGAAGGGGCATGATTTGGAAAGGAAGGGGGCCAGTGAATTCTTTTTCCAAAGAGCTTTCCTCTGGGCTTCTGGTCTTTCTACCTATGGGAGTTAGCATCTATTCACTTTTTCAAAGGCACAGCTCCTTTTCTTATAATGTAATGGAATTTCAGGGCCACGAACAAATAAAGAACTTCAAATTGAAAAAATCTCAGTCCATCTTCTACTTCTCCACCCCAAAGGAAGGTGCAGAAAGCAGTCAAGGAAACGGGTCGAGGGGAGTTTCTTTGGCAGGTTTCTCTTGTGTCTGTGTTTGACTCCTGGGTCGTTGTGCCAGACATTTTCGGTAAGGAACACTTTTAAGCACCAAATCTCCTTCCTACTGGGTTTGGACTGTGCCTGAAAAGATACTGACATGAATAAAAGCTTGTTATTGAGAGTTAAGATGCAGCCTATGACTCAAATGATGCACACTTGGGGAGACTTCATACACCCTAGTTCCTTCCATCTCTAGTCACTTTCAGCTTCTCACTACCCATATGATTTTAATGTGCCCAACCTGAAGGTAATCCCCAGGCAGGGAATCTAAGGAGGCATGGAAAAAAGATGAAAATCAAGAAAAAAAAAAACAAGTTGAAATGGTTTACAGTGAGGCCAGAGAATGCCTGTGTTGGAAAGGACTTCAGTTAATTGACCCCAAGTCTCCTAGTGAAGGATCCTCTGTGCCATTGGAGAAATGACATCCAACTCAGTTTCATGATTTCCAGATGCTAGCCCTTAGAGCAAGGCCAGGCTAGCTGCACCAGAATCTTTATCCTGAAACCAGGAACTTTTACGGACTCCCAGGTCCCACCCTTGAAAGTCTGAATTTTATAGATCTGGGTGAGGCCTGGGCATCTCTATGTTTTAAAGCTTCAGACTATTTTGAAGCGCATTCAGGTTGAAATTCACTTCTTTAGAGAGCTCTGACCTAGATTGCCCCATCCCTGATGATAAAAAAACAAAAACAAAAACAAAAACAAAAATGTTAGAATCCCCAAAACTCATTGCAAGCAAATAGCGCTTACAGTGTTTTCTGTAATCATATTTTTGTGCTACTGACGGCAGGTTGATTAATGCTTTCCTGCTCTCCTCAAACCCAGCCATGACCTAAAGCATCACCTGAGGTCTGTATCTGGGCCTCGCTATCTCAGTTTGAGCTCTTTGTTGCGGGCCAGCCAAGATGCTGACAGGAACAAAAATGACTTGTTTTCGAGAGTAAAGATACAACCTATGACTGAGATGACGCACACAAGTTCACGGAGGGAGACTCTCACATCCGACCTACCTTCTTCCGTCCACAGAAAGTCACGTTGCTACTCTAACCACATCACTAATTCCGAAAGATGGGGACTCCTACACTCGGCCTCTAGGTCAATGCTTCTGATTGGGGCAGGGAACTGGAAGGCATCCAGCCCCAAGTTCCTGGCACCTAAAGCTCTCTCAGCACCCACAGCTAAAGCTATGGGTGTAACTGCACTACCGAAGGCAGTGTTTTCGATTTGTAGAATTTCTGGGGTGCTTGTTTAAAAAGACAGACTCGGGCTCCACAGGAAAAAACACCTCTGAATATCTGGTGTGGAGCCGGGAAAACTGCCTTTTGAACAAGCAGGCCCAAGTAATCCTGAGCCTGGCTGATTTTGAATTTCCCCCTTTTGGGACTCAGTCCCTATAAGGAAAAGTACTCAGAAAGCCGGACAACTTTCTCTCTGCCTTCCCAGGGCCACTGCTCCACTCTCCTTGAGATCTTGGCCATGTCACCTCCATTTTTATATTCACCCGCACCTTCTACCCATTCTCTTCCTCAAGAAAAGTTCTTATCTGCCAGAAGACTGGTCTTTTCTAAGGCTAGTAGTTAACATTTACAGGGGTCCAGTTCTATCCATTTGAGCAGAAGGTACAGGGAAAGTGGGCAGAACTGTACGGGGAGGACAGTGTTGAAGACAAACCCAGCAGTGGAACTCACCTACGTCAAAAAATAAAAAATAAAGATTCATACATCTATTCAGTCATTCAGAATTGAATTATTAAGTGATGGTTCACCCACTAAGTTCTCTTCCAATGAGCCCGGGTTGCGGGGAAAAAAAGGTCTGGATTTGGTCATGGTTCCATCACTTATTGGCTATGGAACCTTGGGTGAAGTATTGAAATTCTCTGAGATTTAGTTTCTTTATCTATAAAATGAGGGTGATCACCTAATAGGGCTCTTGTTAGTTTTAATTAGGTAACATATTTAAATGCCTAGCAAAGGTTTTTGGCACATAACAGGCAGTCAGGAAACACTAGATATTAATGATGTGACTCTGTAATGTACATATTTCTTCACTTCCCTTTTCACTTACTCTAAGCTCCAGCCAACTTGAATTACTGTTCTCAGAGGCCCTGATAAGCCATGGGCTTTAGAATCTAACAGCATTGGTTTAATCCTGTCTCCATTACCAACTCATGAGCTGTATGACCTTTCTGGGCCTCAGTCTCCTCTAGGAATAAGAGATACCTCGCCAAGTCTTCGTAAAAGCCTAGTACAACAGTGTACGTAAGAAGTCCGGCACTATACCTGGCACTTGATATGCTCCATCCTTCCTTCCGCCTCTCTTTCCTTGCAGGCTCCCATATCTGTCCATGATCTCCCAACTTGGTGCCTTTGCTCATACTGCTTTTTCCACTTGGAATGCTCCTTCTCCATTTCCTATTTGTTGGAATTTTTCCCGAAGCTATCTTCATATTACCCAACCCGAACAGACAAATGCCCAGATAAACCACCCTTCGTTAACAAATAGAGTATTTATTGATAGTCTATTATATGTCATAGTGCTAGTGCCAAGGGATACAGAGATGATCAAGGTCTAGTTCCTGACCTCAACAAATTCAGTTGACTTAACATAAGAACAAATAAGTGTAATAATAGGGGGTAAGAATAGCAGCAGAAGTTTAAGTCTAAACTGCTGGAAGAGTACAGAAGAGGGAGCTCTTGGGTCACATGGGTAGGGGAAGACATCAAAGAGACAAAGACCTTTGGGTGGGCCTGGAGGATGAGTGGTGTTTCACAAGCGAGAAGAGGGAAAAGGCTGTCTAAGACTACTCCAGACCCCAAACATCTGAGACTGATGGGAGCACCAGCATGGATGAAGGCGAACCTGGAGTAGGGAGGAGATGAAGACAGCTGGAAAGGTAGGAGAGGATAGGGCATCAACGGTGTTTGCTTTAATCAGGGAGAGGTCCCAAGAAGTTGGCTCCATTCCACTCCTGCCCAGGCATACTGAGGGAGAGGAGAGACCTGCCTCCCACAAGGGACACACCATTCCAGGTCAGGAGCAATCTCTAGAAGTCGTTTATCTCTAGTCCTCATCATATCATTAGTTAAGGGGCCATGGGCTGCAGAATTGTAACTCAAAGGGCATGCGAGTATGGAGGCCCCCTTCTGCTGACCTTTTCTTTTTTTTTCTAACTAAAAATAAACTTTTCTTTCGATTTCTTAAATTCAATTGCAAAATTTAGAAAATCCCGCTTCACTCTTGAGGGAGTAAAAGTTGAAAGATTTGGTACTTTCTGAGGAAGGTCGCAATTCGAGAGTGAAAATTTTATCTCACCATCCAGCCATCTCCCTCTATGAGCCAAAAGTCAACAACCACAGGGCCAGTGCAATGCCTCGTTTTAGGGCCTTCTACAAGATGTTCCTAGCTGGTCTCCAGGCTCTACCTGGCTGGTCTCCAGGCTCTACCTGGCCCCATGACTAAAGCAGCTAACATTATGGCCTTTCAGATACAAGGGCAGCTGGCTGTCAATTCTTACTCATCACCTCCCAGGCTCAGCCCACAAGGGTAGGAAAAGTCGCAGCCACTTTCACCATTCTTTGCCGCCATGTTCCTTGTACTCCAGACACACTGAATGTCTCACCATGCTCCAAACAGAGCAGCCCTTTCACAGTGCTTGAAATCTCCTTTGCATGTGCCTGTCTGGGAAGGTCTGATCACCATCACTCCTGGTTCCTTTCCCCTGGCCCCTACCCCCAAACACACAGACACTCACATACCCAACTCACTCTTTCCCTGGTAAACTACTAACTCTTTAATTTAGTCACACATCACAGTTCTCAGTGAAACCTCTCTCAGCTACCCCCTTCTTCTCCAGGTAGTAAATCACTCTCTCTTTGAAGTCTTACAGTATTTCACTCCCCTCCTTTAATAGCGCTGTCCTATTGTGCAATGACATCTGTGATGATGTGCCTGTGACGCCTGGGGAAACTGAGCTCCTTCAGGGTAGTGCTGGAGACTGACACATCTCTAGCTTTAGCACCCAGCATAAAGTCTAGTTCACAGTGAACACTGTTTATTGATGGTCTTCATCACTAAGTCAGAAGCTCAATGGGGTAAAGAATTTCTTTGTCTTGTTTAATATTGTAGCCTTTGCATAGCCAGGGCAGTGCCTGGTATGTGGAAGGCACTCAATAAAAATTGGCTGAATTAATTAATTGGTTGAATTAATTGAATTTCATCAACTCAAGAGAATGTGATAAAATGAAAGACTTGGCCAAGTTGTTTAATTTCCTAAAAATTAATTCATTCGGGGAGTATCACAACTTCAAATATTTATTGAGCACATGCTCCATGTTATTGCACAAGCTGTAAGATATATGAAGATAAACAAAGAAGAAGATTATAGAAATGTGAGAAGGAGGATAAGATGTTTGTAAAAGCAATATGAACACAAGGAAGGAAGCAATGAGTGCCACGAAAGAAGGGCAGATAAAGCGCTATGGGTGCTCAGGAGAGGGGCTGCTTCTTCCGTAGCATTGGTCAATGTCTTCCTATAGGACAAACCATTTATGATTTTTTTTTCCAGTCTGACCCTGGTAGCCTCATGACCCTGGTCCCTGGGTGTAGCTGATTGGAGGGGTGACACCTGACTGGGCTTGAGCCATTAGTCTCCCAGGAATTGGGATTAGATACTTCAGATCACTAATCTGCTTTTGCTGGTCCCTTGAATGAAAGACAAATGACCTCTGAAGCTGTGTTGTTGTGGCTTTTTGCAAACTGCTCAGAGATGCAGACAGTGCTAGTCTGGGGAGAGAGCAGGATGCAGGGGTACAAAAAGGGCAAAAAAAAAAAAAATGTAGCCGTGTGGCCTCAGCGAGTGAGAGGCAAATGGCTGGCTTTCTGATGACTTCCGCTTCTTGTTCTAGCCCCTCAGTGACCTGCAACAGCTTCTGCCCATAGATCTTCTGAGACACACAGGCTCCTTACAATAAATACCTCCTTTTTCCTTCAGCTCACTAGGACCAGTCTTACAAACATCCCTGGTCTCAGAGAACGACTTTACAGCCAAGGTCCCTGTAACAAAAGCAATTCACCCATGGAAAAGAGTTCAAAAGTGTTTGCATCCATGTGTGCTTCAATATGTCCACACCTGTGGGTGGTGAGGAACACACAAATTTATAAGTAAATGCTCCCTCTCTGTATCCTCTTGGAATCATGTCAGTGCATGTGAGCATCTATCTATGGAGAAAAATCATAGAGAGTCACCATTACAAAGAAAGTCATGATCGCTAAACTCGCACCTTCTGATGGTGGCTTTGAGGTCTGCAAAAGTGCACATGTGGCAACCTCTTTACAAAAACTTAACCCAACTACTCTGAGCCAAATCACACCTTCAATCAAGGCTTGTACTGTGTGGGAGGGCCCAGAAGGAGAGGTGGGGTGTGTTTCTCAGGGGTTTGTGAGACTGATATTTGGATGATTGGGTGGGAAAGGGGCACAGCCAGATGTGGTGGGCCCTGAGACACATACAGTTGAAGGGAGAGCTCTCTTTAAACTATATATGTAACTACTAACATAATACCAGTTTCAGGCCTTTGGAACGGGCCGATGCAAGTGAGAGACCCTGAGGCTTTAGGGTTATTATTTTCCCAGGAAATTGATTTGGGGCTGGGTGTACAGAGCTCGAACTTAAACTTCACTTTTCATCTTCTGTCCTTGTCGTTTCCATAAAAATTGAAGTCCCCAGAGGATTGTGGTTCTACAAAAGTACACTTTGCTCATAGAGATGATGCAGTATGGGCTTCTATAAGGCTAGAGAGGGCAAGTTGGTTGAAACACTTGGCCTAGAGAAGAACATGAGCTCGGCTGCTTGAGAGGGAGAGAAATGAGTTTTCCCCCCATTCTTGCCACTCCTTTAATCCAGCAGGTCCCAAATTTTTTAATCTTGATCCCTTTACTTCTATGTCTCACAGATCATCCCCTTTCACAGTCCCCCAGGTCACACAGTCCCTTCTTTTGAGGGAGACTCAAAATGCATCTTGCAATATCACCTCGAGCTGGGGTCTAGGGAGAGAACGTAGCTCAGAACGTGAGCTTGGAGTCTGGCTACCTGGGTTAGAAGCCCAGTTCTGCCATCTCGTAGCTGAGGAAACTTAGGCAAGTTATTTCAGCTTTCTCTCTGACTCTCATTTTCTTCTCTGCAAACCTAAGGTAAAATTAGGCCTTACCTCACAGGGTTATGGTGCAAATAATTCAAGAAAAATGTCTAACACAGTACATGCTCGTAAGACGGACGTCCCTGTGTCATAACTCACCAGCACTGCATGCCAATAGTTGTTGGATTTTAACGCTTGGGTCTCCCCACATTCGTGAGGATCATGCCTTCTTCTTGTTGAAGTCTCCTTCCTTGCCCCTCTCTCTGAGGAATTCAAAGCATTTGCAGCAGTAGACAAGGAAGTTGGGATGATTCTCCTCATTTTATGGCTGACCAAGGCAGGTCTCAGAGCTGTTAAAGGCAAGGCCAAATCTTCAGAAGAAGCAAGGCCTGTCTACAAGAGAGATCAAAGCCCCGTGGCCTCTCAGTACAGTGCTCTGGACTGGGGAGCAGAGTAGGTTTGTCTCAGTGGAAGCCTCGACTCTGCCTGGGACTCTGTTGGTGAGGGAGAAGTAGACAGCAAATGGTCCGGAGAAAGTTACCTGTCCCTACAACTTACAGCAGGTGTGTTTTTCTTCCTCCTTCAACTCCAACTCGGCACTACCAAACAGCGAAGATTCTGCTGGGTTCCCTAAGCTGTCAGGAGGTCTGTGGTCCTGATCCTCTGTTCTGCCACTAGCTGGCTCTGAAATCCTGTTCATTTGTCTCTAAAATCAGAGATTGGGCTTGATGACATCCAAGGTTCTTATCTTGACCTCTTCAGAAATTGCTTCCTCTCAAAGTCACTTGGAGAAAGAGCTAGAGCCAATATCTCAGAATGTTATGCTTCCTACAAACCACTACATCCTCCCCGGGCAACTTTCATCACGTCCCAGAGTCCTGATCCCTGAGAGGACAGGGCCTGAAATGACCATCTGCTGTCATCGTTGGCATCCTTCGGAACTGCTAGTGTTTGTGAGTGAGAGGAGCTGGTCTGGAGGTAGCAGCGGAAGCTTGGTTGGGCCTTAAGCAAGAAAAAAAATTAGGGAACTTACGTGCTTCAATTTGGAGAACAATTTTTCAAGATTATATATATACATACACCTTCTTATTTCTATACTGGCAGCTAAAACAGTGAGGAGCTCAGTATCAAATTTCTGTAGCATACATTTAGACATTTGCAAGAATAGCTAAACTTTCTGAGGTGTGGGACGCTGAAATGGGTGACCAAAGATGAAGGAGAAACACTTCGGTGCCTCTGACTTCCATGTGTTCTACTTAGGAGGAGATATAGCCTGACCCTCCCCCCTCCCCCCACCACCACATGGATTCCCTTCCTTCCTGAGAATTCTAGAATTCTGCTCTGCTTGAGCAAGAAAGTACAGAGAAAGACTGACTTGACAAAAGAAATAGGTTTGGCAATGAATGTGTCACAATGTGACCCCAGAAAAGTTACTTAAAATCAAGGATGTTCACAAGGCCTCTGCACTGCAGGGCGTGAACCCTGATTCTCAGAGGCTGACCCTGGCATGGGAATCAGGAAAGGGCCTTCTTCCTCAAAGTCTTACCCCAGCCTCACCCTCAGCACAGAGACTTCATGACCTGGGTCATCAGGCAATGTTACCCACCTCCTGGACTGTAAGCATCTCTGAGTTTATAGCCCTGAGTTGGACTAAGATGCAGAGGAAGATGGTGGCCTTCAGGGGCTCCTAGAATGATGGGGGAAGCAAGCTTATGGACTCTACCTCCAGGAGCTGCCAGACTAATGGGGATGACAAAGGGCACATTAAAATAATCCTACAGGAGCTCATGGAGGAAAAAAACAATATAAGTGAAAATTAACATAGCTCAATAAAGGATGAAGAATGAACTGAATTAATAAGAGAAGGTGAGTTTAAGACTGGTAGTAGAAAGAAGAAGAGAGTCATTGATCCAGACACAATTGATAGAACAAGAGTGGGTTGTGGAAAATAACCTGAGGGCAGGCTCAGATCCCTGGGTAGACAAGTACACAGCTGTCCATGTGTAGAGGTCATATGAGGTCACAGCAAGTTATTCCTAAGCCCTGGGTCTGTCTCCCCATCCTTAGAATGAGGAAGACGGTAAACTAGCTAGTCCCTACAGTTCTTTCAGGAATTCTACATTTTACAATTCTAAAGTGTAGGGAAGAATCTGAGGGCGAGTTGGCTTGGGTAGAGTAGAAAATAAGTGGTGAGTGGAAAGTGATAGGCCAAGCTCCTGAGGCATCTAATCTCAGAGTAATCTAGGTATATCAGTTTGGGCTGAGCAAAGTCAGAGCCCCGCCCTGACCAAGCATCATCCAGAACTGGTCACTATAAAGCAGCCCCAGAGCAGAAGGCAACCTGTGTACGTGACAGAATAAGCCCACTGAATGCAAAGAAACTAAAACATGTCGGGAAGATAGAGCTAGGTCTAGAAAGGTACGACAGCTTTAAAATGACTCATCCATCCCCTCTAACAACAGACCACTGTCCTAGATTGTTGCCGGCTCAACAATACCCCTTGACTGCTAGGTGTTACTCTAATTTTCAAATCATTCAGTTGGCCCATGTTTCCAGATCTAGACTGGCCCTTAGGTCTTAGTTGCTTGCACAGAGAAAAGAGATCCCCCCTAAGAGAGAGGTCTGGTTCAGACAGCCAGGATTGCTTCAGGGAGGCACAGGGAGATGGGAGTGGGGTTTGGGAGACTTGGCATGGTCTGCAGAGCACAAGATTTCGGCGGCCCCTCATCCTGCCATGAAGGATGCACTCACTAGCTTTTGCCCTGAGATTGCTGACATTTTCCATCCCATAGCACCTTTGCCAATTCAGACAGGTGTCATGGGAAGAAAGTAGGGAGTGTCACAGGATTACAGCTTAACAAAGCAAGGGGCTTGGTACAGGTCAGGAAACATGGTCCAGGGAAATCCCCAAACAGAAGTGCCCCAGCTGGTTTCCCCATCAGTTTGGGTAACTTTCCATTGCCACACACCTACCCCCACCCCCTAGGTCTCTTCTAAAGAACTTATTGCTTGCCTAGTGACCTATTGAACATAGGAATCAAAAGAAATAATGAACCTGGTTCCTGAACTTGAGAAACTGTGATCTACATGGGAAGACAAAGAGTGCATTTGTGCCACAAGTAGGGAGGATCCAAGACGGAAACAACGATCAAAGGCCAAACTGAAATATAAGGGACTCAGAGAAGGGCATGTCAGTGAGAGCTGGAGCAGTGGGAAGGAGCCTTGTGTAGGAGGGGCATCCAGAGCACAATAGCACGGCAATCAGTGAGTGCATGGGAGGTAGGAAGGCAGGGTGAGTACTTCAGGGAACAGAGGCCAGAAATTGGAGTATATGATGGGACAGACCATAGAGAGAAACTGGAGTGAAATAAACTACCATTTGTTGAGTGCCTACTGTAAGCCGCTCACTGTGCCAGGCACTTTCTATCTGTCATTTCATTTTTATCCTCCCGACAAGAATGTTAGTATCTTTATTTCTATTTTGTATGTGGGGAAAGTCAGGTATTTATATGAATTTAGACTTGACTTGGCAGCCAATGAGAAGTCTCTGCCAGTGGCCAAACTGGGAGTAGCTTGCCGGTAACATTGAAGGAGTAAGAGTGACCTGGATGTGGCATGCAGGATGCTGAAGAATATTGTCCAACTTCCACTTAAGGGATCGAGAGGAGACATGACCCAAGGGCCCTCTAGATATCTTTGAGAAACTGAGCGATGCTCTCTGACCTGGGAATTCACCCTCATGACTCAGGTGCACTAAAATTAGCCTTTGCCCCAAGGGCCTTTACCCACACCTGGTGTCGGCCCTGTTGCACTCTCCCCCTGCCGCTCAGCTTCTCCATGTTGTCAGCAGGAACGGTCCTTCCTGGTCAGGCATTTGGATGAGCTAATCACCACCTGTTACGGAGGCCAACAAGGTGTTACCATCACAGCTACCCAAACTGCGGCTATGACTAATCGAGTGGTGTCAGAGATTCAGAAAACATCGATAATTATTATAATTACTTTTTCCAGCCTTCGTGTTGTTCCTATTTTTGAGGTTCCAGATATGAGATGAAGAATTAAAGGAAGGCTCAACGTTTCCCAGAATTGAGAGCGTATGCTATTTCGATCAGCTGCCAGCCCAGCCTTGTGGTAGGTGATGGGGGTGTCCGCTGGGGTCCTATTTGACTCTCCAAGAAGCACCTTGATGAAGGTCTGAGCAATCTAGGGGCTGGGGTGAGTCAGGCCAGATGGGGGAATCGGAGGCATCTACCAGAGTGTGTCCCCAGGGCACGCAGTCGGGGAATCCCTCAAAGGAACCGGGACCTTGCTGACCAAAGCCGGCCTGAAGGAAAACCCTGTCTTGCTTCATGACTCCTGATTCATGGCTTTCCCCTCCTGGAACTTGGCTCATATGCTGCCCTTGAAGCAGCCATCACCAGCTGCCTGGCATTATTTTTAAAATAGTTGCCCCCAAATCCCTCAGACAGCAAAAAGTCACCTGCAGATGCCTGGTCAGGATCCACCTCCAGGACCACCCTTGGTGACTGCCAGTGGCCTGCCTGGGTACAACACATCTACAACACTATCTTTCTAATCTACGCTATAATAGATCCTGAAAGCCCTTCATTTCACTGTTATTATAAGGCAAACCATCCCCGACAGAGGGACAGAAAAGAGGACAAGAAAACTAACAACCATGGGGTACTCTCCACGTGCTGGGCGCCATCTTGTGAACTTTAAATTCTTCATTTCAGCTCATCTTCACACAGCCCTATGAAATGTACTATTGTGACTCTGGATTGGAGAGAAACCCGAGGCTTAGTGGTTCCCATTTGTCCAAGGCCACTCAGGAGAAAACTTCGGGGCCAGAATTAGGACAAAAATGTTTTTGAATCCAAAGCCCATGGTTTTTCTAATATGCCAGCTGGCTTCCCCATAACTCTGTCTATTAAGAGACAACAGAGTGTGGCCTCTGCAGCTGCACTGCATGGGTTCAAATCCTGGTTCTGACACTTACTAAGCTGTGTGTGCTCAGATTGGGCACCTCAACTCAGTTCCCCAACTGTAAGTTGAGCTAATAGAAAAGGTGGCATCGATTACACAGATCTATATTAGGACTGTTGTGAGGATTAAAGAGGTTAGTATATGTACACCATTCAGAACAGTGCTTGATATATTCCAAGGGTTAACCCTTGTGTTGTTTCTATTATTTATTTTAATGAACACATGATACTTACATCAGGCTCAGTCTTGAAAACAGCTCTTCAAAAGGGAGGAAATGTGAATGAGCCGAACCTCAAAGAGACAACCAGGGCCATCACGTTTCTGACATTACCCAATTTTTCCTAAGATGGCCCTAAGAGCTTACAGACCTGCTAACCAAATACAGCCTTTAATGTGGGAGGAGGGGGCTGAGGCCACAGCCAGCTGAGATTGGGGAAGGAAAAGATGATTTGAGAAACTCAGACCTGCCTCCAGGCTCAGGAATACTCAGCCACATTTCTTGAGAAGTGAGTGGAGGTGGGAGCTGGGTTGTATATTATTTCCAGGGTAGACTTTTTCTGCTCTTTCCCAGGCTTTCTCAGAAATTTAGAACAAAGGGAAGGCATTTCAAATTCTGTCCTTAAAGGCCACAGATATTACCAGGATGGAGCAATTGCAGAAAAGCGGGTACGTGCCCATGACTGGCACTATTCATCTTTCATAATGAGAAGGGCAAATAAGATGATACATCCAACCAGTGTGGGAAGGCCCAGGGCCTACCCACACTCTTAGGCCCACACTCTGCCCTCAAAGGCACTCTCTCACACACACACATGCACACACACACACACACACACACACGCGAATATTCTAGGTTACTTAGACACTCCATCTGCAATATTACAGTTTTCACTGTAGGAGTTTTCCTAGGAGGGTTAGAAACTGCAGTTATAACCAATTTTTAGTGTTCAGTTGACCAGTTACCTTTAAGAAAATGCGGTTTTTGCAGGAAGCGGGGAAGAAAGCAACTGGCAAGGGTAAAGCTGTTGGTGGAAGAAACCACACTGAAGCTTTAGAAACCAAGAGAGCTGATGAGAGGGCACAGGGTGGCTGTGCAAGAAGCACAGACATATATGGGGCTGAGTACAGTGTGAGAGAACCGAAGTCGAAACGTGGGGACTCCCTGGACACCGCTAGCAGCAGGGCCACTGGGAATATGCCCAGCATTGCCCTCATAACCAACAAATCATGTTCCTCGATTAGTTCTCTCTATCCAGTCCTACAGCCATCCCAGGAAACAGTCTCTTTCCCAAGGAAGAAGTGGAAGAGGTCACGCCCTTTAATTGGAATCTTATTAATGGTGGATGTGACAAGCACTGTTCATCTTTCATATGGCAATCAGCAGATGAGATAATAAATCTGACTAGACCTGGGAAAGCCCTCTGGCTCACAAATGTCTCATGCACACAAGCAGCAAACAACAGAGAAAAACTTAGCAAAAAGGAAGGAGGAAGAATATCAGATGTCATCTATCAAGTCATCCTAAACTTTCTGGAATGTGTTCTAAGAAGAACCCCCTGTGGAATCTAGGATCTTGCCTCCCTCTTGCCTGCCCTGCCTTCAGGCTGTAGGCATCTGCTAAGGGAATTCTGGAGGTGACAAATACCTAACTCCTTTTCAGCACCTCCAACTTCTGCCTCAGCTGGTATCAGGGAGGGAAGGGAGGTGGGCCAATGGGATGAGGTGTCAGAGGACTGAGTGAACCTTCAGACACCTGCCAGAGCCCTAAACCTGCGTCAGAGTCTGTCTCCATCGACAGGAAAGAAAGCAAGTGTGCCACAACCAAATCACAGTAGCTAGAGTGGAAAATACAGCTCTGACACGGGCCGTTGGCTCTGGGGAAAATTCTGCCGATGAACCATATTGAGACAGTGTTGTTTATCGTCTATGGTTGCCAAGCTTGGGTTTCTTTTTTTCCTCTTTCCTATTTGGGAGGTGGCAGGTATTTGCATTTCAATGCAGGGGAAGAGGCTGCTGTTGTCTGTCCTTAGGCCAACACTCAGAAAAAGATGCTGAATATCAGCAGTGAGGGAATTTCATGGGGCTTCTGTTATCTTCTGAGACACTGAGAGGAAGAGGAGTGGGGAGGACCACACCCTTATGGCTTTTTTAGATGTAATTGATATATAACATATTACTTTCAGGTATAATGACATCTTTTAACCTGTTGAAAATTACTGAAGCCACATTGTTCATCTCAGTATGGTGCTATGGGTAAAGAAATAAACTGGTTAGCAGGAGACCAAAGTTCTAATTCCTACTCTGCCACTCAGGCCAGTTCTTTAAAGGCTTTGGACTTCAATTTTCTCGTCTGTAAAAAGAGAGAGTTAATTTGGAAATAAACTGGAAAATAAACTCCAAAATTCTCTTAAGCTCTACTAGCTCTAAGCACTTACCTCTATGCACTCTGGCTATCTGACTTTGGGCAAATCATCTAATCTCTCTGAGTCTCAATATCTTCATCTGTAAAATATAATAAGAGTCCTGGCTTGCCGACCTCCTAGGGTGGCAAGGAGGACTGAATGATACAGGTGAGGGCATTTCGTAAACCTTGACACCCCGGACACACGGAGATATTTACCACTTACCAGGGTTTTGATTATCTAGCACCCCTGGTATTCCGTGAAGCTAGCAACAGGCTTATAATAAAACAGAAGAGGGTTTTTGCTGGATCGAAGAAAATTTTCTGACCACTAAGATCATTAGACACTGTGAAATCTTTTGTAAAGGGCTTCAAGAAAAAAATAGACAAGGATTGGTGCCGGGTTGTTTAGTCATGTCTTGAAAGCAAGGACCTAGACCAAGTGACTCCTATTTCACTTCTAGTTTAAGCATTTTTTAAGTCTCCTATGTAAGGGTTAGAGTGGGAAAATAATCTACATGGATAACAGTCCTTCGAATTTAATCTGGACCATTTCTGAGGTCTAAGGCTTATTGGAATCTGAGAGTGGCTTCCCAGAAGATGCTTTTAGAGGATGTGAGCACATAAGCAATGTTTTCTGAAATGACGGATTGAAAAGATGGGCAGGGTGGGGAAGCAAATGAGGTTTTGAAGGAATGTAGAGTAGTTTTGTAGTTTCCAAAAAGGGAAGTTCAATGAGCAAGTATGGCAGCCTTGAGAAAATTCTTGCTCTTATAAAAGGCTACACATATAGTTTTTTAAATATCTAAGTTTTAGAGACAAATCTGGGTTCACAATTCTGCTTCAACCACTAATAACTGTATGCCTAGGGTGAGTTACTTGAGCTTCACTTTACTCTTCTGTAAAATAGAATTAATAATTGGATAAACTCTTGAGGTTATTTAATATAAATAATATAAAGTGGCTGGCACGCAGTAAGAAATCAAAGTGATAAAGGAAAACTAACTAAGCCAAGTAGTAGTTGGCTATAGACATGAGCAGGGGTCCATGGGCTCTGGACTTGGGTCAGACTGTGTCATGACCATGGCACATAGTAAGCACACACTATACGGCAGCAGACAGCTGGCAGCAGTTAGTCATAGAAGAGCTGTAAAGAGTCACATACACCCCCACGCACACAAGCACACACTCACACTCAACAGATCATTGCTTAAGCTTATAATCTTTGAGTTGGGAAGATGAATAAGAGGTCTGAAGACCAGCGTGTTTCCCCAGCCATTGTCACAGGAAGAAAGGTCCACAGAGTCCCATGAACCCCAGGCAGAGGGGGATTTTAGAAGGAAACTTTCTGAAAAGCGCAGATTCCCATGGCTATAATATGGTTGATAGAAAGGAAAATGAGTCCTGACAGACTGCACTGCATAGGACAACGGGGCGGACGGAGCCCAGGAAGAGGATGTGTGATTTACCGGTTTGCGGCATGGCTAGTGAGGAGAAGCTCCTGATCCCACTCCTGCTGCTGGTTCTAGGAAAAGATACCAGGGCCTCTCGCCTCAAGTCAAGGACAAGACCACAAAAGAACTAACTCTTTCATGCCTTTAATTGTTTTGTGGTCTTAAAATAGCTCAGCTATTGAAAAGCCTTTTTCATCTTCTGCAAGGGAGGGGGGGAAAAAAAAAACAAGTAGTCTCCACATTTCACAGAGACAGAAAACTGAGGCTCCCTGAAGTTGGAAGACATCTTCATAGTTGCACAGATTTAAAACTAAAACTAAAACAGGTCTCCTTTCCCTGGGCCTAGGTCTTTACCATTTGAGAATCTTAAACCGGTATGTTAGCGAAAATATTCACACCAAGCTAGCCTCTGCCTCCTCTCTATCTCTGGCATATCCAGGCCCTAAGGACAAAATATACACATACACACATGCACATATAAACAAAAATACATTCAAATGCATATACAGAAAAAGACACTTCACAACTCTAGGTGCAGTACGCCAACTGTGGCCAAGAACAGTTGTAAGCACTGGAGAATTTAAAAAAAGAAAAAAAGAAAGGAAAGGAAAGGAAAGGAGAGGGGAGGAGGAAGGAGGGGAGGAGGAGGAGGAGGTGAGGGGAGGGGAGAAAAGAGAAAAGAAAAGAAAAGAAAGCTCGCTGAGATCATATTAGTAAAGAAAGGCTCGTGGTTGAGGTGGCACTGAAGGATTCCGTTGGGTAGAAGGGGTGGGCAGTGCAGTCACTGCAGGCCAAAAAAGCCAAGTGGAGGCGGGGAGTGGGAAGAGCACAGGGCATCTTCTGACAGCAGATAAGAGTCCTCATTTTGGCCAGAAAACTTGGGCAGAAAATTTGTGGCCAAGAAGACTGCAAAGGCACTTGGGAGTATGAATGCCACGCTCAGATGGTTGGGTTGTGTTCTGAAGGCACCACGCAGCCACTGAAATTTCATGCAAATGGGAGTTTGATGATAAAATTGGTTCATTAGGAAGATGAGCCTGTGGTCTGGAGAAATTCAAAATGACTTAAAGAGTGCATTCTGTTCTATAGCTACCTGGGGTTGAAAGAAACAATTCACATAAAGAATTCACTTGGTTTTTCTTAGAATGGAAATGGCAGTAACTACTGGCTGTGGCCAAACCTCCTTTGGCTTTTAGCTTGGCTAGGGTGAAGTCAATGGGAAGATCTTAGCACACTCCGCACCATTTCTGCAGCCCTAGATCTCTGTTGCATCAACCCCACCAGGCTCAACTTCAACTTTCCTGTCACTACAACCTATACAGGAGCAAGCTCTGGCTCCATGTGACCTCCTGCTACAACATAGCTCTTCCTCCTCACCTCCAGTTTACCCTAAAGCCCTCTGATTTTATATGAAATGAAACAGAAGCCCCAGTTGCGGTCATAATGACCAGAAGCTCCTGTGTGCTGTTCCCCAGCTCATCTGCCTCCATCAAAGGCCCTGCCTAATCGGTCCCCTGCAGACCCCACCCCCTCAAGGAGGATATCAAGTCTTCCTTCACTTGCACCGCCCCTTGGACTTTCAGAGTCATTTCAGGAGGCCAAGAAGGGAAAGCAAGATTGTAGTAGTATCAACAGTCATAGCTGTTCCAATAGTAGTGGCCCTGGTAGTTGTAGCAGTCATAGAGTAATTAGACAGTAGCCATAGTACAAGTAAAAGATAGCCAAGTATTAGAC
This sequence comes from Pteropus medius, assembly GCF_902729225.1. Classification (NCBI taxonomy): domain Eukaryota; kingdom Metazoa; phylum Chordata; class Mammalia; order Chiroptera; family Pteropodidae; genus Pteropus; species Pteropus medius. The sequence goes on from NW_024349227.1 coordinate 369,721, forward strand.
ATTGAGGACTCACTATGTGCTAAGCACTATGGCAAGCATTTATCCTCTTTTCTGCTCATAACTAGGACATGAATTTTAATACTTCTTCCATCTTATAGGTACGGTCAGGTTTTCTTGATGGAGGTGTATATGGGATTCTGTATTCCAGTGGCAGAGCTACAAGGCCAGTTTAACCATGGCACCTTCTAAGGATGCCCTATTCTCCCTCTCCTATCACTTCCCCAGCCTCAAGGCCCATCACCACCCCTTCCCAACACACAGCCGAATCTGGCAGCCCCTTCGACCAGGAACAAGTTTGTATACTTCAGTGCAGAGAGCTTTCGACTCAAGTACAGATATTTGTGTCACTTTTTTGGAACCAGAAACAATGTCTTCATAGAAATTCATTTTATAAATGCTGATATGTTCCTATCCTACAATGCAACTAAGTTATACTACAAATAGCACCAAGCTCAGTTCAGGTTCTTGGGAACCAAGATCTACAAGATTTATAAAAGAAAGCTGCTTTCTTCTACTGGACATATGACCAGCCCTAGGCAACATTTGAAATGGGCAAAGTTGTCTTGGTCACCACCCATAACACTTTACTCCCTCTTCCTGAGACCCCTTTTTGGGAGGTTTCTTTCCACTTTCCCTGTTGAGGGGTCCCTCACTTGAAACCCCCCATCGAAACCCCTTGGTTTAAACACCCGCTTTCTACCTGGCTTGACTAAGACCTCCCAGATGATCCACTCTCCTTCTCGCCTGTCCCAGCTCATGACCAGCCCTCCATGGAACTCATCCTCAGGGGGTCAGCACACCTGAGGGGCTGCTGCTTCTTCTGCAACTCTGAGTCTGAGCCAAGTGTCTCTCTAGAAGTTACCGGTTGCTTCATCGAGGATTTCTCAGAAGCAGAACCTTGAAGGAAGGGGTTCCTTAACTCAGAAGGGTAAGAAAGAACCAATAGTTGCCCTTCACATCTGTAGAAAACAGGCATTTCTAAATTGGAGGTGGCCCGTGCGTTCTTTTGCACTATCTGTGTGTTTCTATTGCGTGGGTCTTCAGTCTACTTGCCCTGTGGAGCTTTCTTCAATGGATCCTTGAATCTGCTTCATTGGAGCCTGCGTGAGGTGAGTGCTCCCCCACAATGGTTGTACCACAGTGGTCACATATCTTGTTTCCAGCCCTGGTCATTCCTTCCTGCCTTCTCTACTTCTCCTTGTGAGATACAACTGAGGGACTGAGGAACTTCATTCACTGCTTCAAAACAATTGCAGCTGGCACCCCTGGGACTAAAGCAGCACTCTCACTGGCCTCATTGTGCTTTGCCATGTGAATCCAGCATCCCATGGTCCCCTCCACCAAGAAAACCTATTATCTGAGACCCCTATCGTAAGCCAACCCCACGAAGAACATTTCCTCCTTTGCACTAGCCCGACTCGCAGCAGACATGAAAAATGACACAGACATTTTACCACATGGTAAAAATAATTTCTAAAGAACGCGAAGGCCCTTCTGAAAGAGATGTAAAGCGATCTCTAGGGCTTTCCAGTAATATTCTTCCCTCTCAGAGACAGTCAATATGAGAAATCCACTTCCGGAAGGTGATCACCTCCCTCCCACGCCCCCACCACCTCCTGCCCCCAACCGTGCTCTTGAGGAAAAGGCAGAATCACGTCCTCCCCTCCCCGATGGGGCGAGCGGAGGCCCCTCTGATTTCCACTGCTCTCAGCAGGCCTGACTCACAACGAAACTGCAACCTCAAGAACACAGGGGGCCAGGATTGCGAGAAGGAAATACAGGTGAACACACGCAAAAGCTGCCTGAGGAAAAGGTTTTGTTTCTCTTACAGAATGGCACTTCCAGAGCTGTGAACTGGAAGTGGGTGAAGGGGCCTGCAGTCACGCTGACCTAGGGGATTTGGCAGAGAGGGAAAGCATGCATCAGAATCACATGTGACAACTAACTCATGCGAGGAAGGTAGACAGAACAGAGTGGGGAGGAGAAATAGGGGAATCACAAAAGTCTAGGAAGTAGGATTTAGAAAGCGCCTTAGAAAAGCAACACTGTCAAGGCTCCCGCTTATAGATGCAGAAAGCAAGGCAGAGGGATGAAAAGGGACGTGTCTGGGATTCCACAGTGGAAGGCCCAGGGCAGGTAACCATTCTCCTAGGCACTTGAGCTAGAACTCTTTCTACTGTGGGGTTGACTTCTCTGTCCCCCTGTAGCATCCTCAGAATATTGGGCTTAAGAACTTGTTGTGTTTCAAGTCTTCAGATCCACAAAGGGATGCATCTAGCTATAGCAGCTGAGCATTCCCATGGAAAAGCACTAGCAATCAGGTGTCCTGACGGCTTGTTATGTGCCGGGCACTCACCTAAGCCCTTATGGATATAAGCTGCTCCTTTCAGCTCTTACGATAGCCTTACAGTGCCAGTCAACATCTCCATTTGTAGATACTACAGCACAGGAGAGCTGTTACTTACCCAAGTTCACACCAGTGAGAGGCAGAGCTGAACTGCCAATTCAGTCTCACTCCAGGGCCCATACACTTAACCACCACACTCTACTGCAAAGACCAGCCCAAAGGCAGGGCACATCATGTGATCTGCAGTAACCAAATACTTGGACCCAAGGGGTGGAGGTGGCAAAGTGGGAAAGATGGGTGCTTTGCTGTCGAAGGTATATGGGGTCTACCATGAAAGAGAGGCTTCAGTGCACAATCCTTAGCCATTCTTTCATGAAAACAATCAATGGACTCCTTGATCCAATTTATATCCAAACTCCTGCTTGAGGTTCCTGATTTTATTACTACTAAGAACAGTCCCAGATCACCCAGAAACCAAGGAACAAACAGATTTTCTTTAATTTGGGGTGGGGGGGAAATATATATATATATTTAAAACATTGATGTAATCTTCACAAGTCTCAAGACCTTGTTGGACTTCCTTAAATTTATCTTATAGTTTAGTGGTGTGTTATTTTGAACTATGTTTGAAGTTTGAAGCATCTTAGAGCTTCGGGCGTTCCTAGTCCATCTCTAGAAAAAGAAGACATTCTGTTTCCACCCATTCTACAGAGAGTCACCCACAGTTGGATAGGCAGTCAGGGATCAAGCTTTAATTTCAACACTCAAAGTCTGACCCAGTTCATAAAGTGGTGCCGACCTTATCAGTGATTTCCAAATTAGCCAGACCAGTCAAAGCCACCTGACTGCATTGCCACTCCACTTTTCATGAGATGTGAAGAGAATGGAAAGCAATTGTATTGATCTAACTGGATAAATCTTGACCAGTTGGACTGAGAAATGTTTGACTTTATTTTCTAGGTTGATCTAAAAACTTAGAAAGTACAAGTTTAACCAAAGAGAAACAGAGAAAGCAGGGTATTTTAACTGCCTCTCAGAATTGGAGACTGGGGCGGGCTGGCGGTGGGGGAGGGGGGGCGAGACTCACAACAGAAGGAAAGAGCAAGAGAGAGAATTAAAAGTGGAAGTAAAAAGTCGAACCCAAAATAAGCCTGCAACAGCATCCCTTCAATAGCCTTGTGCTGCCTGAGTGCACACAGCCCCTACAACCTGGTCCTAGGCTCAGGGCCCCTTGGAGAAGGGGATTTACAGTAATAGGTAAAGTACTGCAAATCAGCCCCAAAACTCCCATGGTTTCTGACTTGAAACCACGAACACTATGTGTATGAAGCCCTTCAGCTTCCATGACATACGTGATGCTCACAGGAGCATCTAAAGGATCTCACTAGCTATTTGGAAACTCTGAATAAAGAAGACAGCAGTGAAGTAATGGGCTTCTCCCTTCTCCATCCAGGTCATGTGCCCTGTGAGCATGGCCCCTGCCCCTTCCTCTGAAGCCGAACTGTGATCAAACTCCTCCCACTCATCTTCACCCAGAGATTTTTGTTAAACACTTAAGCCAGCAGTCCTCAAAGGGTGGTTCAAGGACCTCTGGGGAGGTTTTCTCTTTTCTAACTATATATTTGTGTGACGCTGGATTTTCTTTATATACTTCAACCAAAACAATGTATCACAATAATTTGAATGTAGGAGCAGATGTAAGAATACAAGGACTTCTATTGAGGCAGATACTTAAAGAGATTTGGAATGAATGTCAAACAATGCCGCTCAATGTGTTCTGACTTGGAATATATGGTTATTTCTCATAAAAATTGTTATTTATGTTAACATGTAATAGTTTTTATTTTTATTACTTTAAAATGTCATAAATAGAAATCTTTTTAATTTCTCAGTTTTAGCTTTTGGTAAAACTGTTGATAGATAAAACTCACATAAGCAAAAGCTCTTTGTGGTCTTTGACAATATTTAAGAATGAAAAGGGATCCAAACTCAAATAGTTTGAGAAGAGACAACTTAGAGAATCCACACTGGACACAGTTGCACATGCCCACTCCATCTTTTGGAGAGTTTACAACCCAACGCTGGCATTTAAATACCACAGTCACAATAGAAGTTGTATGAATCCAGGACAGAGGGAGCACCTGGTTCTTCCCATGAAATGCATATGTGCGTCTAAAGCACACATTAAAAACACATGGAGTGTGGTTGAAGATTTAGAGTCAGGGGTAGTTTGAGTCGAGAAATTAAGTACTGATTTGAGAAGACTAATGCAAAGACAATTGAGTTCAGATTCTGCCTTTGCCATTAACTATCTCTAGTGCCTAGGAAAGTCACTTTCTTCTCTGGGACTCAGTTTACCCATCTGTAAAATGAGTGATATGGATTAGATAATGTCCAAGGTCCTTCCTCTTCTGACATCTTATGACATAGGATATTTTTATCACACCAATAACCATGGAGGATTTGGTTAACATCAGCCTGGAAGAGTGCTGGTTAGTAATTGAGACTGATTTTTTTTTTTTTAATAGAAAAGCTAATTGGGAATAGGCATATACTTTGTGAAGGTAACTGTTTCCCTAAGTGAATTCATCCTCTATCTATATGAGGTAGAAGACAAACATATAGCCAGTTACAGTTACAAAAAGTTTAGAAAGCATACATTCAATCATTCAGTCAGTCAACAAATATTCAGTGAGAAACTCGAATGTGCCCAGAATTGTACTAAGTACTAGGCAAACAATGATGATCAAAAACTGACATGGGCCCCGCCATCGTGAGACAGTCTAATGGGAGAGATGAAGATCAATGAAGTGACCACGTGCCCACATGTATAATCACAAATTGACATAAGTACTAGAAAAGGAAGGAGCAAAGTGTTCTGAGAAGACGTACCCAGAAGACATGACCTAGACTGGAGAATAGAAAAAAACTCATTAGAGGGAGTAACATCTCAGCTGAGAACTGATGGATGCAGAGAAGGAAAAGAACAATCCCCGAAGGGGGAACTACATGGGTAAAAAAGAGAGGGCATGGATCATGGAAGAAGGAAAAAAACGAAAAAGGAACGCCGATGACGCTGGAGTGCAAGGGGAAGTGGTAAGTGCTGAGAGCCAACGCAGGAGAAATAGACAGAGTCAGATGATACGGGGAGTTATAGATGATATTACGAATATTAAGAATATGGGATTTCGAGTCAGGGGCACATTTTAGAGAGAATAAGGAGATGGCGCTTTCAGGGAATTGTGGTGAAAGGGCCTGCCAGACTATACCTTCTAACACTGCTGCAGTCATGGCTCAGACACAAATGCAATAGAAATCCTTTTCTGTCTGCAAATATTCTAATATCTGAAAGGGAACTCAACCCAGAAAGAGAAAGTGGCGGCCGCTGAAGGGCTTATGCAGGTTGATGTTCGAAAGAAATCACTCTGGCTACAAAGTGGAGAACAATTTGGAGAATGGGTGTTAGAACATCAATTAGGCATTTATTTTGGAGTCCAGAAGAGATAAGATAGTAGTTTGAACCAGAAAATTGTTGCTTCTGAAGATGGAAATGGAGAGAAGTAAGCAGATTAGAAAGATGTTTGCGAAGAAAAATCTGGAGGACATGGTAATAGATTGGACATTGGTTGGCAAAGGAGAGGGAGAAATCAACAAGCTATTTTGAGGTTTCTGGCTTGTACGGTGCCATTTACTGATCAGGGAGGACTGGATGAAGGTGAGACCAGAAAAGGATGATGAGTTCAGTCTCATATACAGAATCAACTACATAAATTAGGGGCCCAGTGCAAACTAAAAACACGAGGCTTCTTGTTCCACAAATCTTAAGAATTTCAAGCCAGTGACAGCAGAGCAGGGCAGGACTCTTCTAAGCATGGAACCCTGTGTGACTACACAAGTCACAGGGCCACAAAGCCAGCCCTGTTGAGACATGCTCGGTTTGAGGTGTTAGCCATCCAGAGGAGATTTGAGTAAACTAAATCCCATCAGAGGGACAGCCCTAGAGCTGAAAGAATCTCTGTATGCCCCAGGCTCTGGAACTAGTTATTCTAAATACTCATGCAGACAGAACAGGAACAGCTGTATTCTCTGGGTAATAAGAGTTCCAACACCTGGTATCTTGCCCCCGTAAGCCAAATGTCTCATATAAAAATTACAGATCACAGTGCTTGTCCCCTAAGGAAAATCCAAATTGCTTGATTTGGAGCCTCATTGCACAAAGGGAAATTCCACAGTGGCTGTCCAAAATCAGCCCTTCCGCTGTGGTTTACACTGTCTGCCTGCCACGATCCTCAGAAGAGCACCCAGTTGGGTTTGCATAACCGTTGCTTTATTTGGTCAAGGGGCCAGCTCCAACCTGGCTCCTAAAAAATTCTGGCCCAAAGGCCTTTGGTCTGAAGCAGCCCAGCCACAAGACCAAAGTCAGAGGAGCCCAGAGAAGGACAATGGAACAGAACCCTGTCCTCTTGGGCCACCACTAAACCACACTTGGGGATGTGATGCCAGCCTCTGCTGTTGACCAGGCCTGTTGTAGTATAGCTGCTGAGTAAACCATCCAGGGAGCTGAGGAGGTTATTTCAAGCTGGGGAAATTATTGTACGCACTAGATGTCCAGGATAAGAAGAAATGAAACTCTCATTATCAGCCTTGAAATAATAACTACTAGTGGGTGAGTAGGACTCAAAACGCAAGAGGATTCTTCATCTGGATAGTCATCCACCTTTCCCCAGTCGGCCGCCATCCCACTTTCTCTGCCTGAATCACAAACCTTCCTTTCCTGTTCCCTCCCGAGTGGCCCCCTTAGCCCGAGCTGGCTGAACCTGGAGTCCAGCAAACCAGGATTCCTTAGCCTTCCTTTTGCAGCTCCGGTGCAGCCCCACAGGACTCTTCCACACTCTTGGGTCTGAGCTACAGAATTGCCGCAAGGCGCAGGGCAATTATACCAAGAAGGTTGCCATTTTGCCGAGCCTGAGGGTAGCTGGGAGATGACTCCTTATAATATCTAGTGCACTGTAAATAGGACCCACCAGACTCTATTCCCCAATGTGCACACACACACACACGTGCGCATGCACACACACAGGCAGTTCTTTTTTGCCTGGATACCTCTGCAGCTAAAGTGATGAAACTCAGTGAGTGGAAATAAGGCAGAAAAAGCAAGCTGTGGATGATATACAGGTGCTGTTCCAGCTTCGGACTGCCTGCCTCTGAACTGAATGGAAGAGACCAAAAAAAAATAGCATCCCTTTCTTTTTCAAGACGTGCTTAGCCAGATTTTCTTTTATTTCCATCTGATTCCAGAAATTAGGAAATATTCCAGAGCAGAGGTGGAAGAGAGGTATTTTCCCTCCCACTGGGAAAATTCACTTCAATTCAATTTAATTAGCGTTTATTAGACATCCACTATGCACCTGGACCTGACGGAAAATTGGACTCAGGCCACTTGACCTTGAGGAGCTCACAGTCTGCCAGGTGCCATCTGTGTCCTCTTGAAATCCTCAGGAGCAAACAGTGGCCAGACTGACGCTCCCTCCACACGTGCTGCGCTCCCGCTTCCTGCTCCACGCGGCTCTTCCCTGACACGGAAACCCAAACTCAAGTCTTCTAACACGCAGATGGTTGACATGTACGATACAGATGTGACCTGTAAGTTTGGGACTTTTCCTAATGGACCCTAGTGACTTTTTAGATAAACAGATTATCTCCACAGCCTTGAGAAATAGGATGACTCCCATTTATGCTGTTCTCATTTTGTCAATATAAAAGCAAAGGGTCTTAACTTTTTCCGAAATGTTCATCCTTATTCTCTTGTACCAAGATGACGTGAGTCCTATGAGATATGTCGATAGGGATGATAGTGTTATCTTTATTTGTTAATTAAGATATTACATCAAGAAATTTGCCTATTGTTACCTCTCTGACCATTTAGATTCTGAAATTTTGAGGTGAGAGAAGACAGTGATTTCAAATCAATGGGGAAAGGATCAACTATATAAACCTCTTGTGGATTTAGAAAAGATAGAAATGGCTTTTGCCCACCTCCCTTCTCCCTGCCGCCTCGTGCATGCGAGTATGCGTGCATGTGTGTATGTATGTGTGCGTATGTATATGTATATATACTTACACACATATCGCAAATTATAGGAAGGAAGTGGAAGAGATGTTTCCTGCCTCCCTGAGCTTCCCTCCCTAGCCCTCTGAGTCCTTGCCTGTGCCCAGACCAGCCTCCTTAGCATTGCTTCCTCCAGCCCTGGCCAAGGTTCTCAGGACACTCTGCTGTGTCCATCCTAATATAGGAAAGAGGAAGCTTTGCACCTGACTTTGCAGCTCCGGTGGGTCAGTCCCTGTGCCCAGCTCCAGGGACACAAAGGATAATAGAACAACGTCCTGCTTCAGGGACTTCGCAGCTGACTGGGGGAGGCAACATAGGACATGGATGACAGCTCTAGGGTTGCAGGTTAGTAGTGGGCGAAAGCACAGGGCATGGTGGCAAACAAAGGCAAGAGGGGTCCATGCTGCCTGGGTCAAGGAGCAGAGCCTCAGAGCCTCGCCCGGGGTTCGGGTACTCTGAGCTAACTGTTCTGCCACATTAAGCCTGCACCTGGAACACCCAGCGTAGAGGAGGGTCAGCCCTATGGACTAGAGCAGACGCTTCCAGAAAGCCCAGGAGCCAAGAGCAAAGGGGAAGGGTGGAAGGGATGCAAAGCCCAGCTCCTGGCTCCTCTGTGCTTCCCGATGGCAAGACCCAGCACTCCGAACCCGGGGGAGTCTGGCAGGTGCAGCAGTTGTGAGTTATCTCCACGCCCCCACCCCCGTTTCCAAAAGGCTCTTTCTCCCCCCGCGATTCTTACGCTTCTACATTAACAGTCCCCAGAGGGTTGAGGGGAGAGGCCACAGTCTCCTGATTCTGGCCCAGAAGGTGCATCCGCAGGGTGGGCCTGGACTCCCCACTCCTCCCTCCCACTCACTCCAGACTGGCCTGGCCCAGTGTGTCCACCTCGCCTACTGTGACACGGTGACCTTCTCCAATGGGGCAGGCTCAGAACCCGGTGCCATCCAACGTGTCCCAGTGCTGATACCGGAGGGCAAGGAAGTAACGAAACACCAGGAGATTCCTGCGTGTGGGCCCACTTGTTACTTTTCCAAGTCCCAGCCCATGGGAAGCCCAAGGCCCCTGGCAGTCAAGAGGCAGGTACTGTTGCCCGCTTGAGGCAGATGGAAAACAGACAGGGGGAGGCCGATGCTGCCCTGGCTTTAGAGAGTGGCAGAGGCAGGACAGAGCCCAGCCTCCTGCCCCGTCCCCAGGTCAGCGCTCCTCCCAGTTACTGTCTTCTCTGCAGCGCTGGGGCAGCCCCTGTGGAAGGGAGAGGGCAAGGCACGGGACCCCGGGGACTGTCCAGATACCCGAAGCGATGTCACCACCCCCGTCTTTCCCAGCTAGAGGTGGAGCAACATGCCTCCCACATCTGGCTGCTCTGCCCCTCCCCCACGCATTCACACACTCACTCGTATGCACACGCTCGCAGTCCCAAACACATTTACACACCATACACACACTTACACACACACTCATGCACACGCTCGCAGCCTGAGCACAGTTACACACCCATGCACACACCTTACACACACACTCATTGCAAGCTCGCGGCCTGACCACAAACACACAGTTACACACCCAGCCACACACGCCACACACACACTCATGCACGCTCATGACCACAAACCTGCAGTTACACACACCATACACACACTTACACACACACACTCATGCACCGGCTAAGCCCTAAACCTGATTACACCCATACCTGCATTTACACCTCATGCACTGCAGCTGTAGCCATGACATTTACACACTCACACGCTCATATGTACACACATTCACATGTGCAAATCCAGGACAAGACAACTAAGGCTTCTCGGAGCAGGGAGAGGAGAAGGTGGGAGGAGGAGGTGAGAGGGGGGAGAGGGGCCTGCCGTCCAGCTGGCGAGGGATCCTGACTCACTTTCCGGGTTATTTCTACTTTTCTTCCCCATTTTTCAGGCTTAAGTCTCCAGCCATAGAAACTCATGACTAAAAGAAACCCCAAGGACTGTTTAACCCAGTCTTTTCCTCCCACATACTGGGGACGGTGTGGAGCCAGGTAAGGAGCGCGGTGTCGGCGTCAGGCCGGCCCGGGTGCGAATTCTGGCTCCCTCACTCAGCACCCACGGAACCTCGTGCCGGTTCCGTAACGTCCCTGGGCCTCGGTTCGCTCACTGTAACGTGGAGATGGTAAGAGACACAGTGACTGGCAGGTTTCAAGCTTTGAGTACGTGTGGCGACTCTCACTAACTTCCCTCCTCCTGGTGCTGGGACAGCCGAGGGGGTGAAGACACCAGCCATCGTGTCTCTCTGACCCCGGAGCCTAAGAAGGAGCCTGGAGCGCACCGCGTGCCCGCCCTGCGGGAAGCGGGCCTCTCCGAGGGGGCAGTCTCCCAGCAGAACATGAAAGAAGCAGAAGGCAGCTTTGAGGATGTTTAGCTCACCCTCGTGTTTCTCTCGGGGAAACTGAGGCCCAGAGAGTTGAGGTGACTTCCTGATTCAGCAAGGAGAAGCCTTGGGTATTCAACCCAGGTTGGGAAGGGGATCCAATTATTTCTCAATCCCAGTGTACTCTGGAATGACCGATTTGTTCACGTCACTGTGACCTAGGAACACGTGAATGGAACCCACAACTGTGGGCCTCTGCGCACGGAGCAGCCGTTCACCCCAGGAAATCAACTTTTTTTTTATTAAGAGAAGCTGAAATTTTATTTTAAAAGAGAGAGAGGTAGCTCATTCTAAAAATAGCCTTATTGCAGAAGTTAGTTTTCAACCTCCCCTTTTGCTTACGTTGCAAAAATTAAATCTTAAAGAAGTTCAACAAAATGCAAAGTTGGAGAGGTCTAGGGAAGGGTGGAGCTATAATCAGAAGAAATGTTTGCCAGGAACCTGTCACTCTGTGGCTTTATGAATGGGAGGCCTCATTGAACCCACAATATAAAAGGGGGACACAGTAGGTGAGGTCTACACATCAGGGGCTTGCTCTCGCTCAACCAAACCACATAGCAACTCGTAGGAGAAGACAGAGCTCCACCATGCCCAGCTCAGCACTGCTCTGTTGCCTGGTCTTCCTGGCCGGGGTGGGGGCCAGCCGAGACCAGCGCACCCCGTCTGAGAACAGCTGCACCCACTTCCCAGCCAGCCTGCCCAGCATGCTTCACGAGCTCCGAGCTGCCTTCGACAAGGTGAAGGCTTTCTTTGTGAGTATGATGCCTTCCCGTCTGTTTTTCCTGAGACCACCTGAACTAGGTGCCCTGCCAGAGCTCTAAGAACCCTGCTTTTAGCTTGCCTCCATCACCAGCACCTATTCTCCCCAAACTTAAATTCTTAAGAGAGTCCCCCTGTCAAGCCAGGGCTTCAATGAAGGTGCAGGAAAAGCTGCCTAAAAGATAAAAGCACTCTCTCTCCTATGCTCAGAAACTTTTTATAAGATTCTGCTGGAGCCAGAGACATTATTGGCTGGGAGTAATCACAAATGGGGTCATTAAGGTGCAGACGCCCCAGCCCTGTGGCAGGGAAGCGGTGAAGGCCTCTGCTTAGAGCATTCCAGAACCTGAAAGACTGACAGTTTGGGGAAGCACCATGCAGGGGGAAACCTGCGTGAGCGGCTGCCTCCCATTTCCAGAGAGCCTTCAGACCTGCCGGGGGTGTCTGCAGGAGGAAGGAAGACAGGCAGAGAGCACTGAGGGGCTGACACGGGCGGCCCCTTCAAACCTGATGAGTCTCTGTAGGAAGAAGACCAGGACTGAGTCAGGCTTCTGCCCTGGCTTCCAAATCGGGCAGAATGTTTTAAATAACTTGATCCCGAAAAGGAGGAGGACCTGATTTGACTGAGTTTCAGCAACAGTGAATGTCTCATTTTGAAAACTCTCCTTTCCATTTTTGGGCCAGGGCTGCAGTGATTAAAAATCAAAAACTCTATAAATAAAGGACATTCACTTTAAGTATTTCCCCAAACCTTGGATTCATTCTCCTTTTGTTCTTCTTGCAGCAAATGAAGGACCAGCTGGACAACATATTGCTGAACGGGTCCTTGCTGGAGGACTTTAAGGTGAGAGCCAGGTGGGTGGGTGGGGGAGTATGCACTGTGACTAGGAGAAGGGAGGTTCTGCTTCACGCCTGCAAGGAGTTGGGTCCTCTTCGTTCACTTTGAAAAGGAGAAGTGGGAAGATCTTAACTCAGCACATAGCCAGCCAGAGGGTTACCAAGGTCTCAGTTGTGGGGGAAGGAGTCTGGCGAGGAAAGGTTCCCGGGGACTAAGTTATCCTGTCGAGCTAGCGGCAGCCCTTCCTACCGGTCACCACCCCTCTGCTCCTTCCCTTAGGGTTACCTGGGTTGCCAAGCCTTGTCGGAGATGATCCAATTTTACCTGGAGGAGGTGATGCCCCAGGCTGAGAGCCAGGGCCCAGACATCAAGAAACACGTGAACTCCCTTGGGGAAAAGCTGAAGACACTCAGGCTGAGGCTTCGGCGCTGCGTGAGTAACAGCCCCGTTCTCTCCCTCGTAGCTTTTCTGCTCTTCCCGAAACACCATCCCACACCCAGACACACAGACACAGAGTGGCAGGAGCCCTCTCATTTCTCTCTGAGCAGGAGTGGGGGTGGCTGCTAGGCATTTACATGTGAAGGTTTGCAAATAGCTTTCCTGTTATTTGTGAGTCATTTGTGGGTTATTAACTATTCGCCTCTCTCTTTATGAAAGGGGCCCAGAGCTTCAGTCAGGGCTCCCTTGTCCCTTGGGACCTAAGCCCTGGGCCCGGCAGGAGGAGCCGGGAGGTGAAGGTCCCTGGAGAGAGGAAACTCCACTTACCTCTTAATCTTGGACTTTAGGTGGGCCCAAAATGACTGACAGAATTTTCCCCGGTATTCTAGAATGGCCCCGAGGCTCGTGTCTACAAACGATTCCCCAGGATAATTTATTTCTTCAACAGAAATGACACCCTCACTTCTGGTTTCCTTTGTTCTGTCGCGGATAATGGGAAATGGGTTGATTTGGGTCTCTATTTGTGGGATGGGACAATGCAAAGAACTTGGTCCGCAGAGTTGAGACTGTGTCAGTTCCTTGGGGACTTAGACATGGTCTCCAGTGGCTGGAACTTAAGGGGAGGGACAGGACAGAGAAGCAGGAAAAAACCAGAATGGCCGGCTCAGCATCTAGTCAGCACCGGGCATTCTACAAGAGGAAGCTCCAAGACCTGGGTTTTCACGCAAGCCTTGCAGACACATTTCATCTCCTGGGCTATGTTTTTCCTCTGTCTGGTGTGGAAGGATGAGCAATAGGGCTATGGGTGTGGGGAAGCCTTCGAGACAAGCCTGGCCCCTTCTTCATGCCACCAGCTTGTCCCCCAAGTGCTATGGACTCAAGGTCTGGGAGCCAGTGTCTTTAACATTTTCTCCTTTCCTCCACAGCATCGCTTTCTACCCTGTGAAAATAAGAGCAAAGCGGTGGAGCAGGTGAAGAGCGCTTTTAGTAAGGTAAGCTTTAGACGGTGGCAAGGAGGGTTAGGGGAACATGACCTCTGTCCACTCCCCAGCTGCTAAGCAGGCCCCCTCCTTGACTAGGAGGGACTGTGGGAACCCAACAGATGGTGTGACCTCCTCAGTCAGTGAGGAGCTGTCGCTTGGGTTATATTTGTTTTCTGTGAAGTGTCTTTGGGGGTTTCTAAATGACTGCTCCCCGCCTTTGCAGCCCTGTGAGTTGAGCCAGCCACCTGTGAACACAGTGAGCTGGGTGCTGGGGAGAGTGACAAAGGAAACAGAAAGTAACTTGTTGGGAATCTAGACTGATGCCACACGTGCAGGAAGCCGACACGTGAATGTGCACACACAAACACACCCAGGGGTTCAGCCTGGACTCCCCAGAACTCAGGCAGAGCAGGAAGCAGGATTCTCACTTATCTGGAGTTGGAACATGCTCACTTTCCATCTGCCACTTACATCTCTCATGGTGCTTGAGAATGTCAACTCTCAAATCAAATGTCCATGAACATTTAAACCCCATTTCCAAGAAAGCCTGTGGCTCGTGTCCTCTTCAGGGCCTGGGGACAGACAGTGGGCAAGGTTCCACCATCAAGGGGATACAAATCCCCTGACGTAGGCTGGAGCGGTGGGGTTGGGGGGCCCTGCTCAATCTCTCGGTGAGAGAGAATAAACCTAAAAGAGGCTCCCTCTCTTCTCTCACTGTCTTGCTTTCAAAGTGGTTCCTCTAAGGGTCCTTCAGCAAATTCTGAATAAGCATCATGTGAGCACATGACCTTTAAAATTATTGGAAAAGCACCCTTTTGAAAACTGTGCTTTGCAGAGTGGATGTTCCTCTTGCCACCACGAGCTATGCTTCATGTCAACGCACAGCCTTTCCCGAGGCAGTTGGGCATATCCTCAGGTTCCCTGAGTCCGTTCTTCTCCTCCTGACTGGAGGGGTCAAGGGCAGCTTCCAGGCCCCAGGGTCATGACCATCCAAGCAAGGGACCCACTTACTTACTTGCCCAGTTTGGATTTTCACTAAACATTTCTTATCTTCATACACAGCTCCAAGAGAAAGGGGTCTACAAAGCCATGAGTGAGTTTGACATCTTCATCAACTACATAGAAGCCTACATGACAATGAAGATGAAAAAGTAAGACATCCTAAGGAAGAAAACATCCAGGACGGCGACTCTGCTAGACCCTAGGATGTAAATAGGAGATCTCCAAAATCTAACCCAGGGTTCCGAGAGATCCACACCAGCTCCTCAGGAAACCTGTCGGACCTCTCTCCTAGAATATTTATTACCTCTGATACCTCAACTCCCACTTCTATTTATTTACTGAGCTTCTCTGTGAACTATTTAGAAAGAAGCCCAATATTATAATTTTGTTCAATATTTATTATTTCCACCTGTGTTTAAGCTGTTTCCGTTGGGTAATACCCTATGGTATTTAAGTGATTTAAGAGAAATTATGTTATATAAGGAAAAAAATGTTTCTTGGGAAGCCAACTGAAGCTTCCATTCCAAGCCTGACCGCACTCGATATGAGCTCTTTTCCCTCACCTCCCTCTAATTTATTTTGTCCCTAAGCCTGGGGCTCCCAGAATGTTACAAAGACTCTTAACCTCTTAGGGAGAGAAACCAGGTAGCCCCTCAGTTAATTAATATTCCAGTGGCTCAGAGGGATTCCCCTGACCTTGTTTTCCAATCACTTTTTTCTTGAAAGCTGTGGCTAACTTGTTATTTATAACAATCTAAAATTGGTTCTAATAGAACTCAATTTTAACTAGAAGCAATTCAATTCCTCTGGGAATGTTACATTGTTTGTCTGTCTTCATAGCAGATTTTAATTTTGAATAAATAAATGGGTCTTATTAAAATGTATGGTGTCAGTTGACTTTTGTCTTATGAAAATTATTCCCTCAAAGTCTCCAAGACAGAAGAGAGTAGATGAATGAATTCTGCATTCCGGAGTAAGAAGCCAGCTACCCTCTCCCAGAGTGTGAAGGTTCCAAATCTGAGCAGGGGAAATAGGTATTCTTCCTCCAAAAGCCAACAGCAAAGACCATCATAGTCTTCCCGTAAACTTAATCTTTTAAGAAATTATTCTTAAATCCTTAAAGAACATGCTGATTTTCAAGGCTAAGGAAGATCGTTTACATACCAGAATTAGAAAGATAGGCAGAAGAAGTTGTTTAGTGGCTTTGTTGTTTGTTTGTTTTGTTTTGTTTTTGTTGGTGGTGGTGTTTTTTTTTTTTTGCTTCTTCAAGCACCAAAGGTCCAGGGGTGAATACTAGTTTGCCTGGGTTATCATTAGAATTTAGATAGACTGCTATCATGGCTCTAGCACTAAGAGATGGTCCCAGTGCACACAATTGGTTTTTATTGGTATTCACAGCTAAAAACTCCTACAAACCCCTTCTTGAGCTGAAATCAAAGGGAATTAGCTGGTCCCAGTAGAGTAGAATACAAGCAAATTAGCCCACTTGATAGGATACCAAAGGATTTAAGCTGCTGCCACTCCTCCTTGAGCCATCAGAAAGATGTGAGATTGGCTTCTGATTGCGGTCTGCTGGGAGGGGCATGGTGGCTGGGGAAACCCTACTCAAAGCCCAGTGGCTTGGAGAGAGGGAGAAAGAATAGGCTGAGTAAACACTGGTCCCCCTCACACTCTGCCTCGGCATCCCTGGTCCAGGGTAGGATGGGACTGGCTGTGGTCAGTTTTTCAGTAAGACCTGACTCACTTCGGTTAAAGTAACCATAGGAAGGAAGTGGGGAGCATCAAAGCTGAAATTCTGAGATGAAAGGTTAGGTTTAAGAATGGAGGCTCGCAGAAGACAAGAAAGAAGGAGCGAGGCTGTTTTTTGCTAAGGCTTCTATACTGAAACAGAGAAGAAGCCATGAGTCCCTCAGCCAGGAAAGTTTAAATGGTTAGGACTCTCTTCAAGGCATTGTACACTAACTTAAGTTTGAGGTTGGCACCTCATGTGAGGGACATGGGCATCTGAAACCAACAGACAGAAACTCCTCTGGGGAAGCCACACAGCTGATATTACAACAACTACAATGTATTGAGCACTTATTTTGAGCTAGTCAGTACTAGACATATATGTATCAGGCATACTATAAAGTATTTTGTTGCTATTTTCTATAAGAGGAAACTGACTCAGAAATGTTGATATGGCTTGGCCATGGTGGTAATGTGGACAATGGAGAACTGAGAACAGCATAAAATGCCTTTCCCTTTGTATTAATTATCCATTGCTGTTCCCCGCCCCCAAGTTTAGCAGCTTAAAACCACAAACATTTATTATCTCACAGTTTCTTATAGATCAGGAATCTGGGAGTGACAACCAGGGGTTCTGGCTCAGAATCTCTAAAGAGTTTGCAGTCAAAATGGCAGCGAGGGCTACAATCACTTGAAGGCTTGACTGGAGCTGGACAATTCACATCCAAGGTGGCATACTCACGTGGCTATTGGCAGGAAACCTCAGTTCCTCACGGGCTATTGGCCAGTGGCCTTGGTTCCTTACTATGTGGGCCTTTCCAACACACATGGCTACTTGTGTGTCTTCACAACATGTAGCTGTCTTCCCCAGAGCCCATGATCTGAGAGAGAACAAAGAGATAGTCATAGTGTCTTTCAGATCTAATCTCAGAAATCTCACACCATCACTCTGCCACATTCCATCTGTTAGCAGTGAGTTGGTAATTATAGCCCCTACTCAAGGGGAGAATTAGAACCCACATTTTGAAGGGAGGAGTACCAAAGAATTTGTGGACAAAATTTTAATATTACTACACCCTTCTAAAAATTTAGAAGAAATAACTATACTCGAATGATGCAGCAGGAGCCTGGATTAGTGGGAGGACAAAGAGGATGGGAGTAGGCGTCAGTGTGCACAGAGGCGTCATCATCATGGACACCACCCTCCTTCAGTCCTCTCTCTTGTTGGCTTAGTCTAATAGTTTATTTCTCTGAGCCTCAGTTTCTCATCTGGAAAACTAGCAAAACTTCTTTCCCAGGTGTTATGGACTGAATGTTTGTATCCCTTTAAAATTTATATGCTGAAGCCCCAACCCCCAGTGTGATGGATGGTGTTTGGAGGTGGGGCCTTCTGAAGGTAATTAGGGTTAGAGATAGAGGATTGTCTTTGAACAATTCCCAAAATTTGAAACATCCTAATGAAATTGTACATTTTTTACCCCCACCTCCCATAAGTCTGCACAGGCTCATTTAAAAAACATTTCTACGTGCTTGGCTAGAGTAATAGACACTTTGTATGAAAATACAGGTTGTCTTGTGCTGATCAGAGGCTCTGTTTGGTAGTGATCTATTACATTTTTGTTTAACAAAATCAGAAAATGGAATTATTTCCTTAAATATTTTTAACCAGCCAAAATATTTCAAAATAGAGATTCTTTGGAGAAAATTAATAGCAGTAGTCCTCTGTGGTCAAAAGCTTCAAAACCACTAAATTAGATGACATCCAGTTCCCCTCGAGCCTATTGTTTCTAATTCTACCGTCAGATTCCTGCACTCAGCTAGTCCCAGTCCCTCTTGAACCCTCTGGGACACATTCCTTTGTCTACATAGTCTGCACTGGAAATTTTCCAGACATCTTCCCGGTCATCTGTGTACTATCAACAGCTCCTTCTCCCAGCAGGGTAGAGCAGCCACAGAACCCTGAGCTTCCCGAAGCCTCCTAGACAGCTGAAGAGGACATGGGGGAGATAAAGGACCTGCAGAAAAGTAACACAGCACAGGGATGATGTGCACAGCCTGGTGAAGTAAATATCTGTATATGAATTATAGCCACTGGAGTTACATAAGTCCAGTAACCTGCTTAACATAGTTGTCTAATTGCCATGCAGAGAAATAATAGTTGCACATGCCATTAAATATAGGTTTGATTAACTATGTAAAAAGTTTTATTGATTACAATACTGGGCTTTGTTCAGATATGCTCATTATCTACCATTGTTGCTTATCTGCTAGCAACCTGAAAAGTGAAACAGCTTACTACTGTTTCAGAATAATCAGCCAAGCACCACTCGGAAGAGTTGGAGAACTCAAGTTTATTACGCCAGCAATCCCAGAAGAGCTAGTGCTCTGAAGATCTGGGCCCTGAGCTCAAGGGTAAACTTACTTTTATAGGGCTTATCTGCACAGTTACAGTTTTACAGTTGGCATGGGCCGATGGTTTAATTTGTCCTCAGGTGGTTACAGAGCCCAGGAATTGCTATGGGCTACTGAGCTCCCAAGTTACTATGGGTTACAGAGCCAGGCACTGCTATAGGCTACAGGCAGTTACAGGGCATGAGATTTTCAAACAGGAACTTAGGCAATACATTTGTTATCTAGACAGAACAAGCAAAAGAGGAGGATGAGCCTTTAGCTACTCCAGAGGTCACCCTACCCTTCCGCCTACGCAGCAAGCATGTCTGCAGAAGCAAAACAAAGAGTTGTTTACAAAGTTAATCATTTGAGTGAAAAATTCCTCTTCACTACCTTGCTTTTACTCTTCCTATTATTTAAAAAATATTTTTTTTTCCCAAAGTCAAGAAGCTGTTGCATGACAGAGCCCATAGATCATCTAATACACAACCCAGAATCACATGCCTGTTTAAAGAAGACTTAGATTAGAAGAGGGAGATACTATTTCCCCAGCTGAACCCTACCATACCCCTCTACTAGGGTGGAATTAGAAACTGTGGCTGGTATGCAGCATAAATAACTAATCTAGGCTCCTTGCAGAATAATCTCTACATTCATATGTGACAAGGATGAGACTCAAATCAAAACAGAGGCAGACTGGCTTCTCCCTGGCCTTTGCCAAATTGCAGGTTTTATGAGATGCACATTTTCACCCAGAACCTATTATGTTCTCAGTATCATGTTGGGTGCCAGGGAAAATGAAATAAACAGACATGGTGTCTACCTTCATGGATTTAATAGCTAGGTGTAGAAAAATATATTATAAAGTTAACTACACAATTTTATTATAATTGTCATATCTGCTAAATGAGAAGTGGGAGCTTTTAACAGGTCAACTAACCTAGACTCGGGGTTAGGGGGAGGCTTCCATGAGAAGGTGGCGTTCAGCTGGACATGAAGGATGAGTAGGAGATGGCCAAATGAAGAGGGAGGTGATGAGGACCTTAGGCAGACAGAGCCACATATTTAAAGACCCCTTAGAACTGCAAAGAGTGGCGGGTAGGGGGCTGTCTCTGAAGCAAGGGTGGATTTGTACCGATCTCAACCTAGCTAGACTCTGGGCCCTCTTTGGGACTCTGTGGCTTCTCCATCTCCTCTTGTGTTCTGAAGCCCTGGAACAGGAAGGAACTTAAACTATTTAAGGGACTAAAAGGTGATGCACAACAAGTGAGGGGCATGATGCGTGAGGGAGAGAGATTAAAGATGAGCTGGAAGAAATGGGCAGGGATAAAAAAATTTAGACTTTAACGTAAGAGCAAAGGACAGCCACTGAAGGCTATAAAGTAGAGAGGAGAAGATAGATCTTCTGAATAAGACATTTTAGGGGCCATTTGTTTGTAGTCCAGAGAAGAGGAAATTGTAGTCTAGACTAAGGTGACAATAAATGGGAAAGGAAAGAAGTGCAAGTGTTCAAGTACCAGCAACTCCTTAGATGACAGTGGTGACAGCAGGTGATGGTCAAGATAAACTTCAGATTTCTGGCCTGGACAACTGGATAGAGAAGAAACAGGTTTGCGGGGGGAGGTGATACATTATACACTGGCCCCGCTGAGCTGGAGGTGCCTCCGAGATGCTGAATGTATCCAGAGTGGTCAGCTGGACATGGAACGTACTCTACAGATAAATAAGCGGGTGTCATTTTTATAGAGATGGTAAGTAAAGTCACGGGAGTGGAGAAAATCAGTAATGGAAAGCATCTAGAGTGAGAGGAGAAAAGAACCAAGAACCTAGTCCTGGAGAACTCGGATATTTATGAGTCAGAGTAGGAGATGCTGACAAAAGAACTGGTAAAGAGAGGCCTGAGTGGTAAAAAAAAGAAAAAGAAAGAAAAGAAAAGAAAAGAAAAAGGAAAACACCAGGGGAGAGTGTCATGCCTGAGGACAAGAAAGAAAACTATCTCAAGAAAGAGGGAATGGTCAACTGGACCAAATGCCATTGAGAGGTGAAGTAAGATGAAGACAAAAAGAGCTCCTATTGGATATAACAAGTGGGGGCACTGATGACTTCATCAAGAAGAGTGCAGAGGAGCGCCACTGGTCGGAGATAGCATCGTGCATTTAGTAGGAAGTTAAAAAGCGGGTGACAGGTGTGGATAACTCTTTCAAGATATTGGGCCAACAGAGGAGGAAAAGATGTTGAAGATCGAGGAGCGAAATGGGAGAAATAATGAAGACAGCTCCCTCAGGAAGCAGGAGGGGATAGCATGCAGGTAGAGGAAAGGACAGCCCTTGAAAGGAGGAGAAACACCTTCATTGAATAATAACAGGAAGGAAGTAGGGACAGTGGGTACATAAGCAAGTTGGTTTGAAGATTTGTTGGCAGGAAGTTGAGGTTATTTCCATCAGATTGTTTCTATTTTTCTCTGAATAGAGTGAATAAAAAGGAGAGAATGTAAGGAGATTTGAGGAGAGAAAAAAAAGATTTGAAATGATATGTGTAGATATGCGGAAAGCAAAGAACTCTAGAGAGATACGGTAGATTTCTAGATAATGTGAAGCCCAGTTGGGGTAGGTGATCATGAATCGAAGAGGTCTGCCAGATTGTATCATTTTTCTCAGGATTCTCTTGGCCACCTAAAGTGAACACACAGCAGAACTGTTTTGCCCTCTGGATCTAACAAAAGGACAAGGGAGAGAGAAAGTTGAGAATACAGGTAAGAGCCTGATTGGAAGATGGACCCAGGATTCAAAGTTGAATAATGAGGGAAGCGGAGACAGGAGAGAGGTGATAAAAAGGGATAATTTAGATGAGCCAACGGACTGAAGGTTCTGTTGAGGTCGAGGAACAATTTCAGTGGCAGGATCTGAATAACCAAGGAGAGAAGGCAGTGACCAGAGAGTAGAAAGACTAAATGGAAAGGTTTTAAAGGTGACAAGTTTTGAGGAATGACAAAGGCCATGTTATAGCCCAGCAGTCCCAACCTTTATGGCACCAGGCACCAGTGCTCTTATGAGAATCTAATGCCTGCGAATACAGATGAGGTTTCGCTCACCTGCCCGCCGCTTATCTCCTGCTGTGTGGCCCGGTTCCTAACAAGCCACAGACACGTGCTGGTCCACGGCACAGGACTTGGGGACCCCTGCTATAACCATTAGAGCAAATGGCTTAATTAAAGCTGAGGGAAAAGGGAATTAGAAATATGGAAGTCACATTTTGATTAAGTCCTCCACGAGGGCACTGAAGTCAATCAGGCTCATGGCAGTGGAAGGAACTTAAACTAGGGTGTGGAAGGAAGAATATGAGATAGATGCTCAAATTATCTGTGAATGAAAAAGAGATGTAGAAGATGCTTGAGCATCCTGGGACTCCTGGTGGATTCTAACTTCCACATATCTGGAGTTCTCAGAATTTCATACACTGGACAAAGGATCATTTAAGATTTTCTAAATCTTAGAGAACAGATCTAGGCAGCAAATTCTTGGATTTCTTGGAAGACTTCTTAATATAGACTTGTTGGAATTTCCTAATAAATAAAAGGATCTATACATTTGTAAACATATCTCACCAAATTGAAGTCACTTTTACGTCAGAAAAATAACAAATGTGCAAACACTAATTACACGCAACCCTAGTCACCCAAATCAAGAAGCTTATAATTTTTGCCACAATGAGTCATCACTTAATGACACATCCAACTGGAACCTCCAGCAAATCTTCAAACACAGATTTTTCCTCCTGTTTGCAGGTTTTTACCACCCCACACCCCACCCCACCGAACCTCTTCTATCTCACATGTTCTCATTGTGTCATTCTCTTTCCTGCATAGCAAGAGGATAGAAAGAAAATCGCCATCAAGAAAGTGTTCTCCCAAATGTAATATAAGTCTGTTGATTAAAATAGAAGTCCTCATGAAAAGAGCAGTGCAAAATCTAACTTCTTCCTTTAATGTTTGGCTCAGCATTACAACCAGTAATTCTCCCACCTTCATCTCAGCTGAGGCATCAGAGCATCAGATATGCTGAACTGCGGTCTGGGGTGGGGAGGAAGGAGGTAGAACGATGTCTAAATCAGTGCTGCTCAGTGTGGCCTGAAGACCAGTACTAGTCCACAAACCGGTTACTAGTCAGTGGCAAGGGAAGTACAAAAATGAGAAGTAAGTGTCTAGAAAACTTGATACAATTTGACGGAATATTTTTTGTTTGTTAGACTGAATCATTGAAAACAGAGTTTTTATTTTGTATATCTTTATAATTTTTCTCATTTTATTCTCCTGGTAATTATCTTTCTTATGTTTTATAAAAATGTTGATCCACAACACATTGTAATTTTTAAAAATTTGGTTCTTAGTCAAAGGTAGTTTGAGAAGTATGGGTCTAAATCACACTCCTTGATTTATTTCTAGACTCATGAAAACTTGAAGTTAGAAGAAAGAAGTAGTGAAATACAAATGGTAGGAAGGCACATATCATACTTAGACCTGATTTCAAATCCGCATTTTACCACTTACCATTGACCTTGGGTAAATTACCTAATTTCAATTCCTTATATGAAGAGAAGGATAATAGTCCTTGACTTGCAGATTCAAGATGAAGATGACATCAGATACTATGCTACTGGCTTTGCACAATAGCAGGCTCAGAGTAAGGACTGTGAATTGCCTTAAAGACCATCTGATTGAACCCGTAACCTATTGTTTCAGTGAGAATCTTGGTCCCCAATGAACCAACCACAGGTACCTCAGCACGGGCATCATATCCTGATGAAGACCCCCAGTTCAGGCAAGGCAAGTGGTACTGGCCAGGTCATCTCTCCCCTTGTCTTCACCCTACCTAAAAGAACTTACCGTCCTAACTAGGAAGCCATGTGGCAGCCACTCTTGACTGCCATTCTTCCCTTCTCTCGTAATAACCCTGATTTTTGGTCAGGTATCAGACATCCATGTGCTTAAAAGCAGCTGTGCCCCTCCCAGGGTAATTCCATTTTCTCTGTCTAGTGACTGATTCAGGAATGGGTTTGTGATATAATCTGGTCAATGAGACATTGAAGAGAGGTTGGCTGAGGGACTACTGAAAAATGTTTTTTCTAGCAAGAAAAGTAGATATTTTTTCTGCCTCTGGTTGTCCACTTCTAAAGCTTGTGACAATGAGGGGACTCAACCTAAAAGGATAAATCAACAGGTAGAAAATAGTAAACAGAATAATGGAAAGATATCGGTCCTTGATGACTTTGTAAAAACCACAAATTAACCAATCCAAAATAAGAACTATTTCAGAATTTTTAATATATGAGATAATAATTTTCCTTTTGACCAAGTCACTGTTGAGTTTTGGGTTACTTGAAGCCAAAAGTTTGTACAAAAAATATACGTGAACTCTCGGTCTGTAAACAGTTAGACAACTTCAATCCTGGGGCTTCCCCTACTCGCTTCTTCCTTCTGAGCAATTGAGTCACATCTGACTCATCCACTGAACCCCAAATATTTGAGGGAGTTCAGGATAGGCAAGGAGTCCATTTGCTTTCACCATAGGACATGACTCCTGAGTTTCAGCAAATTCTGAGGCCAGCCCCTGTCCCGTCTTCCTCATCGGTTTCATCTAAAGAAACCAGAGCTTTGCAGAGCTAAATGCAGACTCTGATGCTGTGAACAAAATGTGCGAAGTGCACCTGACCATGTATCTGGCCCAGCCTACCTTTCTCACAGGGCTCTGCCATCCCGCCCCCTTTCTCCTGAAGTGGACTCTCCTTGACTGCTCTTCCTCATTCTCTAAGGCCCCTTTTCAAATGCCTGCTCTTCTATGAAGCCCTCCACCACAGTGAAGCACCACACAGTTATCTCCCCATTGGCCGAACCACTGTACTGCACATTTAGACAACTGATGATGTTCTGAAAGCTTCTGCCTTCTAATTGCTTCCTGCGAGCTTGACACTGTCCCTCAAACCTGACCGCGCACCTTCGAGTACAGAGCCTTGCAGTCCTAGATCCCCAATAGTGTCATGCACAAAAAAGGCATGACATAAATGCTTGAGTTCAACTAAAAAGAAAACTCTCCCTACAGTCATAAAGTCACAGACATTTTAAGTTAGACCCCCGAAGGCTCTCTTGTCCAACTGCCACCCACGACGATCCTAACGGATAGGCGTCTAGCTTATACTTCAATGTTTGCAATGAAGCAGAACTAATTATTTTGTGTGCCACCCATTTCATTTATGGACAGCTCTTATTATTGGAAAGTTCTTTTGCTTTTATTATCGGGCCCCAATTTGCTTCCCTATAATTTGCCTTCAGTTGTCTTATACTTTCTGGGGTAAAATAAATATATTCCATTTTCAAATGAAAGCTGTTTAAATATTGGAGGGAGCTTTTATATCTGTTCTAATTCCTGATTTCTTGACTCTTAACTATGGTCAGTTACTTATATTATTCTGTAAAAGGTATGGTTTCCAGAATCTTTTCCAGTCCCACATTTTTTCTTGTGTGTACTCATTAAGAGAGTCGTTTCTCTCTTGAGCCTCATTTATTAATTCAACAAATATTGATTGCTCTTACTATGCGTCAGGCGTACAGCAGAGAATCAGATGTGGAGCTTGCAATACAGGAGAGAAGACAATTAAACATTAAGAGTGAGGAACAAAGTGTGCCTGGTGACTGCATTGCACAACTTCAGGGTCACTATGTACACATAATACAACACAAGTTTCACCCCTTGGAGTTGTGCAATGTGATAGACCAATCACCGATGGGAGCGAGCAAACTGCAGATCAGGAAAGGGCTTCCTAGAAGAAAGGACATTTAAACTGAGATGTGGAATATGAGTATCAGCTAATTAGTCAAAGAGTGAAAGGAACCATGTGCTGGGCTGAGGGAAGAGGAAGTATAAAGATGTCGGGGCAGAGGTGGGTTGTGAGAGTAGAAGAGGGAATAGAGAGAAACGAGGCTTGAGAAGTAAGCTGGGATCAGGCCATAGAGTTTCTACTCGGCCATGTTTGGGATGTTGACTCATATCCTAAAGAGGGTGGGAATCCATTGCAAGGTTTTAAGCAGAGGAATAACATGATCGTATTTGCATTCTGGCTGCTGCATGAAAAGCAGATTAAAAGAGAATAAAACCAAAGATTGGGAGACCAATTCAAAATCTGTACAGTAATTAAAGCCAAGAAAAAAAAAATCGACAGTGGCCTGAACCAAAGTAGCAGTGGTGGAAATTAAAAAAAAAAAATTACATAAACATATTTGTGTGCAGAAGTTCAGAGTATCAATCAGATTTGGTGGCTGTCCAGATGTGGAGAGTAAAGAAAGGGGAAAAACAAGGAAATCTTGGACAAATAGGCAAATAGCGGTGCCATCGACTGAGAACTCAAAACCCTGGAGGACGCCTAGGTTTTTTTTAAAAAGAGAAGAAGAAGATGAAGGACCCAGCATTGGATAGATTTAGTAGAGATCCTTGAAGATATCTAAGTAGAGACGTCTAATTGCATTTCAGGAGACATCTCCACAGGATTCTGGAGTCATCAATATGTATTAGTGCACTCCTGATGGCACCTTAATTTTGAACTTCTAGACTTCGGACCTGTGAGACCTTCAGAACTTCTGTTGTCTTAAGCCACCCAATTTGTGTAGTTTTTTACAACAGCCCAGGAAAACTAATACCATGGGGTAGGCTAAAATCCCAAGTCTTTTTTATTTGAACTAGGACCAAGTTACCTCATTCTCATTCTGTGTTGTACGCTGAAGGTTTTTAAATAAGATTTATTACTTATACTCATCCACATCTTCTTTATTCTTAAATACTTGGGGCAATTGATCTAACATTTGATAAACTTGGCTTCTGTACTTTTGCCCAGGTTGATAGAATATCAAATATGGTGGGTTGAGGCAATGGCACATCAGATGTCAATCAAGGTCCTTCTCCCAGCGGGAAATAACAGACATCTATATCTTACCCACAAACTGATCATATATAAGACTTTCTCAGATACCTTGATGAAACCCAAATAAGCCAAGTGTTCTAGAAGTCTAAAAGGTCACCCCAAAGTGCCCTCAAATCCTCCCTCTCCACTCAAGATGGGCACCATGCAAAAACATCTGTTCGTCTTGTTGAGTGAACCTGAATTCCTCTACCCCAGGCAATCCCACTGACTATGCTGCTTGTTCTGTTCTTGCTTCAGTTTACAGATTTGAGGTACTTAGTTTCCCAGGCATGACTCTGAGACTCCTCTGAGTCTGACTCTGCACCCACATTTACAGACACCTTCTGACTCAGGTGTCTCTCCAAGCACAATTCTGACAAGTGGCTTTCAAGCTTAAAGGTGGGACCTAAACAGTGAACCTTCACTGGATCCTAGTGACTGTTGCCTTCTCTTCTACTTGCTCACACACCATTGGTTTATAATCTGTCACTCCACTCCACTCTAAGGTAGAGAGAAGCAGTGGGAAGCCTTCCACATAGAAACTGAGTGAGCAGGAGACTGAGGGGAAAAAAGAGGCCCACATATCAGGAACAACATGTGTCAGAAGCTGAAGCTGTTAAGTAAGAGATGAGCCAGTTGTAACTCCATCTTTATTGCCAGGAACCAACACTTTGAGTGAAATCTTGAATTCACAGAGAGGAGAGAGGGTGGGAAATTGCCTGCTTGGCAGCTCCCTTGGGTTTTGGTGACCCAAGACCAGGGAATGTTTATTTGAGGGTTGGTTTTGCGGTGCTGGGTTCTTCCTTTCCCTCCTCCTCTTATTGTTTTATAGCACTGGATAGCCCTCTTCTCTCTCCATTTTTTTTCCCATGAGAAAACACTATGAATGAATAAAGTCACATTAATACTGTAAAACAAATCAATAATCCATCATTCCAGAATCACAGCATTTGTATTCCTATATTCTAAATCAAATGTCTTTGCTATCCACAATCTCTTCACTAGATAAAGCGTCAGCACCTTCTCTTGAACCAGAAAGGAAAATATCCAATGATTTTTTTTTTTTTCAACATTCACAAAAGCTACTAAGGATATTGGGATTAATTAGAGGAAATGATTAGAACTAGAGAAGAGACTCAGCTTTATCATTGGATGTGTTGGTGAAGGTAACACTGGCTGCTGTAACAGCTAAACCCTCCATGACTCAATGCAACAATTTCTCACGCATGAAAAGAATGTGTGTTGATAAAGTCACCAAATGTAAAAAATGATTATTTCTAAGTGGTGGAAATTCGAGTAAATTTTATTTTATTTTATTTTTTCTATTAAAAAAATAAAAGAATGTGTGTGGAGGGGTTGGCAGTGAGATACAGAAAAGAACTCTGTTCCACACAGTCATTCATGCTCAGGGAGGCTCAGAGACAGGATGGACCCCTCCACCCCGTAAATGTGATTCAAAATGTCAGGATGGATGAATACACACACACACACACACATAGAGGGTATGGAAAGGTTTATTACTCACATAATGAGGCTTTCTTAGGGGAGTAGGGTAGGTTCCCAAGCAGATTCACCCCCAACTGGCTTGAGAGAGAGTAGGGAGGGGTCACCGGCTTGAAGTTTTATGACAGTTAGCTGATGAGGCTTGGGTAAGAATTCTCAAGCCCAGAGATCGGCACAGTTTTAACTGCCTGCCAGTGCCCAAGGAGGACACATGCAAGCTTCCTTGTCAGTTTTGAGGGATAGGAAAGAAAAGGGGAATAGTGAGTGGGCTTGAAGACTATCAGCACTCAGCCAACAAAAATGTAATCAGACTCCTAAGTACACTTTGCCATCAGGACACATGGCTTCCTGGAAGTCAACATGCAGCCCGAAGGTAAGGCAAAAAGGAAAAGGGAGGATCATGGGGAGTTTAGTAGGTCAGGCCTGGAAACAGTGGGCATATCCCTTCTGCTCATATCCCATTAATGAGAATCAAGTCCCTGAGGGGATGGAAAATGTGGTCCCTGGCCCTGCAGCCACTTCCCAGCAATAACGATGAAAGGGGCAGGAATCTCCTGTGGACCACCGGCCTTTTCTGCTGCAGTGGAAAGCAAGCAGCAATGGACCTAGTTTTGTGAGGCTTAAATAATCTGGAAGCTGTCTTTAAGAATAAATTTTTAAAAAAGCTACAGATTCCAAATTAGAAAAGAGTCCATATACATCGGGCTCTGCATCTGAAACTTCGTCAGCCTCGCCGCGAAGGCCTCTGCTGTGTCATCTCAGAAAGAGTCTACGGAGCCCACCACTCACCACTCTTCAGGAGCACTGGGGACAAACCAAGACAAAAAGGATGTGGGTTCTGACATGGCTACAGAGCTCTTTCCTGGAAGGGAGTAAACTCTGGGACTAATGAATTAAGCTATAGAGTTCATGGAATTCTAGTCTAGATTCTATAAAAGCAATGGCAAATATGCTATGAGAATTGGGAAAAATAATATTGTTGTCTATTTTCTGTTAGTAAAAACTGGTGAAATGCGACCTCCTGTGACCATAATATCTAAAAAACTACATTCCCTTGGGCTTTGCTTTCTATGTAGGGATACTTTTTAAATAAAAGGTTTATAGGGGTGAAGCATGAAAAACATGATTTGGTGTTCTATGATTCCAGAAAGATCGAGAAACACCAGTATCCCTTTACAGGCTTCCAGCCCTGAGATTCTGTGAGTTAGGGGTGCCTCCAGAATGTCCAGCACCCAACTTGCCCTCTGATGTGCCTGGCAGGGGCGTGCGATGCAAGCCAGAGAGGAGCAAAAACCCCATGAGAATTGTGACGTCCCATGAGAGGGCCGTGGCCCAGCACTGTCCTAAGAATGGCTCATTCTTAGGGAGCAGGCAGCCAAGTACCTGGACCCCGGCAGGGCTTTAAACGTGTGCATTTCAGCTTCTGAGTAAGAGCTTTGGAGGCATAAATTCCCCTCCTTCTTGTCCCATTTTCATTTTCCTTTTTCGTTGCTTTTCTTATTTATTTATATCCAGCCATATTGTACCACACTGAACACAATTTTGGAAACTTCTATTTGGGAAAAGTGGCATAAATATAGAACACTAAAACACAAATAAATAACAAATTGAAATAACAACCAAAAATTAGTTGCAATGATGTCACCATCATTAGCAGGGCATCTGCTAATCCTCAGCTTCACCCATCCACTCACCCAATATCCACTGCTAATCCTCAGCTTCACCCATCCACTCACCCAATATCCACTGAGCATCCTCTGTGTGTCGGCTTTCCGCTCAGTGTTGACAGAGTGCCCCCATGAGACACCCCACTCCAAAGGCAAGTGTTTTCAGCCTGTCCTTCCAGGGCTACACAAGCTTGTGGGTGATTTGTCTGCAGCAGACTGCACTCTGCCGGCTGGTACGTGGGATTGAGGAATGAGGTGGGTTGGAATGGTTTGTGCGGTTACTGCCACAGGACTCACTGAGGGTAGAACAAAGGAAATGGGTTGAAACCGCAGCAGGAGGTATTGGGGTCTGACAGAGGGAAGGTGTTCCTTTTGTCAGGAATAGAGCACTATCTCGGGTGACAGGGGAACTCAGAGTATTGAGGTGCCAGCTAACTTCCTCCAGAAAGCCTCCTGGGCTCCCAGACCTCTGGGGGCTGCTCCCTGTCCCAGCTTATGCAGCTGTCTCTGCCATGCCCTTTGGCACTTAGACAGTGCCAGTGATGCTCACCACAAGACTATAAAGTGCATGTTTATTCTCTGCAAGAATAAGTTCCCACCAAGATTCAGCAAATAGTTGAGGGCCCACTATGTGCCAGACACGGGGATATAGCAATAAATAAAGCAGACCCTGCCCTGTGGAATGTACATCCCAGTCATTATAAATAAGTAAATTATAGAGATTTTTAAGTGATTGGGTCTATGAGGAAAAAATTAGGTAACTTTCCGTATAGACATATGTCAATAAAAACGATTTTTAAAAAATAAAGCCGTGGAAGGTAACAAAGAGTGCCCAGAGTGAGGAGTCAGCAGTGGGAAAAGAGTTTTACATAGAGCAGCAATAAGGGCAGGAGTCATTGAAAAAGTGACCCATGAACGAAACTTAAAGGAAATGAGTTGTGCAGCTCTCCGAAAGAGGAACGGTCCATCTTGGGTGGCGGCGGCACGGAATGGTCAATGCCGCGTCGTCCTGGCCCTTCAGGTCCACGAGTGCTGTAGGTTCCTAAACCGTAGTTTGGTCCCTGACAAGGGGCCTTGAGCCTCCCTGAGCCTCGAAGATGTTCTCTGCCTCCTCTGTGCCTCTGAGAGGTGTTCCATCAGGCTCTCAACTCCTGCTGAACATCAGCACTACAAAGAACTGTCTACTTGGTACTTAACCAAGCTGAGCCTCAGTTTACAGATCTATGAAATGGAGATAATAATACCACTACCTCATAGGGTGGTTGGAGGTCAAAATCCAAAAGAGAAGAAGAAAAGGTCATGAAGGGGGCCAGCGTTCTCTGAGCCGCACTGAGAAGTTTCTTCACTGGACTTTCAAACACATGTGCCAGGAACTGGGCCAGGTGTTTATACCGATCAGCTAATTATTCTCACGTAAACACTATGACAAAGACACTCTCCCATCTCCATTTTACTAATGGGAAATTGAGGCTTACAAAGGTTGAGAGCCTTGAGCAGGCAAGTGGCAGAGCCAGACATGGCCCGGATTGGTAGGAGTCCAGGGCTCCAGCCTACACCACACTGCACAGCCTCTCCTATATCACTCGAAACACATTTTCTTTGCTGGTGTGAGCAGAAAAAGCCAGGTTCTAAAACCCAAACTAGACAGCTCCTCTCACATTTCCTCCCAATCAGCCCTAATCTCTGCAACCGCATTTACTGGGATATAACTCAGTGGTTTTCTTTGCCAAATTCTTCTAAGAGAAGAGACCCATACCCCCAAAGTCAGGGGCCTGATTAATTTTGGCAACTGTGGGAGGGGAGAAAAGGGGACACGTTCTTAGAACTGGGGCCGAGGCGGGGGCTGGCGGGCCCCTTTCTCAGCTCATTCTAGATACCAGGGGCATGGGGTTTTGAGAGAAACTCTGTGACTCACCCTCTCTTCTCATGGCCCCTGTTTGACTCGGAAGGCAGTCTTCCCATCAGCCTCCCTTGGTCTCACAACCCCCAGCGGCTAACATCCACCCAGTGACCCACCCAGTACTCACGCTGCCTCCCAGCAAGTCCACATCCCAGCATGGGTGGGGGCCTCTCTGCTGGGCTAAAGAGCCGCAAGTCCAGTGGGCCCGGATATGCCTGCGGCAGACCCTTAGCCGCCTCGTTCCTCAACCAAAGCCTCACAGTGGCGATCACCTTTACCCAGGCAGAGAGCAATCAGGGGCCAACCCAGGACGCCCGCAGGGACAACTGCCAGTTATAAAAGGACATATGTGAGGGAGTGGGACAGCAAGGGCAGGGGCAGGGAGAATAGAGACCTCAGGAGAAAACAGAGCAGTGGAGGGTCAGGAAGAAGACACATTGCTTGATTCCCAAACCCAAACTCTCCTTTTTAGTTAAGTCAACCTGCTCGCCTTGGTACAATAAGTCTGCTTACTCTGATACATGATAATGAGTGCTAACTACATGCCAGGCATATACTCAGGCCTGTACACGATTTTCCATTTGTTCCTTGAAACAACCCTATGAGGTAAGAAATGTTATGCTAGTCTGGGTCCTCTGAGAAGCAGATATGAAAATGAGATTAAACATGCAAAGGTTTTATGAGGGGAATGTCTTTATGAGAGAAAATAGTGGGGAGCCGGGCTAGGCTGGGCTGGGAGCACCATCAGACCACGCTTGACCCCACTGAGGAGAAAAGCGGGCAGGAGCCCAGGGAGCCCACGCGGGCTAGCCCACTCTGCCGTCTAGGAAGGGCCAGGGAAGCCTCCAGCCAGAGTCGCTGTCCCTAGAGTCACAGTCACTGCAGCAACTGATGTGCTTAACATCCCTGCTGTGCCCAGTCACCCAGGGGGCAGGCGAGGGAAGCATGGCCTTAGCACAGATGCAGCAATGAATTTGAGAGCTGTGAGGTGCGTTCTCGTAAGTAATGAATTAATTATCCTAAATATAATTAGTAATGATTCGTTGAATTATATTTACGTAAGAAAATAAAATTATCATTATATATTATATACTTATTATAGGTATAAGTATACAATGTATGATTATAATAAAAATTATAATAATTGTGGGGTTCCACAATTATTATCCCTATTGTACTTGTTGATAAACTCGGGCTCACAGAGGTCAAGTCACCTGCCCACAGTTTGAACCCAAGTTTAATACAACTCCAAAGCTTTCTCTGTGCCCAGTGCATCTGAGCAATTTATTGACAGGCACATCACAGGCCTCATTCCTCAAACTCAGCAATCAGCAGAGGACTAGGCACACCATCAGCATCCCGCAAAGGGTTTGGGGGATAAAATGTGATTCATCTCCTAATGAGAAAAATATCCTTGCATGTCTCCTGTGTTCCCCACAACACCGACAAGCCTGAGTCAGAACATCTCCTCCGCCATGTGTCTGTCTTTCTCTGTTCTCCCGAATCAGGGGGAACCCTTCCCCAGGAACCTCTCGTGGACCTCTGGGCCTTTCTTACAGCATCCGCCTCTCAGTCTCACATCTGAGCCATTTGCACACCGTCATCTCCTTGGTATTCCCACTAGGGACACTCACGCCACAGTCTGAGAAGCAGGTCTGGTAACCTGCTCAAGATCAAACACCCATAGAAGGCTGAATGAGGCTGAACCTCAGATTTGCCTTTGAGCCACTCTGCCTACATACCCAAAATATATGCAAATAACTATAATTCAGTGAGCGGAGTCACAGAAGTGGGTAGAAGTTGAAGGAATCCCCTTGCCCCCTCCAGATCTGATTTTTCCAGTCACCCATGATACTATTAAGGGTGTGCATTTATGTTTGGGGAAGTGCTTCAAATGTCCTCTTATTCTCAGCTAACTTATTTTACCCGCATATTGCCTCACTGCTGACAGCCAATCCTTTCATGGGCTGCTCAATTCAGAAAGCAATATGCAAAGTGTATTCATTCACAAATTGACAGTCTCTTGGGCAGTGCCTACCAAAACCAAAACTGTATATACACTTTGCTCTAACTATTCCACTTCTAGGACTCTATCCTACAAAAATCCTTACAAATGTGCACAAAGATATTGTATAAGATGTTTGCAACATTAATATTAGTAGTAAAAAAAAAAAATGGAAATTAATGAAACAGCCACCCATAGAAGATAGTTAAATAAATTATGGGACATCTGTAGCCTTGTAGGCCTGCTCTGCATTGTTTTAAAAAAAAAAAAAAAAAAAGAATATCATGATTCTGAGTTCTGACATGGACATTCACTAAGATGTGCTAAATTAAAACACCAAGTTGCTTTTTCTGGAGACTGCACAACGATGTGAGTATACTTCACACTACTGAACTCTATACTGAAAAATAAAGTGGTAAATTTTACGTGTATTTCGCCCCAACTTTTTAAAAAAGCAAATTGCAGAATAGGTCTAATTATTCCGCTTATACCTATTATAACCTTCAAAGAAATTTCTCATCTAGGTTTATAAGCATAGATGTACGTAGAGAAATTAATAGAAAATAGATCAGACTGGATTTCTTCCTAACCTCTTCCGCTTGCAGACCAGCTCAGAGAATGACCTGCTCTCTTGTTCCCACTGTGGGTGGGTGAGTGAGGTGAGAGGTAAGATTAGAGTCTCACTATGAGGGCTGTTTCCTTAGAATAGGTTTCTGACCAGAAAAGGAGACAGCGGAGTGCCCGAAACCCATAGTCCCCTCCAGGTCTTACTGCAGACACCAGCTCTCCGTGAACCGCAGGCTACCGATGTCTCTGGTCTCAGATTCAGATGAGATCTGGTTTCTTTGAAAAGCAAACCTCCAACTGGTGAATTCAGAACCACAGGTCTCAAGTTAGAGAAAAGGGCTGGGAGAACTGAGCTCATTCTGAAACTTGAGGCCTCGTAGCCCAGGGAAGCTCTAGCTATTTGATGAAGGGGCCCACAGCTACGGAGACTGAGGCAGGGCCGAGATCAGGGTTCACATGGTTTCAGACAAGCAGTGGCCTGAGCTAGCAACTGGCCTGGACTCAGGCCAGAGGCACCCAGACTCGGGGTTCGTTTGCATAACCTTTGCAGATACTTTGCATCGCAGAGCCCAGGAACACTCATCCCCTAGGATCAGAGAGGTTAAGACCAGAATTTGGTCACACAGCACCTGAGGGACTGAAATAAAATCCAGAAGAGGACCTGGGAGGAGAGGACAATGGCAAAGGGGAAAGCCAGTCCCACTATTTCACTTGCAAATCCTGGCAGGCCTGTAGGATGGGGTAGGAAACTTCACTGTCCCTTAGAGCAAGAAAGTTATGCAAACCAATTCATTTGCATGGCAGTTCAGTGCCTCTCAGATCCCAGGGCCTCTCAGCAGCACCGCCTGCCCCAAGCCCCACCTGGAATCCTACGGGCTTGACAGCTAAGACCTCCTTGGCCAGAGGTTTTGGGCAGAAACTTCTTCTCAGAGCAGGAACTATTTCCTCCAGTGGATGGATGTACATTCAAGATAACCCTAGGCTGAAGATGCTGGTGTGCAAAAAAAAAAAAAAAGTGTGGAAGCTTGGGCACATTAAAACTTGTTTTTGTAACAGAGACGCTCCTGGGGGCTTCATGCTTAATATACTGAGAGGTGTAAGGACCGTGATGACCAGGGATGGCAAAGAGCCACAGCTTTTTAGTGAGAAGAGCAGGAAGCCCTGACCACCATTCATCTTGATTTTCCAGAAGGACCCTTGCCCCCAATTTCATATAACATTGCCCTCTCCTCCAGTGATTTGTAAGCTGTATAACTAAATGTGATCTAAATTTAAGGTATAACTTCGTAAGACTTCTTGAAAAATAAATGGACTGTAGAATAGACGGGGAAATCCCCGTCAGACATACGTTCCCAAATTTTGGTTTTGGAGAAATAAACATGGTGAATGAGGGGAATCCAGGTTGGAGGGGCTGACAAGAGAAAATGAACCGAAAACACCAAAAATGCCCCTGAGGAGGGTAAATCGGATTTCCCATAGACAGAACCGACGGGGGTTAAAGGTCAAGCTGAAATGCTGAGCAGACAGCTGTTCAGACCAGAAGGCAAAAGAGGTGAACTGAGACTCAGATGAGGAAGACACTGGCCCCGGTGCGAAAACCTCCCCCATGCGGCTCCCTCTTTTCTACCATCACAACTGTCTTCAGACACTAGGGCGAGGCTCCTCAGGGGCTCCCGGGTCTCGGCCACAGCCACCACCCCCTTTTATGAGTGTTGATTCTCCCTGTCCTCCGTCATGCTAATGTCCCTCTGCTCCTCCAGAATGAGCCCCCTGAGGGACAGACCCACTTCTCACTCATCCACGGCACCCCAACATCCTGGACACTGGGCGTTGCACATAGTAGGTGCTCATGATGAGCTGAATGATACCATGACATCTTTACTCTTGTAGGGAAGGTCTTCTCAAAGAGCAGCTCTGGCCCAGGAGGCCAAAGCACCAACCAGCTCAAAGCGTGGCCCCAAGGAGCTCAGCCCGACCGCCGCACACCCACTAACAGCGCTTCCACGTCTCAAGGTCCTGCCGTAGCCGCACGTAAGCCTCACGTGTCCGGGCTAGGGGAGGACCGATGTCATCCCCAGCTTCGTCCAGAGGGTGCAGCCCCAGGGCACGCTTCTTTCGACTCACTCATCTCTCCAGTCTCAAAACCTCTAGGGCCCTAGGAAGCTCCCCTGGGCCACCTGGGCCTGGATGACACACCCCTCAGTGTCTGGAGCAGTTTCAAATGGATTCAGACTACAAAGTGTGTCCATCCTGTGGATGTGGAGAAAGACAGGCCTCTCGCTGCCGAACCTGTGTTTCGTATCTCACTAGTCAGGGACCGAACAGGAATTAGGTCTTACACTTGTCTTTCCCAAGGCGTGAGGAATACGCTAAGTGCCTGGGTATTTAGTGAGTTTGTTGGGTGGTCTCTTCATGCTGGTCTGATTGAGTGCAGGAGAGAGCTAGATAAATGCACCAAATGTCCCCCTAGAGCTGGAAACTGGTGTCTCTTCCAAATGAGTGGTTACTCCCAAACTCAGCTAGACTCCCCGCAGGGTGGCTGGGGACCCCAAACTTGGGCTTCAAGAGACAGAGCCAGGGAGGGGCTACATTTCCAGGGCTGAGGGCGCACCCCAAAGCCTCCTCCGTCCCCACTCTGGCCCACCTGGGGATGCCCAGCAGGTTTGTTTACATTCACCAGTGGATGGGACAGCCACTTTCCCCAGCCTCGCCAGCCCCGCCTGCCTCCCTTGAATACCTGAATTTCCTTCACACCCTGAGCAGGCCGACCTACCCACTGTACCCACTTGTAATTCACAGCCCTCCGCATTTCCTGTCACCAACCCAGCCAAAGGAAAACCCCAAATTTACTGTTATTGTTTACCAACCCAACTGCCTCCTCAACCCAAGACTCAGAGACATGCTCCTCAAGCTGAGGGCAGCAGCACAGACCCACCCTGGACCACTGCCCCACTCCAAACCTGGGGTTCCCTGGGCAGGGCAAGACACCTGAGTGTGGAACTTCTATAGTGATAAAGGCCACTGGCAAAGCACAAAGAATTTTAACCATCTCCTTGAATTCCTCGCAATAGCGACAGGGCATAGGAATGTCACTCCCATTCCGCAGAAAAGGAAACAGCTCTACTCAGGGGGAGGAATCCAGTCTCCACTCCTCCCCCACCCTGCCCCCATCCTTATCAACACGCCTGCAGTGTGTTTCCTTAAGGAACTCCAAACGTGGAAGCAGGAGATATGTCATTCACTTCTGCTTAGTTGTAAGGCCTAGGAGAGTTATCGTCTCCTCTGAGGCTGTTTCCTCAGAGGCGAGGCTGACTACCTTGGAGGTGAAGAGATCAAGGAGAATAATGCTGCACAGGTATCCGTTCTCAGCAGGTGCCTACAAGTGTGTCCATAAGCCCTGTCTACGTCTCACACCACTTAAGGGTGTTTGAGAATCATTTCCTGGCGCCCCTACAGTCATGCAAGCCAGCATCTGCCTTTAGGTACAAAAGTTCCATCTCCATTCCATCTGGGGGTTTAGCAGAAAGAGGTTAAATTCACCCTAGAGAAAGGGCATCACAGGGCCAGCCAGCACATAAGGTCAGGGCATGGGGGAGAGTGGAAAAGCATGGCCAGGCCCCACTGGCCCAGCTGGGCCCTCCTGGCCCCTCGCCACAGCCATCTTCTCTGAACGCCAGCTCCGGGCGGATTCTCACAGGCCACAAAAGTGTCCTGAGCTGGGCTGACCCAGACAGAGGAGGAAGCAAAACAGCATCAAAGTGTGGGGCAGGAGGATGAGAAGGCTGGGAGACAGGCCTCTGTGGCAGAGCGGTGACACACACAGGCCCATATCCTAATCCCTGGACCTGTGAACATGTTACCTTACTTGGCAAAAGGGACTCTGCAGATGAGATTAAAGTGAAGGACCTCCTGCATTACCTGAGTACGTCCAATCTAATCACATCGGTCCTTAGGAGTTAAGACTCCTTCCTGGTGAGGTCAGAGAGAAATGGCAGCAGGAGGGTCAGAGAGACGCAGTGTTGCTGGCTTTGAAGATGGAGGAAGAGGGCCACAAGCCAAGGCCTGAAGAAGCCTCCAAAGCTGGAAGAAGCAAGGCAACGGAATCTCCTAGGCTCCAAAAGGAATGCAGCTCTGCTGAGGCCTGGATTTTAGCCCAGTGAGACCTCATGACCTACAGAACTATAAGATACTAAATTTGTGTTGTTCTAAATCACAAAATGTATTATGGCAGCAGCAGAAAATACGGCCTCCGAAGACTAGAGTGCTGACAATTCCCTTCACCTTTCTCACCTGATTCCATACTTACTAACCTTATTTCCTCTGCCCTAAGTTATCACTTCTGACACCTTCATAAGCTCAGACAACTAGATTTCTCTGAAAGCAAAGCCTCATGCTGGTTCATCCGAAAAGTGGTTTCGAAGTGATAGGTAGAGTTTCAAAATAGGAACGAACCACAGCGATCCATTCAGGAGTTATAAAGGGGAGGTCATGGGGCCACCAGGGGCCACGCTGCCTGTACCCATGAGCCTGGGCGGAGGGGACGTGAGCCGACCGATGACTGAATGGATGAGGAGGCCTCTCCTCCAGAAGGGAGACGGGGTCTGAGGGCAGAGACACCCAGGCCTGGGATCTCAAGTCCTAGTCCAAACCAGTTAGCCGTTTGGCCTCCGGCACATTCCTTTACTCTCTCCACTGGTTTCCTCATTCACCAAACAGGGATAACCGCCCTGCCTCACCTCTCTCCCCGACAGCTCTGAGGATCACGTGAGAAAATGTGAAATTATCTAGGATGCACCATTTTACCATCTGGCAGGGAGAACAGTGGAGTCAGTAGATCAATTTCTACCTTAGGCCCTACTGCAAACCAGGTCATCGTGGGGCTCAAATATCCCACTCTGGGCCTCAGTGAGTGGAGGGGAATGGGTCCCATGAACCCTCAGTGAGTGGAGGGGAATGGGTCCCATGAACCTTTCATCTGTGAGTGGAGGGGAATGGGTCCCATGAACCCTGAGGCCTCTTCCAGCTCTGATGTATTTTGGTTTCTGCCTGGCCCCTATCGCCCCCTCGTGGAACTTTCAGGAACTACACCAACCTGCTCCCCAGGTCTCTTTCCCAAGATTTGAACCACACCACCACCACCCTCTTCTCCTTGGACCCCCCAAGCCAGCTGGTCCCGCCAGGCCGAGGGTGCCAATGTCTGGCTATGGCTGAATAGGTCAAAGAATCATAAGCGCCTTGGCTCCTGGTTCAGTATTTGGCAAAAGGGCGTGTGCTCCTTCGCCCTCACTGGTGCCCCCGCCTGCTTAAAGGAGAACGGCAGTGATGGGCGGGCACCAGGCCTGACCCAGCCAGCCCTGGACAGGGCGACAGAGCGACAGGGCAGGCGCCGGCTCCTGGTCACCCCAGAGGCCCTGCCCTCCTCTCCTCCCCTTTCCCAGGACGCGCAGCCTCTGCCCTCCCGACACACACGACGGCTCTCCACGCGTGGGAATGGGAGAGGTAGGAGGGTCAAGGGTCTGAGCCCCATGAAGGAAGAGAAAGAACTTTCAACTATTAAATCTGTTTAGTAAAGACAATTTCGCTCATACAAAACAACAAGTTTACAACAATCTGAGTGCTGGACACACCATTAGACACGGGAGGTGCTACAGGCACTCAGAGCCCTTCCTCCATGCCAGAGGAGCCCCTGGGTGCCCCTCGCCACCCTGCCCTGAGGGAGATGAAAGCTGGAGTATCACTGCCACTCCCGCTCCAAAGAGACCATGGCACAGAGGACCTCTCCTCATGCTGCTCCTCGGCAATACTGGGGGAGCCCCCCTCCCCTCACTTGCCTGGACACATGAAGCCAAGTTGTTTGCGGGGGGGAGGGGGTTGAAGTGGCTAATGGGGAAGGGGCAGAGTCGGGACATCTTTGGTACGAAGACCGCCCCCACCCACCCACTAAGCCACACAATGGACAATGCGGGCGGACCACAGAAGTGGTGCTG
The DNA here is from genome assembly GCF_902729225.1 of Pteropus medius. NCBI lineage: Eukaryota > Metazoa > Chordata > Mammalia > Chiroptera > Pteropodidae > Pteropus > Pteropus medius. The sequence continues at coordinate 410,310 of NW_024349227.1, forward strand.
TCCTGGTCCAGGGGGGTAGCTGGCTGACGCCCCCAGGGCCAAGGCACAACGCAGAAGCTCTGTGTCACTTATAAACTGCCCAGGCTCATCCACATGAGCTGAAAGGAGGCCTGAGAAATGGCTAAAAATGTAAGAAAAAATAAGAATGGGTTAATAATGGCAGGAAGGGGAAGTAGAAGTTACTTGATAGATCAGCGCCTCAGAGGACAAGGAAGCACTAAGTGGGGAGTCAGGGTCCTAGGGGCAGAGGGTCCAGTCTCCCTGACTGTGGGCCAGTGCCCAAGTCACTCCTCTCCACCTCGTGAAACCACTACCAGAGGCAGGCCATGGAGGGCCCGGCTCAGTCTAGACAGGCTTCCAGGCAGGCACTGTGGCAGGCTCGACGAGGGCAGAGTCGGCCAAAGGTAGAAGGGCCTCTCTCTCTGCAGCCCTGCCTGCCCCTGGCCCCACAAATGCACAGTCCCAGGCACACGTCACAGGTGCGCGCACGCACGCACGCGCACACACACACACACACACACCGCACTCACTCCTATCCATCTGGCACACTGGTGATGCCTGAGGGCTCCGGCAGGGGAGGCAGGTGGCATCCTGGCCTCAGCCCTCCATGGCCTTGAGCTCTCAGAACGCTTCAGCCAGAGGCAGCCTCAGGCTGTAGTGGGAAAATGGGCAGATGCGATGAAATGGGGACACTCCCTACAACAGTTTCCACAAACATCCTTTAACAAGAGGAAGGGCTTTGGGCGGGGAAGAAGAGTGGGGAAAGAACAATAAAAGAAGTTTCATAAAAGTTCTAAGTCAAATTACTGATAAAACTGCAAAATGAGCACAGGTTCAAGAGCATCTTGCTCCTTTCTCTCCACATCCTCCCGACCTCCCAGCCTCTCCCTCTCTGGGGCGGCCAGAATCCAAGGCAGAATTCAACCTCTCACGAGGCTCTGGGTCCATGCAGCCGAGGAGGGGAGGCAGCAGTGGACAGTCTGTGTCTCTTCATTTAAAAAATATATTCAGGGTGAGAGTTATTGCTTGTCCTCCAGTGGAGCAGGATGGGCTGAGCGGCTCAGTGAGCCAGGGCCGCGGTTTCCAGGGCCCGAGCTTTCTTCCGCCTCTTCAGAAGCAGAGGGTTGGACGCATCTTCAATCTTTTTTATCTTGATCTGCTCGTAGTCGACACGCATTGTGGCCAAGGCACTGGTCATCTCCTCCTGGGGGGAAGAGGGTTACAGCAAGAGACGTGAGACACAGTAAGGGCCGGATGGCAGAGCTGAGAGCAGAAAGAAGGAGGCGGCTGGCGAGTGGGTCTCGGGCTGACAGCAGCCGCAGCACCGAGCTCGGTCGGCAGAGCCCGGCCGGCGCTGCCACCACTCCAGCGACCCCACGGGAAGGCAGAGAGTCAGGAGACCTGGCTTCTGGTCTGCCCCAGCCAGGTATTAGCTGTGTGACCTTCGACAGGTCACTCCCCTTCTCTGGACCTCAGTTTTCTCATCTGCAAAATGAGGAGATAGCACCAGGTGGCCTCTCAGGTTGCCTTAGAGACTCGGGGAGTAGAGAGGTTGTAGGAAACAGCCAAGTCGAGTTTAGACCGAAACAGAATCCTCTGCCCTAAACTGGTCTGGGAAGAGGCTCGGAGTCGCTGTTCTTGTCCTAACAGACATTTTCTGGGGTGAGAAAATGCAGAACTAAACCCTCCCCGGCCAGCACTACTGTGTAACCTGGGCGTCCCCATGAGCTGCCTCCCCAAGCCCTGCTTGGCCAGGGGGTCCCTCACCTTGACGTCCTCCCACCGCTCCTTATCTTCCTTCAGGACCCGGCTGGTGTGCAGTGGGGTTTGAGGGACCTTCGTTGATTGCTGAGGGGAGAGAAAAAGGGTCCAAGTGGAAACCTGGGCAGGGCAGAGTCCTGGCTAAGCCCTCGTCCCAAGGGACAGTCTCCCAGGGCCAAGGTGTCTCCAACCTGCCAGGCTTACCATGATCCAGGGGTGGTTCATAAACTCTGTGATGGTCATTCTCTGAGTGGGCTCTGTTTTCAGCAGGTTCCTGATGAGCATCTTCACTGTGGGGTGGGGCAGGGGACAGAGACCGCTCAGGGGCCACTCTCTGTCTCCTGCTCCTTCCCACACTTTTCAGGGAGAAACCAGGGGCGGGGGCTGAGTGTCACACGGGGGCCAACTGCCCAAGGAGCCACCCAGAGGGCCATCACGCTGCCCCACCTGACAGACCCTTCACACAGGCAGCACATAACCGGCTGGTACGGCCAGACCCGTGGCTCACCACCGACATGAGACAATGCCCACACACACCTGCACGTGTGCACAGCAACACGCACGGACATGCACACATGGGCTCCGTACCTTCCTCTGACACTTCTGACCATTCTGGGTTGGGAAATTCATACTGGCCCATTCGGATGCGACTCTTCATGCCCGGAGAGATGGCAAGGCCATGGTTGGAATAGAAGGGTGGGTACCCACACAGCCTGAGCCGAGGGGAAACAGGAAGAGAGGGGCAGAGCTGGTGTTATTTAAGGGCCCTGCACCAGGAATAAGGTGAAAAACAGACTTCTTCTTGTAAAGGTCACAGAGAAATTGGGGTTCGTTGATTCAATATACAAAGTCAAGGAGAGGGCCCAGAAATCCAACAAACCAAATATCTAAAGTCCACATTTTCCTGCCCATTAGCTAGTTTATACCCGCAACTTAGCTATGAGAATCTGCTAAGCACTGAGAGAAGGGGACATGCAGGGGACTCCCAGGGATTGCCCCATCCAGAAGAGGAATGCTAACCTCTGCTTCTTCCTCTCGGCCGGGAGAGGCAGACACCTCCTCCCCACCCGCCCCGGCTCCCTCCCTCCCCGGTGCCACCCCAGCACACTCACAGGATGTACATGATGACACCCAAGGACCACATGTCACAGGACTTGTCATACTTCTCTGGGCCCAGCACTTCTGGAGCTGCAAACCAAAGGTCAACGTGGATGGGTCTGGCCCTCAGAACACTGTGATCTATCCCAGTTTCTCTAGAGATGACGCTCCCATTCCGACCCTTTGGACTATCATGACGGGACCGTGGCTGGGAGTGGGAGCAGAACAGCCGTAATCCAGCCCAGGGTCGGACGGAGGAGAGCACGACCCTCCTCCCAGAGGAACCCAAGGGCTAGAATCTTAAGACGAAACAACTCTTGAACTGCAAGAGCCTCTCGGACCTACAACGTTCATTTAATTGGACACACACATTCCGAAAGTGTATCCTGCACCTGATAGCTGGGCCAGCAGAACCAAATCTGTGTCTCGACTCCACTGAGAATCAGACGGAAAGGACAGCTCTTCTCGGGAAAGTGCCCACGTGTGTAAAATCGTGCCCGCAATCTCAGGCAGACAACTTTCTGGGACGCCTCAATCCCAGCCTAACTCTGATGAGCCCCACTTCGGGCCAGGCTGCAGCAGAACCAGAGCCAGGAAGAACTTGAGGACAGGAGTCTCCTAGGACCTGTGGCTCTGAGACCAGCAAGAGGAGGGTTTGCGAAAAGCTCTGGGGAAGGACGAGCCCATGGGCCTCCTCGTACTCACCCACGTAGTACGGTGTATAACAAGGAGTGGTCAGCGAGTTGTGGCTGGTGGTTTCCTTGGCAAAGCCAAAATCAGTGAGTTTCAGAATGGCGTTGGGCCTTTTAGAGGTGTACAAGAGATTTTCAGGCTACAGAAAGAGGGACAGAGAAATAACAACCCTGTGAATCTGTGAGGGGCCCTGAGAAATCAAAAGGCTAAACCCTCCTTCCTTCTTCAGACAACAACACTGTCCAGCCCCTGTGATCCACACACTGTAAGCGATGTCGGCTAAATGTGACCAGCTCCCTGTCTCCCGAGAGCTCATGTGCACCTGGAGATAAGAGACTAATGCAGAGAACCAGCACCAAATGCCACAGGGACAGAGAAACCAAAAGTGTGACTGTGTGGTACTGACTCAGAGGACCACAAAGCTGGGCACAGTCACAGACGCTTCACTACTGAGTTCTGGGGTTTGGCCAGAGAGGGCAGGGCCCCCAGAGCGAAGAATGGCACCCCGCGCCACTCCGCCCTCAGGAACCAGGAAGCAAGGATGCAGGACAACTCTGGCAACCTTCCCAGGGTCGCTATGACCCCGGGGCCCTCTGCAGCACCTCAGGCGAGGTGGTCCGGGGGACATGATGAACAGCTGGTACCTTGACATCTCGATGAGCAATGTTGATTGAGTGCAAATACTGGATAGCCTCACCGATGCTCTTCATGATTTCTGATGCTTCTGTAGAGAAGAGAGAAGATGGGAGAGAAAAAGAAAGTCACCAGATGTGTCATTAGATTTGAAAACCCAATACACTAATTCCTCCCCCATGCAGCCTAAGGCTCCCTCCATCCACCACCCACCCCAGAAACCAAGGCATAAGGAGCCACTCTGGCTCAGCCGAGGACGCTGGGGGAGACAGCAGGCCTCAGGTCTCTCACGATGGCAGGCACTGCAGAGGGTCCCCTTCAGACACCTCTCTGCCCTGCCTCCCCAAGGCCTGTCCCACAATAGACCTTTTCTACCTCTTTCTGTGAACGCTTGGTCTCCTCGGTCCTGGATTCGGCTAAAGAGTTCTCCACCATCCAAACTGAAACAAAGCCACAGTTAGATCTGGGGAACACAACAGCCTGCCAACACTCTCCACTGTTCCCCACAAAAAAATCAAGCATTTACATTTTAAGCTTCAGGCACATCGGGGCAGTCCTCAGAAGGTGAGGGGCCTGGGCAAGGAGTAGGGAAAAGCTGAGCCAAGAACAGAATAGGTAAGGCTACTTACCACTCCATGACGATCAGCAGGCACTTCCTCCCCGCATACAGGTTCTCATAAACATCCACGATCCGCACGATGTGTGGACACTGGGAGGCCCGCCAGTGCAGCTCCACCTCGCGCCGGGCCTTCGGGCAGTCCTGAAGCATCTGCAAGGCAACAGCCTCCTGAATAACTGCAGTCTCCACAAGGGCCCGCTGCCCGCTGCCCCACGTGGGCCTATTCCAAAGTCCTGGCCCACGAGCCTGACGACATCCCCACTGATCCACCACAAACTCCTCACTACTGCTGGCCCTCTACAAGCCCCCTGGCATCTTCCCTAGCATCTCCTTCTCCTAAATGCTGACTTACAACTTTACAGCTCCCTTATCTGCTTTAAAAGAAACCTCAATATGACCCTTCGTGGGGCCTTGACAGCTATCCTGAGATCAGCCCTTGACTAGTTCCAGCTAAGGGCATGAAGTCCATTTGAGAAAGCAGGCAGCAGTTGGGCACTGGAAGGCAGGGGAAATGGAGGCATGGGAGAAAGACAGAAGAGGAACACCAATACAACAATGGACGGGGCCCAGAGAGAGAAGAGACTCAAGAACCTATAGGAAAAGGTACCTCCGCCATCCCTCAAACCCAGCACACCAAATCCCAAGCAACGGTCTTTCTACCTCTAAGGTTTACTTCATTCAACCAACAGATGGTCTCGGAGTCAGCCCGATGTAGTTCGAAACCTGGTTCTTACAAGGTTTGCAACCTTGAGCAAATTATTAACTCCGAGCCTCATTCATATCCCCTCTTCTTTTGTGGGCCAGGTGGCCAGGGGCACTAATGGAGCCTGGATCCCTCACGAGTCTCGGGGGCTGAATCTCGACTCAGGCCCTTTGCCAATAACTAGCTTGGGAACAAGTCTAAGACCCTACGTTAGCCAAGAACTTTGTAGGAAATCTGCTGAGAGGCCTCTGAAAGGGAGCACAAGGACCATACACCACTCCTCCTGCATATGGCACCTGAGACTGTAACAGTCACGTTGGTACCATAAGGGGAAGGAGCCTAAGAGAATAAACCAACACACTGAGGAAGGGAACCAGGGTGATGGCAACTACCTGGATCTTGGCTGACATCACCAAGCATCCTTCATGAAGTTTTTTTGGTAAGAACCAAAAGCATCCTGATACATCCGTTGGTACAACAGGACAGATTTGTTGTAAAGATTAAATGAAATAATTCTGCCGAACACCTAGCAGAGTCCCTGGTGTGTGCTCAATAATAGTAGCTGTCAATCTCATTACAGAATGTCTTGCTAAGTGCACAGCACAGATGCCAAAATAATTAATACAAGGACTCTTACAGATTTACCAACTTTGTGGGAAGTCCAGATTAGCCCTATACAACACACACCCCAAGTGCTGTGGACATTAGAAGCGGGGCTGTGAGGGACAGTCGGGCTGAGAAGTGAACACGCAGAAGAGTTTCCTCTTCGCAGGAAACCGGCAGGAACTGGGCTGAGATGGAGCGCAGCTGAGTGAGTGATGCAGCAGGGAGGGCTAAGAGACCTGCTGGAAAGTACATGAAGCTTCGTAAGTAAGATAAGATGGCCAGCATGGAGCCAGATTACAGAGGGCAGTGAAAGGCAAACATGGGACTTTCCAACAATAAAACTAGCATTCATTTATGCTGTGGCCCATGATATACTTGACTTTTTCTAACTGTACAACAGTTGCCATTTTACAGGATGAGGAAACCGAGGTTCAGAGAAGCAGTGTGTCCCAGGCTCAGAATCTGGGGAAAGGCAAAGCCAGAGCTGGAATCCAGGCCTGGTAGATTGCAAAGCCCAGCCTTTTCTACTATGCCACACAGCTTTTAGAGGAGTGGAGGCTGAGACTTGTCAGTCTCAGACCTACCGCCAATTGCATACTATCTTGGCAGAGGCAATCCCCAAACAGGCACGCTGTTAATAAAGCCTCCTAGAGGGCAGGCAGAAAGCAAGGTCCCCATGTGGTCACACTGCCACCTAGTGGCCTTCTGAGGGCACTGCACAGGTGCTGAGTTCTGCCCTGCTCAACTTCATTCATTTGGATAGACCAGGAAAAAAGTTTCTTTTCCTTCCCCAAGTTCTATGAGGAGTAGGAGGAGGAACTGACTAATTTCACATGCATGTAACTTAATTCCACAAGCATTTACTGAGCTCCTACTATGGGTCACATATTATGCTAGATGTCAAGATCAAATAGAAGGGTCCTGATCTGAAAGAATTCAGGCTAGGAGTGGCGGGGTAAATAAGGGAGATAGGCACATAGAAAATGTTTATAACTCACTAAGATAATGTGCTGTAAGACTGGTAAGTTCAAAGTGTTCAGGAGCCAAAGTTCTCAGAGCAGCCAAACAGGAAAGACCTCTATCGCCCCCTACAGGCATGTAGGAACTGAGGCCCAGAAAGGAAGAAACAAAGTTGTCAAATTAACTCAGAGGCAACAAGAGGTTACGGATTTACAATCAGGAAAAACCACAGCCCAGGCCTGGAATTTTATCAATTTCTGGTTGCATAACCTTGGAAAGGTCTTTATCTTCCTTTTCCCATTTTATATCTATAGGTTGGGTGGCAAGGATAATACCTACCTGGCTCCCTCCCTTCTAAAGCCATTATAAGCAGCTAATGAAATAACACCTCTAAGAGTACTTTGTTATTAGACAGACGCTCATCACTGAACTAGCAAGCTGCCATAGCACAGGAGTCTCTCCATCATGTCTGTGTTGAGGCTGGAGCACGTGATGCAGCCAGCACAGGTCACCAGCATAACTGTAGGCTGGGTTTCTGTCTGTAGCCTAGTGACCACCACCTGGGATCCAGTTCTATACTTGAACCAACGGATCTGTACGAAATGAGGACGCGACAAAGCCCAAATCCAAGTTCATGCCCCTCAGCCTCTCATGAACCCAGAGCACACACTCAAAGTTCTGTTTTGTTTTGTTTTGTTTTGCCTTAGACACTATAAGAGTGTCCAGCATCAGGCAAAAGAGAATTGCAGTCAGAAAGCCTGGGTTCACATTCCACCTCCAGGCTTATACACAATTCTTCATCTGGTAGAGGAGCCAGACAGACCTAGTACAACAAACCTGGCCTTGGGAAATACACATAATTCGCATCCTAGTTCTGAACTCCCCAGCTTGTATCAGGCAGGGAAGCCAATCTACATTTCTAGAAAAGGTTTTCTCATCTGTAAAACTGGATTCAATTTAACAAAATAAGCAAATTGGAAAGAGTAATATTTTTCAATTCTAAGAGAAACCTAATAAGAATTTCCCATGAAGACTGGTAATTGACATCCAGGCACATGTTTATCATAAGTCCCTGAATGTATAGGAAAATCAATGCAAGCAATGACCACAAGACCTTCAAATCAGTCAGGCAGGCTGGCTGAATTCATACAGCAGAGCCATGAAGAGCCAAAGAGGCTTTGTAGACAGCTGTGGTGTGCAGAGAGCCTGGAGAGAGGAACTCAAGAATGTGCTAATCTGGAGTACAGGGCTAAGTAAAGAACAGCCGGGGAGGTGCCTGAGTTCCATGCCAGAGAAGAGATGGGAGAGGAGAGAAAACAGGATTCCCAGGCTGCTGCCAGGGGCCACCAGCAGAGATGTGGGTAGGTTTAGCCAGAAGCCAAGAGAGTCACCTGGGAAAGGCCCTACATCTCCGGCATGGACAAGGACAGAGGAAGCCAAAGGCCTAGGACTACAGCTCCAAGGGTCTGAGTTTGAAGGAAGGGTCTTCTCACTAAAAAGTCACACAGGCTCTTAAGACAAGGAATGCCTGGAAGGGATTGTGAAATATTTTAAGCCCTAGCTAAACCTGGAACAGATATTGTGCCTTTCCTACCCGCTCCAAGTTTGCATCTGAAATTCTCTTGCACAGTAGAAAAGATTAATTTTGGGATGTGCTAGACTGCAACGTAATAGGCAAGGCCAGTGTGGCATGGACCAGGGACCAGCCAACAGAGTCCACTGCTGGGGGGACATCTAGGGTGACAGTGGCAATAAGGAAAACATGGGAGCTCTCCCAAAATACTGTTCCATGCCTCTCTCTGCCTTTGTCAGAACCTGGAGGGAAGCAGGATGGAACCTAAATTCTATCTGTTCATGGTCACCCTTATCTCCCTCCACCAAATCTGCCATCATGAGGCACATGAGAACTCCGGAGTAGTCAGCATCCGAAGCCTGGCCAAACCAGAGAAAAGGGAAGAACTAGAGCCTGGACCTGAAGCCTTCGAACCAGCAACACAGATATAAGGACAGGATAATGCCTTTTAATGCCTTTGTGCCTCAGTTTCCTATCTGTTAAACAGGATAATAACAGTACCTGTCTACATTAAATGAGTTAACACATGCACGTTATGTAAATTACTAAGTGGTACTTGGCACACAGCAAGCACCACTGCATTAGTGTTTGCTATTATTATTCTGCCCCTACCTGTTAGAGTCCAACTGAGGTGGGCAACTGAGATACCATTCCCACCCACCTCATTTAAGGTGTTATTAATAGCTCCAGGCACTAGGCAGAGAGGGGACCCAGAACGCTGGGAAGGAAGCAGGCTTTGGCATCCTAGCCCTGAGTTCTACATCTCCCTCCCTACACCACCTAAACTGGACAGCTGGGGGCAAGACCGCAATGTAATGAGAGAGGAAGCCATCCCTTCCCAAGACAGACACGGTGCCAAGAGAGATGCAAAAGTCTGAATCAGGAGCTTAGTGCGTTGTCTGTCCGTGATGCACGTCGTTAAACAAGACAGCCTCTGTACTCCCAGCAGGAGGTCAAGTCACACACCATCCTCTAATCCGTGCCACAGGAAGGGGGCTGACCTGGATGCTTTTGCAAGTAGAAGAAAAGAGGAGGGCTTAGGAAGAGGAGGGCTTGGGAAGAAGGGCTGCTGCTAGGGGCAAATTTGAGCAACCTCTTTAGCACAGAGCAGGTGGCAAGAAGCAGGCAGCCTAGGAACCAGACGAGTGAAGGGGAGCCTATGTCTCCAGGAGTGCTCTTTGCTACTTGAGTGCTACGTAGTTCAAGTGGGGACCCTCACACTCATCCTTACACCCAACCCAGGAGGAAGCATCCTATCTTATAAATGACAAAACTCAGGCTCAGTGATGCTAAATGATTAATTTGAGGCCTTTCAGCCACTTGTCCATGGCAGGGCTGGAATTTGAACTCCATGCTCACTGCTCCCAAAGGCCCTTTTCCACCACCTATGGTAAGGCAAAGGGGACAAAATCTGCCCAAGACCGTCCATCATATCAACGGCCAAAAGTGGGACTGAAAATGTACATATGCCTTAAAGTGCAAACCCTTTGACCTTGAAATTCCAGTTTCAGAACTTTACCTAAGCTACTAATGCGTGTGTGTGTGTGTGTGTGTGTGTGTGTGTGTGTGTGTATCCCAATAGTTGTTTACCTTAACCAGAAGTGGCTAACAAGCTGAGTGCCCAGCAACAACAACAGAGATTTGTCTATACAATCAATAATCTTCAAAATGATGTTTTAGAAGAGCATTTAACGGAAAGTGGATTTTTAGGTGTGTCTACCAGCTTCTCAGTCACCATCATGTCAGTCGGTGACAGTGCTCTATTTTTTTCTTTTGCAGCACAAATCCCAACCTGTTGTTTCCTTAAATTTATTTATCAGAAAGTATCTGATAGTGAGTAAAAAGCAAGTTACAAAGCCTTATGTACAGTACAGTGCTATGTGTATATTTATTTATATCTGCGTGCATGTATACATACCTACACGCAAATACGTATATACACACACCGTGTACATATATGTAGACACACATGGGAAATAGGGAGGTGACGCACAGCACAGGCAGTACTTGATCTCACCTTCCCAGAATGTCATCACTCCAGAGTGCCCAGTATGTGCCACACGCTGGTTTGGAAGGTACTGGGATGTAACACAGAACACAACAAATAAGGCCTGGGCCCCATGGGACTTCCATTTTAATGCATGAGGTACAAAATAAACAATTTAAAATGGTTTCATTGTGCACTGTGATTTGTGCTGCAGAGGACATAACTAGGTAGCTGCCACGGGAGCAGCAGTGGTGAAGAGGGGGACTCGCTCACCCAAATTAGAGAGCTGCTGAAAGGCTGGACAGATGTATCACGTGTCTTTCTTCATCTAGCCCAGCTCAGGGACATAAGAGATGACAAACAGACAGGTCTGGTTTGAATAACGGTTTTCCTCTACATCTATTGAAGGGCAGGGAGTATTGCCCCACTCCGGAATTCAGGAAGGAGCAACTGGTGGTCCTCCCCTAGAAACTGATCTAAACCTAAGTCTAACGGCTAATTTTTATAATCTTAGAAGGTCACCAAAACAAAAGAAACACAAGCACATTACTGAGGCTCCTCGCGCTGGCACTCATTCCCAGACACTTGGCTGAGGGTAAAAGCCTCTAATTGTTACTTACTTTCACTACCCAAAACAAAGCTAAAACTTACAATGGGAAATTGAGTACCAAAAGCCTTAAAACAACCCAGCCATACCGCCCAGAAGATGAGGGTGACCTTCCCTGTGGTCCCCACCTTCCCCCTCACAGGAGCTTCTTGGGGCAGCCACGGAGGACCGAGGTTCAAAACAAAGGGCAAGAGCCTTAAAAGTCACGCCGCAAATGACAATTTTAAAAAATATTTGCAACACATGATGGACAAAAGGCTAACTTAACTCTGGTAAATCAACTATAAAAGATTAACAATCCAATATAAGAAGGAATGAAGAATAAGAACAGTTTAAAGACAAACAGATTGCCAAACAGAAGATGCTTCATGTAACTCATTTAAAAAAAAAAAAAGTTTATAAAAACAATGGTAATGATTTCACCAGCATAGCAAAATTTCTTTAATGTTTGACCAAAACGTAACAAAATAAAACTCCTGGGTTTATGGAAAGATGTCAGGAGGAAAAGGCACTCTCTCATATAATCAGTAGGCATATAAACTAGCATATTTTTAGAGAATTTGGTCATGTCTATCAAACTTGTAAATGTTCAAACCTGGACCCAGCAACTACTCAGCTAGGAAATCACCCTACAAATGTGTTCCTAAAGCATTTTAATGGTAAAAAACCAGTAACAACCCAAATGGAGCTGGTCAGATGAATGGCAGCACACACACAGAGTATTATAGGGTCTTGTGACAGGGGGGCCAGGCCATCACCACTGCTACGGGCAGAAGCGGGTGTTACTAAACAGGCAGCAGACAAGGAACAGGATGCTGCTTTGGCTTCGTCGTTAATGTTCTGATTTTTTCATGGAGCTGCATTAGCATTACATAACTAACTTTTAAAGTATAGTAAGACAAGAAGTGAACACACCAAAAGGTTAATTAGTGGTTAATTATTAATGGTAGTAAGATAGGTGACATTTTTCTCTTTTGTGTGCTTTTTAAACTTCCAAAAATAAAGTGCCGAACAAAATGTAAAATGTAATCTCGTTTGGGTGTTTTTATTGTTGTTGTTTTGTTCATTTTTTAAGACAGAAGTGAGAAGATATATGGACTTGTGGGCAATGTTTCTAGAGAAATACACCATCCCTAAAAAATGTTAACAGTGCTGACTACCAGGGAGTAGGTACTAAAGAGAAGCTTGTATTTTTTGCCCCCTTTTTCATTTTATATCTTTCTATCGTTTAAGTCTTTGCCATCTGCATGGTTGTTTGTTTTTTAATTAAGTCGAGGGGTTTAGAGTTAAAAGTGCAGTTTGCCTCGGTTCTTAACTTGACCCCTGGCCTGACAATGACACAGTTATATGTGCCCCAACCTTCCTGTTAAAGAAAGAGGTGAGCAGAGACAGGGATCCCACACTGGCCACAGCAGGAAGGACCTAGTATAACTCTAAGTACGAGGGCGCCTCAGTTGACACAGAGGCCTGGCATCTTCCTGGACAATGTAACCAAGACCCCAAACTAACACCGCTGACCACTTCAGACTTACATGGATGTGAACGCCACACACAGCAGGGGTGTCAATCCCTCTAGAGTCTCGGGTAGGAAACTGAAAGACTGGAGAACGCAGATATTTCTGTTCCTTCTAGCAGATGATTATGACTTCGAAAGAGAAAGAGGAATTTTCATGTATACTTCACCAACATGTGTCAGGTGCACTTTATACAGAGCAAATATGCTATCTGTGAAGCCGCCAAAGAGCTTTCAATCGCTGACTCCATTTATAGGTGTGGCAACCAGGGCCCAGTGAAGTACCCTGCCGGAGGCCGCATGGCTAGTAAGGAACAGAGGCGACTCACACCCGATTCTGACTCTAACTCCAAGTTCTTTTTTTCCCCCACTATAAAGGAGGCTTTGACAAACAAACCTCGACCTTCTGATGCTGGTTTACTGTTGTCCTGTCTCGTTGCTCCTAAATGTCTCCCTTCCCTGCTCTGTTCACGGGTCTCTGCTCGTTACCCCTGTATCCACCAGGCCCAGCACAGAGCTCAGTATGGAAGCGCTGCAGTATATACCCTTACTGATTAAAAGGGCAGACTGTGTATCAGAACAACTCTACAGGCCGGGGCCTACGATGCCTACGATGGGACACCAGGCCCCTCTGCCTAAGGGCACTGGTAGATGGTGGTAAGAAACACTACACTCTCTAAGTTGGCTTTAAGCTAAAATCTGAGTGGCAAGAAGAAAAATGCCATATTCTTTGTGATATCTATGCATGACTTTAAAAATCCACAGAAATGTACAAATTATCGAGAAAAATTAAGATGGAAGGAAGTCAGGAACACTGCTTCTGGCCAATGTTGCCTCCATCAACTTGACCCTGTGCAACTACAAAGCAGATTTAAATTTTTAATTGGAAGTAACAAATGCCATCTCATTGTCATCACCCCAGTTTAGTGGGATGAGATTCATGGCATGTGTACCTTAATCGACAGAGCTAATGAGGTAGAGGGAGTTGAGAAAGTGAAGAGGACAAAAGTCCTAGAAATCAAGACGGCAGCACTCACACATACACACGTGTGCACACACGCGTACACACACATTTACACATCGCCCCGACAACAGTTCTGCAACTCCACTTGCCCAAGAGTGGAGGGCAGCCAAGTGAGGAGAGAAAGTAAAAGAACCAGAAGTTAAGTAATTATTGTGATGACACATGGGAGACTACATGGTCAGGCAGAAGATATGAACCACTCTTTCCCACAGTTTAAAAATGAAATCCAACCATCTGCAATGACAAGGATGGACCTAGAGGGTATTATGCTGAGTGAAATAAATAAGTCAGAGAAAGATAAATATCATATGATTTCACTTATGTGCAGAATCTAAGAAACAAAAAAAAACAAACTAATCGAAAATAGTCTCATAAATACAGAGGACAATCTGGTGATGGCCAGAGGGGAGGAGGTTGTGGGGCTGAGAATAAGGGGTGAAGGGTTAAAGAAGTACAAATTAGTAGTTGATAGGTCACGGGGATGGGGAGCATGGCACAGGGAATGCAGTCACCGTAATGTAATGGCTGGGTGGAGAGCCAGATGGGTGACAGAGTAATCGGGGGGATCGTTTCATAAACTATATAAATGTCTAACCAATGTACTGTAAACTTGAAACTAATTATAAAAGAAAAAAAAGAAAGAAAGAAAAAAAATGTCCCAGACACAAGGCAGAGCTCATCACCCAACATAGACACAAGGACGTATGAGAGAGATATCAGTCTTTTTCTGCTAAGAGCAGGGCACCTGATAAATTCCCATCTTGCCTGAAAGAGTTCACCTCTCATACAGCCAAAGATGCAAGGAAGGGAACTACAACCCTAAACTCAATCCTGACTAGGAAGCAAAGTCTAGTAAATTATGTTAAAAAAAAAAAAACAAAAAACAAAAAAACATAAAAATAATTTTTAAAAATCTTAGTAAAAACAATAACAACAACAAGAATACCATATTGAGAGGAAGTAACCTCATCATATTAGAGTTCAAAGGAAGGAAGAAGAAACCTGGGGACAAAAATTATTTAGCTTAGATTTCCAGAAAATCAATATTTAGATGTTGACGCACATGAGCAGTACGAGCAGAGATCCCAATAAGGAAATGCATTTTGAAAGATATGGCCTGATCTGTAACAGGTGGATTCTGATCATCTAAAGAACAAAAATCCCGAAAAAGAAACCAGAAGGAGACAGCCACAGATGGTAAGGCCACAGCACAGGCAGCTCTGATGAGTTCAGATATTAAAGGATGTGTCTAAAGACATGAGCAACTGCCCATAACCAGGACAGACCCAAAAAGTTACTCATAAAGCAAAAGGAGCAGAGCTTGTGAAAATGCAAAAATTAAGAGTGTCTAAAACCTATACGCAAAGCTATGAGAAGAATTAGGGAGGAAGTGGGCCCCTCACGGGGACAGAGGCTGTAACCTACAAAAATACCAGAGAAGGGGGAATGGTCATCTGAGATAGATATGTTCCATCTTTTCTCTCAAAGAGAAGGCTCTTCAAGCTGGAACGAGCTAAACATGTACACACGCACACATTTCTTCTCT